>NC_139804.1:31984218-32394218 GCF_963457635.1 Microchirus variegatus
GAAAAAAAGAATATGCAGGTTCTCTGAAGCACACAGCTGGAAAATCGCTTTCTTTACACACACTGAACCTAATGAAGTGTCCCGAAAAAAGAACGGGGCCACTGACCTTCTCATTCCAGAGCCTCAGCTACATCCCAGTCAGCGTCAACCACAGACAATGAGGTTGTTTATCCTCGAACATCACAAGCTCATTCGTTCTTCACTTTGTTGAATAAAACACAGCTGTCACACGTTTTTTTTTTTTTTCTAAAGTCGACTAAAAGCAGCCTGGGAAGTTTTCCCACTAACAAGACCTCAGCAGGATTATGATTAGCCTTCAAACACCAAATCAAACTCACGATGACAAACATGCAAGTTGTTGATGTTGCATGCAGTAGCTTTAATAAAACCCAGCTCTCTAAAGAACTAAACGTCAAGCTCCTGTAGTATGGGTCAGAATAATTACCAGACGTCATAAAACATGACAGCTGCAGAGGAACAGTCTGTTACACTGCACTAGGTAGGAACTGAAGCAGAGCTGGATGGAGTTGTCTGTTCTGGAGTGACGGTTTGCAGATGGGATTTTCCGTGGCCAGAATCCAGCGTCTGCCACAGTGCCACCATGCCTCAGAGGATGACATGCAGTGGCAGCACAGTGCTGTCATTGATTAAATGCTCTCCTCTTTATCTGCCGCCGCACTATTCATCTACTCGTCGTTTCCAGCCACTCTCGTCTGAGGTTATCTCAGAAGTTGAACTGCACTTCAGGACTGCACTGCAAGCCAAATGCTACTGTAACTTTGGGCTGGCAGAACTTTTTTTTATGCCAACACATTAAACTGTGTGGGTTGATAATAGGGGTGGGGGGAAAAAAAATCGATTCACATAGGAATCGTGATTCTAATCATCCACGATTCTGAATCGATTCATAAACTTAAAGGCGCCATATGTAAGAATGTGGCCAAAAACGGTTACTACATTCAAATTCAAAATACAGAGGTCCTTTAGGTTTCGTTTTCTGACGTAACTGGCAACCCGTGGTTGCTCGGCAGCTGAGACTCTACTGACTGCAATGATTGGTAGTCGGCGGTAGGTGGCGCCACATGCCAAAACATGATTTCAAAACATAAACATGATTTGCAGTCTGCAAAAGATTTTTTTTAATGCAAACATTTTGTCTGTACTGTTGTTGTTGGTGAGTTCAGTTTGTTTTATGAACATTATTCCTGAGTCTCTGTGACATATTAGGAGGATTTTATTGCCAGTTGCTTTAGATTCATTACATAATGCACCTTTAAAAAAAATCGTTTTAAAAAACCACACAAAACACCAGTTTGTGTTATTTGTGTACAGTTTATTTGTGTAACTTCTGGGAGAAAAAGGCAGCTAGCCTAAGATTTTATTTATGCAAGTTGTTTTTTTTACAGGAAGTAAGTTTTTATTTGTTTTGAATGAATAAATGTTAACTTTTGTCTTGTCGTGTGTTTGCTTTTGTGTGATCACATTATCTTATACAAACTGTATTGTTTTGATGCCATAATTTTCTTGACACACTATTAATTTTTGAATCGAGAATCGCTTGAATCGAGAATCGTATGAATCGAGAATCGTATGAATCGAGAATCGGTTTGAATCGATTTTTAATCGAATCGTGAGCCTAAGAATCAGAATCGAATCGAATCGTGAGCCACCCAAAGATTCACATCCCTAGTTGGTAACACTAAAAGCAATTGGAGTTATTGTCCTGATACTGTACAATTGATGTGTTTATTCTCTAATTAATTACTAACGTCTTATTTTGTCTAAAGCAGAGGTGTCAAACTTGCGGTCCGCGGGCCCCCCCCCCCCAATCAATCATGTTATAATGAAAACATGGCCAGTGACCTTTTTGATTTAAACAGATGAATTTTGCATCATAAATATGTTATTATTGTGAAGTAAACATCATTCCATGTCAGAATAAGCACATTTACTTTGAAATTCTGTTAAAATATCATCATGAATATCATTAAGGAAATAAGTTTGAGCTCACCCACTATACTGAACAGTTGTTCTCCATTTTTTTCTCCTCTGGACCGGCCCCCTCTTGAGCAGACTTGATGCTCATTGGCCCACAGGTCATTTGAGTGTCACACCCCTGTGTTAAAGTCATCCAGAAACAGTTCATTTGATGAATGAGGAAAAAGATGCTCCAGTGCTTTTCTTAACAATGATAGAAAGTGCTTCAGGGAAATAAGCAGGAGAAGCAGCAATGTAAAACTGTGGGTTAATGTATTAACTTAACTAAAAGCTCAAGTCGATTCATTTCAGAAAATGCTGTATTATAAATAAACAACATACAGCAAATCCTTTGGTCCTTTTGTTGCTAAAATGGGAAGTGTAAAAATCTCATTTGGGAATGAAATTGATATAATTGAAATTATTATTATATATATATATGTGTATATATATATATATGTGTATATATATATGTATATATACACATATATATATATATAATAATTTCAATATATATATAATCAGAGAGTACTGTTGGAACCATACTGGAATACTGCAAAGAACCAGGTAACGTAAACACATTTTCAGCAAAATGAGCGAGAAGCATTAACTTATGAACTGAAAATAAAACAGGGACAAGGACACCATGGACAAATTGTTCCAAAACTGTAAAATTTGCAATTTGAGTAATAAGATCCGATCTGTTTGTTTAAAAAAAAAAAAAAAGAAGAAAAAAACAATTGAATCAAAGAAAAGCCAAAAAAGTGGGGATAACTTGTGTTTTCTACTCGACAGCCGACATTCCCGTCAGTCCTACAACCCCTTAAACCACACCCCGTGAGTGATAAAAGGATGGGGGGTTGCCTCACTCAACAGCCAAACTATCCAGACACTTAACAAGACAACACAACTTCTGTCCACTTACAACAAGACACAGAGAAACTATGGAAGGAGGCCAGACCCACGCTGTTGCTCCATCCTACCTCGCATGGTCCATCTTTAATACCATATGCTGTTGTTTGCCTCTTGGGATTGCAGCTATCGTTTGTTCCTGCAAGGTAAGTCAATTTGCCTCAATGTTATACTTTTGCTTACTTTTTGCTTGCAAAAGTATTTAAATTTAACATGTTGTACTGTGGATTTGATATGGAATGGAAGGTTAATTATTGTTTTTTTTTTCATGTATATGTAAGGCACAAAATGCAAATGCTGTTGGGGAATCAGCTGTAGCTCAGGATGCATCAAGGACAGCCAAAATCCTAAATGTTGTCGGGCTCGTCTGTGGAATCATTTTGACGATCATCTTCATTGCCATCAGAGCCACTCAGCACTGAGCCGCCACACTCACGGTGACATTCCGTGACATTCCGTGCCATCAGAGGAATCTGGGGAAGGCTTTTGTAGTAAAATGTTCTTCCCTTCCCCCCACGCAGAGGACCGGAGAGGAAAAAAACACATTTCTGCACTCACAGACTCTTTACACTCGTTGCTTGTGGTGTTAAAAGACAAAACGTGTTGTTGTTTTTTATATGAGGAGAACGATGTCGAGTTTGTAATGACATATTTTTACTTTTGGCAAAATAAAAAAAATGACTGACCACTGATGCATGATTTTTGTGATCAATGAGTTGACTAAAATTGTCTGAAATATCAAGAGGTTGACTGTAAGAAGAAAAGCAGACAGAATAAAATTTGGTATGCAAATTTAAAAAAACAAAACAAAAAAAACCAACAAGAATAGTTCACACTAAAGGAACAGCTGCTCGGTATGCCAGTGACTAAAATTAGGGAAGCACACCAGGTGGATCAGATTACTGATCAGATTTTTGGAGGCTTAAAACTGCCAACACACGACGTAAGAAATCTGCAAAAAGTCATTAGAATACTGGTCTATGCAGAACTGCAGTACTATATTTATACATGCTTTAAAGTTAAATAATAAGATATTGAACAATCTTTGTTCGAGCAGTGTGTAGCAGGACAAAATGTCATGGAAAAACAAGAGTGTATGTGTATTTATGCAATTTGGTCTTGATTTGTCTCCGTGGCCTCGGCGCTCTTCTCTCTCAAAAGTCCTTCAAGATGGGAGAGGAGAGAGTTTTCTTTGTGTTTCCTCTGAAGTTCCTCCACTTCCTGCTCAAAGGAATAACACACACACACACACACACACACACACACACACACACACACACACACACACACACACACACACACACACACACACACACACACACACACACACACACACACACACACACACACACAAACACACACACACACACACACACACACAAGGGAACAGACAGTTTGGCTTTTTATCCTTTTAACCACTCATCATTAAACCTTGCAGAAATGAGGATCTGCTCTGTTCTTACGCCTTCAGAAAGCAATCCTCTGCTGGATTTGTGAAGCTTGTAAAGCAGGGAGGCAGCATGGTAATCGGACACACCCCCAGAAGGGGCCTCTTGGTCTTGGAAACACACACGTAAATTGGCTTCCTGTCCTGTGGAGAACATGCCGACTCTGGTATGAAACAGCTCTCCCAAGCATGCCTGCAGTTCCTAGAATCGACAACAACATTGAACTAGACGAGGATCGACTTGATACAATAAGTAGTAAAATTATGCAATCACAGTAAAAATGTTGAATCTTGCACCGGTATCTCCCCAATTCTAATGATTCAGTCACGCTTGTCTGCACCTTGAAGAAAAGCCTCTGGAAGGCAGGACTCGAGTCACAGCTCATGTCCCTAATTTTCACATGGGACAGACAGTGGAGCAGCAGCAGAGAGAAACCTCCCACTGACTGGAGCCTCTGGCGACGAACAAACAGCATCTCCTCTGCCTCCTGCCAACAGAGCAGCCATTCACGGGCAACACAGAGTTAGTGATGAGACGCACAAAGACATATTGATGTGTAATTCATTGAGGGAAAGTATGCAGGATGCGATATTGTGTAACACATAACTGTGCGTGCACACTGTGTCCTGTGATGTATTGAAGGGAAATAAACAAATACGGTAAATTTATAGTTTGGTTTTATTCTGCCCTCATTCCTTTGTCGGGTTGTTTGTCTACACTCTTAGACTCTAAGTAGAACAATATAAGGTTCTTTGGCTTGTCCTAATAGGAGAACCCTTTTTGGCTCCAGGTAAAACCTTTGCACCTGGAACCCTTTTGGAGGGTTCCACCAAGAACTCTTTTCAAACCCTTTATTCGGGAAAGGGGTTTTAAAGGGTTCTCTGGATCAAAATGGTTCTTACTGGAACCATTAGTGTTACCAAGAACCCTTGAAAAACCCCTTCTTGGGTTTTTCAGGAGCAAATGGTTCCAGGTAGAACCTCAGCCCTTATTTCTAAGAGTGTACTTAGTGGTCTTAAATTGTAGATATTAGTTAATTTATTATATTCTATTTATTTATTTATTTATTGAACCATGTACCTGGAAACACTATTTTCATTCTCTTTGTGTGTTAACAGGTTCAAAATGAAAATAACGAAACTTTTTTAGTATTAACTGGAGAATAAGGAAATGCAACACATGGTTGCTTTTTTTTTTATTATTTCACCCACTTTAAAATGCATCAATGCATTCTAGATGGAAGCAGGAGTCAGTGGTGCATATAAAATACTGCAAAAGTATAAGATCTCTAAAGCAACGTCTGACAGCAAACGGCAGACACAAGCTTCATAACGCTAGGCTCATGAAGGAGACATGAAGCTTTGGAAATGCTTTATGTTTTAGTTTCTGACCACTGTTCCATGTAGATAGAGGGGAGTGAGCAGGAAAAAAAAGAATCCTTTGTGTCCAAATACCAGCAGGCTTTGAGAGGATTTTTCTATTAAACCTTTCACTGGCCAAAGCTGTCCACTGAATTGCCCCTTGTAATTCCCCTGTGGCCCTCTCAGCGTTCACGAGGGCTCCTAAAAGATGTAAACAGCAGCTGGGTGCAGCATGTTGTGCTGTATCCTGAGCTTGACCAGATTTGTCACTAGATGGGTCTTTTGAGTTATTCTGCTGCCTTTTATACAATCCCTGTTTTGTTTTCTGTTAACTATTTAAGTTATCGTTATTATCTATCGTTGCCATATAAAGTCTTATTTGCAGTTATCCGAACAGAGCAAAACACACTGAAGTCACTAAAGTCCTGCACCTACAGTCACGTGTGACATTTACGAGTTCACACAATGCCGAGGAAACTCAGCTCAACACAACTCTCTCTGTGGTTGGCTCAAGGATTTCTGTGTTCCTCAGTATAACAGCAGTGTGTAATATAATATAATATAATATAAGGTGTATAATAGCAGTGTAACAGAGGGAAGCACAACAGATATGCTTGATATGCAATAATATGTTCAGACTGATTAAGAACCATGACCTTGAAATCAACCTTGAAACTAAACATGGAACATTAAGGAGCCTCAAACACCATCTTCTGCTCATCTTATATTGTGTATTGATGTCTGTGGTTCTTGGATGATTGTAATGTCTAATGTCTGTGTTCAGCAGCCTTTAGGTTAAGGAATTATCCCCAGTTCTCTGAGTGGAGTGAAACAAATGCTGAAAGAAAACTTTAGGTTAAGGAATTACCCCACCTCTCCGAAACATAAACGAGGCAGAGAGGTACTGAAATAAATGTTGAATGACGTTTGGGATATGGACCTAGATTCATCCTTTAAATGGTTAAAATTATGTTATTGTATGTCATGATAACACAGTTATAGTATAATAGTAGCTTTTTATCACTGAAAGTACAGACGTAAAACGCAATGAACATTAAGAATTACACTTTTACAGACAAGGGTTACAAGATTACCTGGTAAAAGAAGGAATTTTTGAAGGCATTGTTCAAATAGTTGTTCTTTGGGAGACTTGCGGCTATCTGAATTGAAATGGCTGGAGTCTGAAAAGAAAACAACAATCTTAGGCTTTTAAAAAAAATCCAATTTCATTAGAAATTTTAATATATATTATATACATGGAGGGAAGCATATTTCGACAATAAAATAATAAATAAGAATTAATAATTGTTATCTCAAGGCATTTTATTTATAAGTGCTCAAGAACACAGAGACAAACAACAAAATAACAGACAACCGGACGACAGAGTGGGCTATTTTGAGGGGGAAGGGAGTCAGAGTTCTGGATGTCTGGTGGGAGTGAATTCCAGAGATGGGGGACAGAGCAGCTGAAAGCTCTGCTCTCAATGCTGCTGAGGTGGGGGGAGGGCACAGTGAGGTGGATGGAGGAGGAGGTGGGCGATGTGCAGGAGGTCGGCGTGGTACGGAGGGATGTACGGTTGTGGATGGCGTACAGGAGGATTGTGAATTGAATTCTGAAATGGACCAAGAGTCAGTGGCGTTGTTGTAGGTGGAACGAGGGGGGGGGGGTTTCTGGTGATGATGCGAGCAGCTGAAGTTTACGCAGTGATTTGTGAGGGAGGCCAGAGAGGAGAGAGTTGCAGTAATCGATGCTGGAGGTGACGAAGCTGCGAACAAGGATAGAAGTGGTATGGGGAGCGGGTAAGGAAAGGGCGGAGATGGAAATATGCAGACCGGGTGATATTATTGATGTGGGATTGGAATGATAGCTGTCGAGGAGCTGTCAGCGGAAGATAAATGAAGATAAAGGTTGTTGTTTTTTGAGATGTGAACTTTAGCCCATGGTAATCCAGTGTTTGTCAAATGTTTAATAAAAGACAGCTTGGACTCAGATTGCCGGGTTCTCCACTTTCCTCCCAGAGTCAGAAAAACATGCAGATTTGGGGATTAGGCAAATTGGATGGACACTCTAAATTGACTTGTGTGAGTTGTGAGAGAGAATGGTTGTTTGTTTCTAAGTGGTAGACTGACAACCTGTCCTGCGTGTACTCCACCTTTCGCCCTATGTCAGCTGGGATTGGCACCGGCGTCACCCGCAACCCTCACGTGGAGGATAAAGAGGTAAAATATGAGCGAGTGAGTGAGTGAGTGAGCTTGGAGTCAGGCCTCCTGTTATAAGAGTAAATAAGAGTAAATTGTCACTGACCAGTTTTAGATTACACAACGTTTGCATCAGGAAGAGTCCATGGTGGTAGACGAGCAACTCCCTGGGGTTGAGGACTGATGGATCCAAGGGGATCAGCTCTCCCTCACATTCCCACTGAGCATCGAGGATATCCACAAAACCGTTGTCTCTGTCTGAATAAAAAAACAAATGCACCATAAATAACAGGAACGGCAGGATAATACGGTCTAAGGGCGAGGTCATACTGTGCGTTCTAGTTGTAGGAACGCTGCCTCAAGTCGGTTTTTTCCGACTTAGAACGTTGGAACAACTTCAGAAACCCCGACACAGAATTCCAAGGTGGACGCCACTCTGCTCTGTGGACATGTTGCGACACCGTTGTAGAGCGATGTTATCAAGGAATATTCCTTCTCGCTGCTGTAAACTGAACGCACCATTACTTTACACATTCCGTGCGTGCCGAGAAGCCACTTTGAATTTGTGTGAACTCGTGTCAAAATGCAAATTCCTTTATTTTCCTTTGTTTGTGGAAAACCATTGGTGTGTGTGTGTGTGTGTGTGTGTTACACATCACATCAACATACCACATATCAACACACACAAACAAATTGTTTCCAGAGAGAAAACACAGTGCCTCATCTGCTGAAGTTATTAGATATAGTAATGATGAATAGTCCTTAAAAAGAGGTAATGGTGTGGGATTTATGATGGATGTTGGCACAAAACTAGGCATGGCTCTTTTATTCCTGGCAGTAAGTAATCTCCATATACTGCCCGAGGTTAAATTACTGTAACTGAAGCTATCTGTGTTCCCCTTTTCATGAACTTCTGTTGTACATAGTCAGTATCGTTTCCTGTATCAGTCAAACAATGACAGTTAATGACAGATACAATACAAACACTGTAAAATGAGACTAGGACTGATTGGCAGACTTCCATGGAGACTTGCTGGAACTAGGAGATAATGGTTTTGCCTGTGAGTTGGAAGTTCAGTTGGTGGTCATTTATTGTTCCTACGTATTTGTTTGATTCCACCCTTCTCTATTGGCTGATCATTAACCATCACTGTAGGTTAGATAGCAAAAGTAGATGAAAAATGCCTTGAGATGTTAATGTCAGGATTTTTTTTTTCTGCACCATGCTATAAACATAATGTAAATTTCTGCTTGTAATTGCCCTTCTGAATTTGTAGAGTCTTTGATCACTGTATTGTCAAGAGTATGATATCTCAGGACTGTTGCTCCTACGGTCATTTGTATATAGTGTCGGGGAAAAAACAGCAAGATTACAGAGCCTTGTTGAGATTGCCTAGGATGAGCTGAAACGTCAATAGACGCACATTCTCTGGTGTCTCTCTATCAGGAATAAGAGGACCGACAGTATCAGGTGCAGGTTAACATCAGCCTTTGTCCCAATAGACGGGGGCTGCACAAAAAAACACCAGTCTAATAAATGACTTAGGCTTCTGAAAATGGGAATAAGCTCCATGGGGTTCAGTGTGCCCACTCACATCCTCCTGTAGCTGGGGACAAGCTTTTCAAGGCTTTCCATTAACAAGGATGTAAAGGCCACAGGCCTGCAGTTCTTGTCATACTAAAACCAGGGTCCGTGTCGTATATTCAGCATGCACAGTTGGTGCATTATGTTCAATACACACTCAAACTCAAGGGGTGCTCACATTAGTGCGTAATGTGTAAAGTATGACCCAGACTTAATGTAGTGAGAAGTTTGTTTTCGTCACGACAGACCGACACAAACCTCCTGAAGTGGCTGATGATCCATTAAAAATTGTGGACTAAACATTTTTTTGAAGTGTGATTGGCTTGGCTGGATTGAAGAAAAAAATGTAAACCCACTAGGGGTTCACCCAAAATCATGTTACAGACCGCACCAAAAAAAAACATATTCTCAAACAAAAAGCTGTCAATAGAATAAAATCAGTTTTGGAGTCATTATTAGAAGAGGATATAATTATTCCAGGTGATGACGCTTGGTCACACCTTGTCCTGACACCTTGAACACAAATCCACACTTTAACAACCGATATATACTGACTTCACCCTCCTGCAGTGTGGAACTTATCTGGTTGTTGTTGTATTTTTTTATTATCATATCGTATATACATTCTAAATAAAAAAGTATTTCAATGTCAGTGTCACCATTATCAAAGTCATAAAGTCTGTTGTTTGCCACAGTCCAGCCACATAATTTCAATGGTTGAATTCTATTTATATATCAGCTTACTCCTTCAGGGAATTTGGAAATACCTGGAGATATTGGCCAGAAATAAAGCACATCAGCAACATAAATGCCTAAAAGTGCCTTTTTAGTGTAATGAATAAACATGGTGGATATTTCAGGCTCTTGAACATGACTTCATGTGCCACTTGGAGATGTATCCATGAGCAATACTTCGATTTATTTCCTGTCACAGATTGGATTGAGCCTTACTGCACTGAAGACATTTTTTAAAGGTGCCATATGTAAGAATGTGGCCAAAAACAGTTAATACACTCAAATTCAAAATACCAAGATCTTTTAGGTTTCGTTTTCGCCGCCATTGTAGCTCAGACGTAACTGGCAACCCGAGTTCAGTTTGTTATATGAACATTATTCTTGAGTCTCTGTGACATATTAGGAGGATTTTATGGCCAGTTGCTTTAGATTAATTACATAATGCACCTTTAAATTATTATTCCATTATCATTATTTTTCTATTATTTTAAAGCAATTACAATGTTATACAAAGATACTTCTTCTCCTTCTTTAGGAGTCGCCACAGCAGATCACCTGCTCAGTGCCCAATGGGTACTTTGCTCAGAGGTATCCTCGCCCTCAACCTGTCAGTATTCAAACCAGCAACCCTAAAAGTTCCCTTTCTTATACAAACATACTTATGGTTACTGTAATTAACTTCTGCCCATATAAATCACCCCAAATGTTACACACCAGCCCTTTAAAAAGTTCTCTGACCTACCATTGATCCCCCCTCGAAGAATCCCCGCCCCACATGCTGAGCCCTGTAGCTGTTGCTCCACCTTCTTCAGCAGCTGGAACAGAGGTGAGAGCCCCAGCAGCTTGGTCCACTCCTCCTCTAAAGACCCAGAACAACATGGACGACAAATTAAAATGATGTTCGCACTTGTGTCGCATGCTCTGTGGTGTTTTTTACGTCATAGTGTTACCTGGAACTGCGGGGACAGAGATGTGAGTAGGCTGAGCAGAGTTGTTTGTAGGTTGGCTCTCTGTGAGGAAATCAACATTGAAATGACTGATTACACTGGGTTACAAAAAAAAAGTTGTACGTGTATGTTGTCTATGTCTTTTTAACTGAATTAGGACAATTTTTGCACCGCTGAATCCAAAAATTACATACATTTTTCTCAATCAGGTCATGTTTTTTATGCTAATTTGATTTTGAAAAATCCAATCTTCTGACTAAATTGATTACATTTTTGTGACATTAGCAGTTGATTTTTGTTAATATTTCTCATCCAAAAAAGGTTTTAGAAGAAAAAAAAAGTTTTCTAACAGATTCTTTCTAGGAACAATGGTGTATTCACCGCAGATGTAGCAGAATATGTTTATTTTTGCAAGATCTTCTCGTCGAAGCCATTTAATTCACTTGTAATATATATATATATGTATATATATAAAAAATGGCATAAGTTGGCACATGCAAAATCTTCAGAATTTGTTTACTGCAAGAAACATGAATTAATTTTGCATCATATGAGTGAAAACAACCGTATATATAAACAAAAACGTTGAAAAACAACTAGCTTTGTTCAGAAAGTTGACCTGATTGAGCAAAACCAATGTGATTTTTGGATTCAGGATGTCAAAATTATCCTAAATCAGCTAAAAAAAAAAACTTAAACAATAAATTTGGTGTTGACCAGTGTTATCGTTTTATCATAAAGGGAACTGTGTCATATCATTGGGAATGCTCTGACTCATCTTGTTGAGAGGGGGAAATCCATTCTGCTTTCGAGATAAAGTAGACCTTTGCTCATTCGAGTTGTTGACCACATTAATAAGCTTGAGAGTAAAAGTTTAGAAAAACAACAAGTTTAGAAAACGACTATTTACTCTGTTTACAGATCATGGTTCAGCTATTGGCTGTAGGGGTCTACGATCTCTCTAAGATATGCAACTAAAGTTTAAAACAGACACTGCAATCAAAACATTGCAGGTTAATGGAGATCAATTCCATTCATTGCCAATTAAATTCAATTTAAAAGGCCTATAAAACTTTTAAATCTGATTTGGAGAGCCTTTCTAGTACACTGATTGGAAAAACAACGTATCGGTCATGCCTCGCCTTGTCTCCTCCTTACTCTCCCACGGCTAACTCCAGCATACAATCAGCTCACCTGTGGCGGGAGCACTCCTGCTGCCAATCCACTCATCAGCTCAGCCTTTATATTTCCTGTTCCTTCAGTCGCTCATCGTCAGATCCTAACAGTCAACGCTGTGGTAACGGCACAGCTCTCCTGAGAACATGGTTTACTCTCGTGTCTGTTCGCTGCTTGTTGTTTGCATTGTTCGCTAACTGCTGTGCTCTCCTGGGTCCAGAGCGCTCTATCCCGTGTGCATGCTCCCATTGATGCATCTCAACTATTTCAACTATTAAACTGACATGTAAAAGTATCTCCAAATATTTGATAAAATTGCACTGGAATATAACCCAAAACATATTAACCTGCTTCTGTAGCATCTTTTAAAAAAGTGCTTTATAAATACAATTAATTATTATTATTATTTTACTGAGGCAAAAACCAGCCCCTGTTAAAGAAAAGTTAATTTCCTGGTGCACAGCATTATGAGCGTTTTAATTTCCTCTGTGTACACGTGCCTGTGAATAACTGTGTTTTTTTTTAAGATGGAAGTTTCCAGATTTTAGTTAAAATGAGAATACAAACCATACAGTACATTCCCACAGGGCACAACACAGGACACCATGGGGTAAAAAGGGGTCTCGCTCTCAGAACTCTAGTTTCTGCTCAGCCACCTCACCCTGGGAATGGATGCCAGAAGACGCAGTCTGTCTTTGTGAGTTGTGCGTCTGTGCCGAGCTGGCCTGCAGACCGTTGTCGAGGGATTGAGCCAAATTGACGGGCTCCCTCAGAGACTGGGTGGAGATTCCTTTGGAAAAACAGGAACTCATTAACGTCAACCAGAGAGCAAACCCAATTCATTTGAAAGACTTCAAAGTGTCTTCTCAAGTAGCTGTGAAACTTTTTTTGAGAACACTATTCACAAGACACAAGGCGGATCATTTTGATGTGTTTCGCTTTACTTCAGAGAGCAACGTTTGACAGAGACATGAACCATTAATGTTTTCTCATTTTAGAATGTACCGTAGTGGTCTCAGCTCCTGCCATTAACTGTAACTTTCCATATACACAATGAGAAACAGAAAAATAACCTGGAGTTATAAATCACATTTCCCTTTTAATTTACAAAAATACAATGTCTATTTCCCCACCCATTTGTCTCTTCTGATGTATTCCGACAACCAACCTCATTCTCCACACACCCATGTTATCACAAGGCTTAAGCAGCTTGGAAAGCGCATACCTTTCACCACAGGCACAGATGCTGTCCAGACTCTAGAGGCTATCTCCAGTCCATAGGCCTGTTTTGTTGATAAACCTGAAATAGTTCAGATATCAGCCTTAAAAAACTGGCCTGGCAGTAGTCTGTGTTTTTTTTTTTTTTTTAATTTGTATATGAAATCATGTGGAAAGAAAAAAACAAAGTCACAAACAAATTGATTCCACTGGAAAGTGGTGTCTGTTCGCTCACAGCCCCATTCAATGGAGCGAAGTTATCACCGACAAAGAGCTTCATTGTTTGTCAAAAAGTTTTGAAAATGCATAAATGAGCCTCAGTGCTGCACTGTGTGACATGAAGACCCTTTATGACAATGGACTTCACTTGTCCGGACTGTACTTTCTGTTCTGCTGCTATAAATAAGAACCAATGGCATTTCCACATGGCACACATATTTCTGCAAATTGCTGTGCATAGAAGCAGATAAGCCTTAGATCTAGGAATGTACAGGCTATAGCAGGAGACAGGACTGAGAGATGTGGTTGATAGATAGCAATTTCAAAGATAGTATCTCAAAACCTTTTAAACTCACAGATGACAATGACACAGAGAAAAGCAAAACAAATTACATCTGCAAAATAGTGGCATTATTCAATGAGAAACTGTGCTGTCTCTACAACAATTCTGTGTAAATATTTGAATTGTTGCACTGCTACTGATTCGGTACCTGAAATGTGTCGATTGCTAGTGTTGGTGGAAAAACTAGCACAGTGTTTTTCATCCAGAAGTTGATTCAATCTCTCCAGCAGAGGCAGAGCCTTGTGTTGAAGCGAACCTGTGACCTTTGTTTGCCTTTGCCCACAGCACTTGATCAAACCATAGTCTTTGTACCAAAAGTTCCCACACAGCACCACCTACACAAATGAGAAAATGAGAGGAAATATGTGGTTCACAATAACACGTAGACATAACACAGACAAACCAGGCTTGGGGGTGAAACAAAACACTTCATATTAATGATGATCAAGTGTCATTTATTGAGTGTTTTTGCCTATGTTTTGACCTGAGCAGTGTCGGCACGGAGCTGAGAAAGGTGTCTGACAAAGTGCAAAGCAATGACTGCAGCCTCCAGGTCTGTCTGTATGGAACAGCACTGTTCCCACAACTCTCTCTGCCTCACGTCTCTGTCCTGGAGGACAAATAGGACAAATATGACAGATAAAGAGACTCTTTTGTTTGGGTAATTGAACATCATCATCACATTGTGCAGCTCAGATCCATTAAAGGTCCCATATTATACCCTAATTCTACAAGTTAACCTAGTTCCCTGGTGTCCTAATGAACATGTCTGTGACATGCTTTGGTCTACTGGGAGCTAACAGCAGTTAGTATTTGGAAAAGTGATCATTTGCAGGCTCTAGCAGGCACATTGCCGTCATATATAACATGTATCCACTGGACAGATAAATCCTCTGAGGCTGGAAGTTTGTGTAGGGGCGATGCCGACTATTATGATGGTAAATTTCAAGTCATTCTGAGATACTTTTTGTTTTTGAGAAGAAAGCCAGCTCACTGTCAAAGTGCATCAGGGGAAATGGATAATTTCCTGAATTTCAAAAATTCATTCAAATTATTCCTTAAGAGGATTGCAAATATTTTCGATGGATCCTTGTTCAGGGCGATGCCGACTAATATGATGGTAAATTTCAAGTCATTCCGAGATACTTTTGGTTTTTGAGAAGAAAGCCAGCTTACCATCTCAGTGCATCAGGAAAAATGGATCATTTCCTGAATTTCAACAATTCATTAAAATTATTCCTTAAGAGATTTGCCAATATTTGCAACTGATCCTTGTTCAGGGTGATGGCGACTATTATGATGGTGAAGTTCAAGTCATTCCGAGATACTTTTTGTTTTTGAGTAGAAAGTCAGCTCACTGTCAAAGTGCATCAGGGCAAATGGATCATTTCCTGAATTTCAATAATTCATAAAAATTATTCCTTAAGAGGTTTGCAAATATTTTCAATGAATCCTTGTTCAGGGCGATGCTGACTATTATGATGGTAAATTTCATTCCAAGATACAAGTCATCCCAAGCTGCACTGTGGAACCAAGTAAATAGAACTTTTCGCGGACTTTTCGGTTTTTGGACACTGTTGTCCTTGCCAGCACTCTCGCGTGTTTTACGGAAAAAGCGGAGCTCCGGGAGACAACAATTCCAGGAATTTAGCGTCTTGTGATGTCCCAGTGAGCGCGGAAGTCAACATCGTGTGTTTTATCTCCTGTACTTAGACTGAGGAAGACCACAAAAACATGAGTGAGTCAGGGAGTATTTCACACTTTGTCGACTGATAGGGCTTCCAGTGTCCCAAATATAAGTATTAAAATGATTAAAAAGTTGATTTTGCATAATATGGGACCTTTTAAGTTACTAAAGTTAAATTACTGGACCTCCCAGTATACAGAGTGCATCATGAGACACCAACATTTGCCACAACTGTCCTGTAAAACCAGTACTCTGACCACAGCATAAGATGTATCCCAGTCTCCTCCGTGTGTTGTCCAATGTTCTTGGTCTTGCTGCAGCTGCTCCATACACACGTCCACCTTATCAAGGCCTGACAAAAGCTCTGAATGCCAAACATTCTCCTGAGCCCACTCCTCCTCATCACCTGTACATACAGACAGAGAAGCACAAAGACATGCTGCCAACCCAAGTAAAGCATTGGACAATGAAGCTATGTTAATTACTATAAAACTGAAGGATGCGATATAAGGCGCTGGCAGGGAGCACCTCCTTGTTTGGAAAGCAGTAAATACAACCCCAGTGCAGGTCATGACTGCAATTTCCTTCATGCTCTTCGTCCTGCCAGATTGGCAGCCAATTTACCTTGTGTAAGGATGTGAAAAACATGCTGAGGCAGGATCAGAGCCAAGTGCAAGTGCTGAGCAGCTCTCCTCTGAGCCTCGGACTGCGATGAATCGTGCAGCTCCACAGCTGCTTCCCTCAGCTGTCTCCCTGACCACTGGACCTGCTTTGCACATTTACACTTGAAAAGCGCATGCACAGGTTTGCATACTGCCACAAAAGATATCTGCAAACACAATATCAATTTAAAGAGTAGAGTAAATGTAGTGTACAAAAACCCAACCACCATCCTGCTTACTTGCAGTGCATGGCAGAATATGAAAAGCTTCCCTTGAATTATTTCTCAACGCCTTTTACCTCCACACTCACACATCCACTTAATCATTTCCGCACACTCAAAAGACCTTTGAATCCTCCACCCACCGCCCCCATACTCAGGGCCCAGGGTGTATAAAATATTTACAGCCAAATCAGCAAACCCCACCTGCTGACCTGAGAAGAATTAATGGTGGTGATTCTGAAGAGATGCTGGAAAAAGGCTGAGTCCAGATCAGAGAGAATGTCTTTCTCACGCTGCCTCTGATGTTGCCAGCAAGTATTTCTCACACAAACCTCTCTCTGCAGAGCCTCTACCTGGCAGCAACAAAAGGAAATACATCAGATTCACTGATTGCAGTGAGAAAAGCTGAACATTAAACCAGAAAGCCTGGAATAAGTTTTATCAGGCTGATTGAAGTCCCAACAGTGGACTGCAGAGCAACATGAGTATAAAACATCAATAAAGCTGCAGTGTGTCATTTTTAGAAATATAAATGAATGTCATTCAAAAATCGGCATATTAATGACATTAGTATAAGCCCATCAGCTTCACACGTTGAGACAGGAAGTTATTAGGTAAACATCAAGACTGACAGGTGTAAAGCAAACAAAAGGATAACAGCAACTAAGTGCTAATAAAGTAAGACAGCTACAAGAGCGCTGAGGGCGGTGTGAGACCTGCATACTTATGTGCATACATCATGAAGAGGTTCTGGTAGTGTGTTGGGATGAGGATTTAAACGTTTGAGTATCAAATGGATTGTTGGAGTGCCTCAGAGGCAGGTCAAAACGGCCCTGGGGCACAAAGATACATCGTTTTTTTTTTTTATAACCAGTTGTTACGTCATTAGCTTATCTGTGCAGCATACAAAGAGAAGCCTGGAGAAGGAGAAATGTAGCCTAGGGCCTTGAAGTAACAGGGATATTCTTAAACAGGGAGTAAATTAGATTTGTGTGAGAATTAATCAGTTTTGTGTGAATGTTTAAACCAAGCATATATGGTGAAACAAGCAGTATAAGGAGTGTTAGGTGTTATTTTCCATTACAGTAACTACTCAGAATTTCTCAGGGGGTGACAGAAGTTACACACTGGAGCTTTAAAGCTGTGGCATCTCTATTGGTTACTGCCCCACCTGCACACTATCGGTCTGATCCGTCACTGTTAGCCAGTAGGAAGCTGAAACGGGCAAGATGTTTTTTCTGGTGACATCCAGCCTGGCTCCGACCACTGGGGCCAACACACCGGTGACTGGGTCCACTGTCTGAGATCCGTATCGGATCGCCACAAGCCCTGGAAAGTTTCACAGCAAACAAATTCAATAGAATTTTACTAATGGAAACAATGGCAGGTCATAACATCCTTTTGCATTACCTTTCCCATTGGGGTCCTCCATGGTGCCTGCCAAGGGTACCGTAATCCCAGAGACAATGTCAGTCTGACATCCCAGCACAGGCACACTAAGACCAGATCCCATGGGGTCAGGGTATTCCACTCCTAGCAGAGCTGGCACGCACACATCAGAATCTGGCAGAGGCATCTCTCCTAGATTAAACACAGGAAGTGAGCTGGTTGGGTTCAATTATCTATCTACAAAACTCATCCCTCCATAAACCATGATGAGACTTGCATTATTTGATTACTGATTATGTTCAAACAACTATAAGGGAATGGTAACAAGCTCCCGGTATGCACACTATAAATAACATTCACACTAGTGTGTCTGATCTTCAGCCAGCCATCTCACTCTGTCTGACTGAATATAGATATTATTTTACTCATAAAGCTCATAAAGTCACTCTTAATTTCACACAAGATGCCTGTTGTTCCTAAAGCCTTGTTGAAGAGTAGACACAGAAAATATGCTCTAATCAATTTGGCCTCAAAGACAAAATTACTGTGTTCATTCTTTGCCAGGATGGCCAATCAGAGCCGCCTGGAGCCAAGAGCAGGTCACTCCAGAAATAGTTTGTGTTGGCCACATTCTAATGATATGTGTTAAGGTCATTAGACAGATAACTATACATATCAGCCCTGGTAAGCTGCTCATCATAATCTGAGGTGGCGTCTGGCCATACTTATGTCTGATGATGATGCCTCTTTTCTCTTCCTCTCCTCTTTTATTCAATACATTCTTCCGACTTAACTCAAAACTGACTCCAGAGAAGTCATCACTGATTTCTGAAGCCTTGGTAACCGAAAACTGCCCAACAACACTATGGTGTTGTTTTTAATACCTGGATATTTTTGGACTCATTGGTTCTCAGCTGATAATACTGATCCATGTAAACAAACATACAAGATCTACTTGTTCCACATAATGTGGTTATGTGGAACAAACAGGTCACATGCTTGTGCCAAATAATGGTCATTGTCCCAAGGCTCATGAATCCTTTCCAAAGCCCCTTTTTAAGCTTGAAAAAGCAACCACTTAATGCTTAAAACTTTTGTGTTTTACTGGTATTTATCTAAGGACAACCCTTTGAGGGTTGTTTTCTTACACAATAAGTTGCAGCAAATGTAAGTAACTTCAAAGTGCTGGAAAATGAAAGCCGCTCACTTGCTTCGACAAAGAGGAAGGGAAGAATGGACCATATATTAACACGGAGAACGGCTGTTGAGACTCACTCCTCATATCTATTCATCCTCTCACTAGCATTTTGCTCACCAAGAGTTCCCCCATGCTGCTGAAGTTCCACAGCCCAGTGCAGCAGGATCTCCAGCTTGGTCTGTAGCTGGAGTTGACAGTGCAGGCTCCTTCCCCAGGCCTGCTGAAGATCCTTGGTGGCAGCCAGAAGATGATCATGCTGACCACTACCTCTCTCACTGCTCGGATGAGGCTGCAAAACTGGATCTGAACCCCATTCCTCATTAAGTGGCTTCAGGAGATCCAATATTTTAAACATTGTTGCCAGAACCTGCATGAGAAAATATAATTTGTAAAATTTTATTTTTCTTCTTTTTTTCCCCCATATTGACTCTATTAATTTATTTAGATTTTGTAGTAGAGATGCCTGAATGAAATATTGTTTGAATATGCCCTGGGTTTTTTTTCTAATTGTAACCAAAGTGATGTTTACATTGTAATCAAGCACCTTGCTGTCCAATAAACCCTGGTATCCTCCTGTATTAGGCACCAGTTGTCCTGCCCGCATGCTGGCTCCTCTTACTCTCACCATGCGACCACTCAGAGGATCGATGAAGGATTCGGCCAGCAGGACTCCACCTACTGGCAGCACAGCTCCTACGCAGTCATGAAGAGCAAGGTTAACTCATTGCAGGTAAAAGAAACCCCGCACACAGACTGGACTGAGATCCCATCAGCAGCACTGACCTGTTACTGGATCTAAACTGACGCCAACTGTGAGCACAATGTTCCCCGTCCTGGGGTCCAGCATGGGGTAGCCAATCTGTATAGGCTGAGGCAGAAGAGTGACAGGGCAGACATGCACTCCTCCCAGTGGGTATACAAGACCGGTCTCAGGATGGATAGTCACAGCCAGAATGGGTACTGGGACCCCCGTGTCTGGGTCTACCATGGGAGCTCCGAGCTGCAGTCTCTGACCAGGTTTGAGGCCTCTGAGTCGGGCACTGGACAGAGGCTGGTCTGAATGGCCAGAGGTCGGATAAGGAATGTAAGGAAGAAGAGGACTGTCCCACTTTCTGTTGTCACCTGGGTTAAAAAAAAATGGCACATATGAAGAATGGTTACTCTTATACTGTCAGGTATGGTGTCATCAATCTGAGCAATCTTTTAAAGTACGCTGTTTAGACTTTATAACATAATGCCAGACTTTGTGCTCAATTTGTGTTGAGTTTGTGTGCATTTTGATAAAATGATTTGCAGAAATACGCATTCTAGAAAGTAGAAACTGCACTGTGGGTCAAGTTGTAATAGGTGATGTGGACGTCTGTAACTGTACATTTCCATTATAGCCAAAGATTAATGCTGACTGTCTAGCCTGTTGGATCTTTTATCAATTAATTGCCTGTGTGCTTTTCCTCCTGTGAGAATAGAACTTTTTTTTCCAGCTAATTTTTAACCCCTTTTAAACCTATGCATTTATAGTAAGAATAGCTACCAGTGACAACCAGTGACACTGCTCCAAATGTTCATACACATGAAGTCCAGTCTGAAATTGATAAAACTGGTATTTATCCAGGCAAGAGTAGGAAGGAAGTAAATCACAAAAAACAGTATGAAGGCTATATCTGTTGCAAGAGAGAAAACATATCACCATACATGTATTGTGTTATCTCAAGAATCATATTTGGCTTCTTGTCTCCAGGTATCAGTGCAAATGCCAGTTAGTGATCTGTTGTAGCTTTTCACAGTTTTTCAGTCTCCATTATACATATTCACATGCTGAAACTGTTCACAGGTATCACCTGTACAAGAGCTGGTTGTAAACACCAAGGTCGAGCTCACTGGATCATAGGCCACATTGCCAGCAATAGGCATGACTCGGCCGGTCTGCGGATGCAGGAAGAAATCGGTTGGCACTGCTGTGGTGTGGCAGCTGCTCAGCAACATATGGGTGTGAGCGTTTGGTTTGATAAGGCCTGTGACTGGATCACAATGAAGCGCCCGGCAGACACGCAGGGACCCATCAGGACCTGCAGTGTGGCAGAAGGAGAATGGGTCTGTGGGCATCATCAACAGATTATGATGACGATTCAAAGCTGTTTTGAATTACAGCTGGACCACAGACTGTGCATGTAGTGTTCAGGCAAGAGATAACATTGGCGGGATAGCTATAAATTGTCCATTACAATTATATCTAATGCCACTTTCAAATTAGTTTTATTTAATTTTATAAAAGCATACATCACAGACCGTGAGACTTAATTAATACAACTTTACGCCCCATCCACATTCAATACATAGACTTTATGCACTTTTTTTCTCTATGTTGAGAATAAATAAAGAAATCCTGCACTTTTAACTTTTCACAGATGTTTTGTTAAGGCCTGTACATACTCTGCAAGAACACATTTACTCTCTCTCTCTCTCCCAGGGCCGTGAGAAACTAATGATGTCATTATTTTTCTTGCAGCCCTCATTAAGGAGTTCTTGCAGCTTGTTCTTGACACATCATCTGGACAGAACATGAGGACTTCTCAGGAGTTTCACGTTAAGTATAAAATGTCCAGGCCAAAACAACACCTCACACAATTGAAATACATTTGTCGGCATAAATTCTGCAAAATACCAAACGGTATACTATTATTGTCCATGTATTAAACCATTTCTTTTCATTCTTTATATTAACTTTAAACACATATCGTGTTTCCTTTTTCAACTTCAATGACAAGATGTGATTGTTATTGCAGTGCATCATTTTTAACAACAGATGGTGTTGTTTCTCTGAGATTAAAAGTCAGCACTCATGACTGATTTTACTCAGAGGCGATGAACTCACCAAAGATGTGCTCTTTGGTCAGCACACTTCCAGAATCTGGGCAAAGAAGCTTAGCTCCTGTTCCCTCACCCAGTAATTCCCAGGCGCCCTGACGCTGACATGCTCCTGATAGCAGCTCTCCCATTTCATCCACCAGGGATGTTATCCTCTGTATCACACTGAAGGTAGAACACATAGAAACAGACTGAATGTGTTAGGGGATTTACATTGTGGTGACATTTAAAAAAAAAAAAATGTATCAATGAAAGCTTTACTTTTGCTGGTGTGCTTCACAAAATGACTGGTTGGTGTTATAAATCCTGGACAATAATCTGGTGCACTCTCCGAGATGAGCCGTAAACACACCGTGGACTCTCTGCTGGGCCCGTTGCTCTTCCCTAAGAACCTAAAGAAAAACATGCCTGATTTTATGCACTAAACTAAAAGAAAAGTCTTAAGTAGAATTATAAAATATTTTCCTACAGTAGCTCTTAATTGTAAGAACTTACTGACTTTATAAAACAGTGGCAAAAAAAGTATCACACTTTCAGGCATATTGTTGCAGACCAAATGGTTAGACCACAATTTACAGTTTACCGTAATTTATTATAAAATAGAATTGGGTAACGCTTTCTTTTACAGCCCCCTAATTAGCAGGTATTTACCTGGTAAATTCATGGTAACACAAACGTGTTACTAGGTAGTTACCAATGGTAATACGAAAGTAAATACAATGAAACTATGGCCAACATACTGGACATTTACCTGGTAAGTCAATCTTGATTTACCATACATATAACAGGGAAATACTTACCTGCTTATTACCAGTGGTCATTTTCCAATAACACAATTTACCTGATGAATACATAGTGTTTCCGCTGTATTGACCCACTTATCACCAGAAGTTATTACCAATAATTCTTTATAATTTACTGGGTAATTACCCAGTATTTTGACCATGATTTCATTTTTCTTAACTTTTTATTACAGGCTAATACCTAGTAAGACATTTTTGTTACCATATATTTACTGGTTAAATAGCTAGTTATTAGGGGACTGTAGCTACCTGCTTATTACCAGCTTATAACCCAATAACACACGATAATTTGCTATATAGTTGCCAGGTAAATACCCAACATTTTGGCCATAGTTTAATTGTACTTACCTCCTTATTACCCACAGTATTTACCCAATAACACACTATACTTTACCATATAGTTGCCAGGTAAATGCACAGTATGTTGGCCATAGTTTCATTGTATTTACTTTCTTATTACCATTGGTAATAACCTAGTAACACTTTTGTGTTACCAGGAATTTACCAGGTAAATACCTGGTAATTAGGGGACTGTAAAAGAAAGCGTTACCTAGAATGGTAATTGGCAATATTTTTATGAAAGAAACCAAACGTGTTTCAAATTTTTTAAATGAGATATTGCCAGACGTCCATCCATCCATTATCTACCGCTTTATCCTCCACCAGAGGTTCACGGGGGGTGCTGTGCCTATCTCAGCTGACATTGGGCAATAGGCGGGGTACACCCTGGACAGTTCGCCAGTCCATCACAGGGCCACATATAGAGACAAACAACCATTCACTCACACACCTACGGTCAATTTAGAGTGACCAATTCACCTAATCCTCATATCGCATATTTTTGGACTGTGGGAGGAAGCCGGAGAACCCGGAGAAAACCCACGCACACACAGGGAGAACATGCAAACTCCTTGCAGAAAGGCCCTTGTTATTGCCAGATGTATAGATGGAAAAAATGTAAACCTGTAGCTGACTTTCCAGCAGAATTCTTAATTTTGAGGCCAGAGTCTTCCGTCGCACCACCTCCCTCTCCACCTCCCTCTGGATCCTCTCGCAGCCCTCACCCATTGTCTCCTGTGTGAGCAGGCGTGGGTGGAGTGGCTGCAGTTTCCCGAGCACTCCCTGGTATAAGTCCTTCACCTTGATGCACACAAGACATGTACAGTACATGAAATGGCTCCCACCCAAACATCACAAACTGGTAGTAATCAGACCACGGATCTCACTCCACCCCACTCGGCTATCATACCCATAACCAACTGATGGGACTTACATGTTTTTGGGATAACACAGCTAAATGTCCCATCTCCTTTTACATCTTTATCACCTCAGTGTCCTGAGGGCTGTAACAACAGCCAAAGTCAACAATTTGACGATACACACAGGAAGAGCCGTGCAACTAAAAACAGATGCACTCAAATTATGACATTTAATCTTTGTCAAAGGACTTGAACATTGTGAATGGGATAACAATAAAGACGAGATAAACTGAAAAAAGGGAAGGGGAAGAAGAAGAAAGGGAAACATAAGAAGTAATATTGGATCAATGGATATAGAGAGCCACTTTCAAACATTATCTACTTTCAAACATTGGCAATCAGAACATTGCATGAGGCCATTGGGACAAAAATAACAGAACGAAGATAAATATGAAGATAATGCAAGTTATATGTGTAGTGTTACTTTGATTTTACTACGACATCGAAGCTATAACTCATAAAATAACATATACCGGCATACAACTCATGGAAGTGTACAGAAAAACTGGCTGTGATATGCAATGGATATTAACTATACATTATATAAATTATTCCCAGCATCCTCCTACGGCATTATCTTACCAGAAAATGATTTTGGTAGAAGTGTAAGAAGTCACCTTTTACAGTATAACTTGAGTAAACATCTTAAGGTGTATGACTTACTGTACTTAAGTATCAAAAGTAATTTTCTTTAATTTTTACTCTTTTAAAAGTGAGGCTAGAGTTGAGTGACAGTAGCGCAGCGGTAGAGTGAGTTTTCTTTCATCTGGAAGGTTGTGGGTTTGATTCCCAGGGTCACAGAATGGGTATGTGTTAGATGTGCTGTATGAATGTAAGAGTGAATGGCAAAATTGTAGTGTATAGTGTCCATCAAGACTAGAAAAGTATGAATACAGATCCTTACCAACTCCTTCTTCTTCTGATTTTATTTGGTAGTCATGAGTAACAAAGATAGTTGGGGAAATAAATGTAGTGGGGTAAAAGTAAAGTTGCTTAAGTGCTAAAAAGTGATGTACCGATATGTGAATGTTGTACTTAACTACAGTATCAAAGTATTTGTTCATCGTTACATGACAAGACATTAATTTTGTGTCTAATAATTAGAGCCGCAACTAACGATTATTTTCGTAATCGATTAATCTGTATATTATTTTCTCAATTAATCAATGAATTGGTTCAGAAAATGTTACAAAAAAACGTTGATCAGTGTTTGTCAAAGCTGGAAATTATGATGTTCTCGAAAGTCTTGTTTTGTTCACAAACCAAAATTATTCAGTTTTAATGATTTCTTTGTTATGTGGAGCAAAAGAATTGTTTTAAGAAGCTAAAACAATCAGAAATCTTGTTTTAATAATGAAAAAAGCTTCAAACCGATTATTGATTATCAAAATAGTTGGCGATTAATTTAGTAATCTATTAATAATCAATTCACCGATTAATCGTTTCAGCTCTACTAATCATTCTTCAGAGCCTGAGAGACAAAGTGACAAAGTCATTTTCTCAACATATTGTGCGTTTATTTTGTGTTTAATGTTGGAGGTGCTGACCTCAGTGGTGAGGTGTCCCAGTTGTGTGGTGACAGACAGGCTCTGTTTGAGCAGCAGGCTGTAGAAGGTGTTGCTGCTGAAAGCCTCCAGGTCCACCTGGTGCTCATAATCCCAGAACTCCTCTAAAGGGTCACCACAGACTGGAGAGAGAGCGATCATAAGAACATACAACACATTTTAAGTCATTTTATCAAGGACAATTCTGAAGAGCATGCATAACGTGCTGCATGAGGAAGAGCTAAGACAAACTCCACCAAGTTATGTTCATGTTTTGGTGCAGCTCACTGTGACTGTTGGTCGCGGGCAGTGGGTACTGTAGGTTCAGGTGGGTAAATGTTAAATTATCGAATTCATTACCGTAGTTGTGCTGTATATGTTTGTCAAAATGTATGTGCGTGGCCATTCACGTGACCTCATAACGCTAACCATTGAGCCAATCACGGTCACTGCGTCGAAAGTAGCTAGGAGCTAGCGCTAACTTCTAGTTTTAGCTAGTTTGAACTAGCTAGTTGCAAGCTAGTTTTACTTTCTAGCTAGTCGTTGTACCGCCGGAAAATTGACATACGTGCCTATTGATTTGTGTGTGTTTTTTGTTGTTGTTTTTTTTTAAAGCAAAATATAAATTGCCTGGCACAACTGTGACGCAGAACTGCCAGCGACTGTCGTCACTGTGGATACAGCCAGTGCACCTGTTGGCGAGAGCCGACGCTCACCTGCACCCAGTGGAGGAGAAGGGATGATGCTGCTGCCACTTCCTACTTGCTACTGCTACTACTAGCTACTGCTAGCTACAGGAACCCGACATCAAGTGGTTTTAATGTAAGTAGTTTTATCATTTAATCGGTAGACAAGATATTAACTACCGATATCTGCAACGTCATTCTTACTACGTCAAAACTACAGTTACAGATATCTGCAATTCAGAATTACTAGTCAAAATTACGTCACAGATATCTGCAGTTGAGTATTTACTCGTCTAAATGACGTCACATATATCTGCAATTCAGTTTTTAACTAGTCAGAATTACGTCACTTTTGCCATTCATGTGTATGGGGTTTGTCTGAATTGTAGATATATCTAATTCCAGTTTCAGATATCTACAATATCATTTGTCACAATAGTCATAATTCATGTTCGAGATATCTACAATTTCAGTCTGTCTATCTAGATTCAAGATTCAAGAATTTTTTATTGTCATTATGGGGACATAACAAAATTTTGCAGTGACTCCCGGCTTAAAAGCACACGATAAACTTAAAGGACACAACAAAATGTAAACGCAACAGAAGACTTAAACACTTGGATCAGACACAACAATGTAAACACAACAAAATATATGACTAACAACAACATATAACAAAATATAAGATATAAGACTAGAGTATGACTCTATCTGACTATCTACAGATAATTGAATATATCTAAAAAGGACAATGTATATAATGATATCTTCAATTCAGGATAATTATAACTTGAACTAGTAAAAAAAGAGGGTGTTTAGTTGCAGCGGGATAATGGTGGAGAAAGCTGTGTTAAGAGATTCACATTCTGCTGCAAGACTGCAGCTTGGAGCTCCCATGGCAGACCCATTCACGTTCAATACATAGACTTTATGCACTTGTTTTCTCTGTGTTGTGAATATATAGAGAAATTCTGCACGTTTAACTTTTCACAGACGTTTTGTTAAGGTCTATACAAACTCCACAAGAACAAATTTGCTTGCTCTCTCCCAGGGCGGTGTTCTTGTTTTTGCCATCTGCATAGTATGTGCAGACAGATATCGTGATGTATATTGCGATATGTTTGTTGTGTGCGTGTGAGCACAGCTTGTCCCTTTTAAATTTTGCGATGGACTGATAGTCTGCCTGATGAAATCTTCTTTATAGCAATCGCCTTTGTGGTCAACAAGTATGATCTTCGGTCATATGTATTCTCACCTGGCACCTATGCTTTTGGAGTGGATTTGGTGATTTGCATGCACATAAGCTTTAGCAAACAATGCATGTGTAACATTTCAGAGGGTTTATTATCTGAAACTGAATATACTACCCATATATTACATAATAGATGTCACTAAATCTGACTATTTACTCCAAGGTCTTGTTTCTCAAATCCTTTCACTTGTTGGCAGGCTATTAAAGGACCCACTTCATACCCTATTTCTCCAAGTTAAACTAGTTCCCTGGTGTCCTGATGCACATGTCTGTGACATGCTTTGGTCAAAATACCATAACGATGAAGCACCACAGCAGTTCAATCACCCTGTCAAAATAGCCCTGTTCACAACGCTCTGTTGAGTAATATCTCAAAAACTTAAGGAACAGGAAATTACATCAGCCACAGAGGCTACTGGGAGCTTACAGCAGTTAGCATTTTGAAAAGTGATCAGCGACCTTGAGTGTCTTGAAAGGCGCCTTCAAATAAAATGCATTATTATTATTATTATTATTATTATTATTATTATTATTATTTGCAGGCTCGAGCAGGCACATTGCCGTCATTTATAACATGTATCCACTGGACAGATAAATCCTCTGAGGCTGGAGGTTTGTGTAGGACTCTGTGCTGCACTCTGGAGCCAATAATATAACATGTCGTGGTCTTCCGGTTTTCGGATACCATTGCCCTCGCCAGCACTTTCGCGGCGCTCCGCGAGACAACATTTCCAGGAATTTGGTGCATTGTGACGTCCCAGTGAGTGCGAAAGTCAACATCGCGTGTTTTATCTCCTGTACTTAGACTGAGGAGGACCACAAAAACATGAGTGAGTCATCTTTTTTCACACTTTGCAGACTGATAGGACGACCTCCAGAGTCCCAAATATAAGGATTTAAATGATTACAACGATGGTTTTGCATAATATGGCACCTTTAAGTGTAGTTTCAAACCCATGTCTCTTTTCGAGGCTAGTATAAAAAGCTCTGTTAAAAGCTCAGTGACAAATCGCTAAAAACTAAATAAATAAATAACTTGCTCATTATTGTCATTTGAAATAATTTCCGTGGTCAATTGTTTTCCTCTTTACTGTTACTCACTGCACATGGCATGAAGTCAATGACAGGAGCTTTTTCAAGGGTAAATCGGTGGATGGGAGCAATGCCCAATGGTCAGCTGTCAGTGTTACATAAATGGTTTTCAGAGACAAAGCAGGTGTGAGTGTTTCTGTCCAGTGTTTGTGTGTGTGTCATGTGTACATGGTGCAGGGGCACCAATAATGTAAGTTATGTAACTGTTGGCCTTTAGGATTTCTATAAATGGTAGTCATGTGATTGTGTGTAGTATCTGTGGTTACAGCGACAATGACCCACCTGCTTGAATGGAGTCTTGTGTCATTCGGATTTGTTGGCTACGGTGAGTCTTCCGAAGTGAGATCACCCTTGAACCTTTTGATGAGTAGTCATCCATGTGGTAGGCCAACTGCAATAAGCGATACCGCGCTCTGATTGGCTTCTTCTCTGGCCATCCATATTCACGGAACAGTATCTAGATGTGGGATATATTTATGATTTACCTGTTGAAATTAACAGATACTGGCGGTGCATGTTCATGTAACTTAACACTAACCAGGGCTGTGACACATAAACACAGGATCACCACAGCTCCAAATAGCAATCCTCCAGTCAGCATCCAATCTGGGCGAAGTACCAGGTTGCTTCTCCTACGGATTCCCACCCTAGTCACATGGCGAGGGATGGTGGGGAAGAAGGGACCAGGCTCGTAACACTGGGCCCCTGCAGGCATCACCCGTACATACTGAGTATGAAAAATACTTGTATTCATGCATTTGATTAAGATGTAATTGTTTAAACAACCATAACACATTTGGCTTAGGTTTGTAGGCTTTACTATCTATTTTATAGGGAATTGGTGCAAAATAAAATAATCAATATGGGAGTGAAAATATGGCCTTTCACATCCCTTAAGGAGGTTTTAAAACGCACTGTGTTAGTTAATGATGTAGTTTGCTGAGGAATATTGGATGAAGTTGAGCTGACAATGCATACACTACACATTTAAACCTTACATGTTTAGTTTTTTTGTTATTTGAAATGTAGTTACCAAGCGTTTGTGCTGATTACTGCTCAGAGTAAAGACATGCACACCAGGTTGACTAAAGACTATGGAGAAGAAGCTGGGTGGGGTCCAAGACAAAGTCATCTCCTCTTTAAGCTGTCTAAATGCACCCCAGTCAAAGTCACTGTTAGTGTTGTACAGGCTGTCTCTGAAAGACAAGGCAGTATAAGGTTGAGGTCAAGTTTTCAGCAAGTCAGAACACAGATTTATAGCAGACAAAATGGATCATGCACTTTGACTTACAGATCGTACTGAGGATAGTGACGTGTGTCGACGGTAAACAGTAGAACATCGCCCAAATGGAGACATGCGGTTGGGTTCAGAATTCCAGTGACACTCCTCCCTTCCTTTTTCACATCATTCTTGTTTCCTCTCGTCGTGCTAGAATTCATTTCCATACCACCATGACTGATATTTTCCACTGAGGTGAACTCCCGCAGAAACCCGGAGTCTTCCTCTAAAAATCAACAGTAATTGACCTTCAGTGCTGTCACTATTGTCATTATTTGTCATCATTTAAGGCTCAGTGTGGGCAGAAATGTATACTACTCATGTTTTTAGTGTACAATCATTAAAAAATTGATTTTCCTAGTCTTACAGTAAGCCTCTTAGTTGTATTGTAGGCCAAGCAGATGCTGTACAGAGGCCGACATTTTGCAGTGTCATCTTTTACTGCAGCGTGAAAGGACAAACCAGCCAGATTGTGCTTTTTGCAGTTTGAAAAACTTCCTGGTATGCAGAGGCCCATGTTGTTCCCTGAACTTGGGAAGAGGACAGGGGGGCTACTCTGTAGATGTCAATGATTATCACACAGTGGACATGGCAAAAATACTGAGTTACTACAAACCAGCTGAGCTATGGGAGTCCTGCCATGTGGTGACAGGAAACAGTTTCTGAAGTTCCTTTGGGAGGCCACTCAGGAGGCCAAGGAAGCCTTTGTCTTCAAAAAGACAGGAATGAAAGAGAGAGAGAGAAAGTATGAAGGCATAACACAATTTGAAAAGCAATTGTGTTTTTGTTTGTGCATGTGACTGCATGGCTCTCCGCTCACCTGTTGTCAAAACAATGTAGACGGGATATGAGAAGTTGTGGTGGCTGTTGCACTCCAGATTCCCCTGGGAGTCCCACTGTTTAAAAGCTGTCTCCAGCAGGCTGCCGGAGACGCCTGACACCTGCACACACAATGACACCATTTATAGGTCACCACAACACAAGAGACGCTTGCATCAAACTTTCACTACTGGTGCCATTGAAAGAGTCTGAGGATAAGCACAAAGAATAGTCTATGCCAAGTTACCTGGTGACACAAAGAGATTAAAACCGTTGCACAATGATATCTTTATGGAAATGCAGTCTTGATTTGTGTTAGAAGTAAATGGATAAGAACCTCATGTCCTATGGGTATGTCCATTTCTACTGACCCCAGTTACAAGTATATGTGTGCTTTTCATTTCAGAATTTAAGGGATGAATATAAAGAGTTGTCCTTTGTGAATCTAATTCTGTCTTTGCTCACCGTATGGTCAAAGCTCCACACCAGCTCCATATCTCCACTGGCCTGGCATTGGAGCTCCAGCTCTGCAGTCGACCTGCTCCTGCACAGACTGCCACATGCAGCTCTTCCAGGAGGCTCTCTACAGACGCACAGACCCAGTTCTCTATCATAGCCCTGGTAGTCTTCTGCAGATTGACACACCTGTAGCAAATTAACCAATGTAAATCTAATATCAGCAAAGAGTGTCAAAAGTCAAATTGTTTATATAAAAAAAAAAATCCAGCATTGGTTATTTCTCTCTGCTTGGATGAGATTTGTAGAAAATGTGCTAGAAATCCAACGTCTGTTCACTTCATGTTACTCGGTGAAGGGTCATTTGTACCAAAGGTTAATATGAAGGACAAAAATAAACAATGCATCCGCAGACCTTGCTGGAAGGCCAACACAAACACAAGAGTATGTTTATGGTTAATATTAAGTGGAGCTATCCCTGGAACTCCATACATGATAAGCTCATGACAGGTTCATGTAGGGAAAGGGCAAAGACATCTAGGTTGTGCGCATTTCCCTTGACATCTGCAAACACAGACTCCAGAGTTTACAACTTTAACCTTAAAGCAGGAAGTTTTCTGTTAATTGCAATTTTGTGACAGTACCTCTCCTCCTTCAGTGTTTACTGCATAGCGTGTACTTGGGAATAGGATGTGAATGTGCTGACCTGCTGTCTGCAGTGTAGTGACCACTGATGTTTGTCCAGACAGTCTCCATGCTGTGTACGTGTTTGTCCGTCTCTGCAGACTTCATACCGTTTGTGTACACACACTTCTCCATTGTTGGCAGGTTGGTAGCCAATGGTACATTGACACCATCCATTACTGATCTGCAGAAAAGGCAACAAGTTCCAGACACTCATGAATCCTATGTTGTGGTCAGATAAGGTATCTAATATGCTGAATCATTGACTCAAAACACACCTTCCTTCCTTCTGTTAACCCTCCTTAGTTGCACTTTACAATAAGGGACCCACAAAAGAAATCAGGCAATAGCAATAAAATGTCATGAGTAGATAATCATTATTTAATCATTAACTAATGATTACCTACTTATATTAGATAGATTTTTTGTGAACATTATTTTAAAGTCTGGTAATAAAAAAATAATCTAATTCTCCTCACTATGAGTTGATGAGTAGAAGACTCTAAGCTTGTGCAGCCTGAAAAAAGACCCTGCTGTGAGGTAACTTAATCTAGAGCGCTTTCACCATGAAGAGATTGTTTAGGCTAATGTTACAGACAGTGAGGAGGCTCTCATGACTACATCCGTTTGCTCACTGTATCCTAAGATTCAAAGATGACACACGCACAAAATAAATCATTGCTGTGAAAAAGAAAAAAAAGTTATTCTTTTGGATCATATATTTATACACACACGGAGCATATAGAAGTGACTGTATGTCATGTGATAAACCGTCACCTGAAAACTCTGTCCCTCTCCTGGGCAGACGCATGTGTCCTGTCCTGGGAGAGGCTGCTGAGCCATGGGACCACAGAAGTAGGGGGATGACAAACCTGGTCTGGGACAGTAGTGGTGAGGAGGACACTTCAGACAGTTGTCAATGGACAAAGCGTCCGTAGTCGGCCCATAGGTTCCCTTAGGACAAGGAAATGGACTGATGCTCCCCACTGGGCAGTAGAAACCTAACAGGAACAATGGAGGACATTCTGGTGGTGGTGTAGTAGTGTGTAACACACGTCTCAAAGTATTCTGGGTGTCCTTGACCCATAGCTTTCCGGCATACTAACAAAATTACAATAAATGGTACACTTATTGCATGGATTGTGCAGTGGTGACAGTAGGTTACTGCACTGATAATGTTGGTTATTGATGTGCTTTGTTCTGTGTACTGAATAGGCAGATGATCACATTAAAATGCATGGAACCATATTCCTCTTGCGACTGCAGCTAATTTGGTGACGTCGAACCCAATGCCACCACACCTGTTTGGGCAACTTTGCAAGGAGATGATGGACGGCTATTTGATTATTTTTTTTGTGAATGCAAACAATTCTTATGGCATCTATCTTGTACAAATGGGTTAACCCGCATAATGCACCATTGGTGGTGGTATTATGAAGTTGAAAGTTTTTGAAAAATCATCCCCAAATGCAAAGAATACCAACGCTAATGTCCTTGAAAGAGAAAGGATGGTTAGTCTTTGCCAAAACCTGTTGTCCTGAAAACACTGATAATACAAACTATAATCGTTGAAGCAGGGGGGTATTTATGCATATACATTTTTTCTTATAAATACCACTGCATGCAGTTAACATGGCTTACCTTGCTGGCAGGAAAGCTTTTCCTGGTTATGTTTACTGAAGTTTTTTGCATGTCCCAGAGTTAGCAGCCCAGTTGTAAACAGCCACCTAAATAATCTCAAATTCTTGCATCTGCATGTCCTTTGCATGCTCATTTTGTCCACCAGAATCAGCACAGGACAGGCCAGATAGCCCAGCTTTACACCAGGCTTGAGGAGAAAATGTTAATCCTTCATCCAGGCTCTGTAAATAGCCTCTTGGTGGCCTGTCTTGTTTTTGTCATAGCCCAAAAAATATAGTTACTGTAGAGAACTTGCTACCTTCAAAAACCTCTTCTGTCTGCTGTGGTTCCACATACATTACATGATCTGCCTGTTGGTAGACTGAGCTGCAAGGCAAGTTGCAGGCTTGTTGGTCTGCACAACTTTCAATGACTTGCTGAATGATTTATAAGGCCAATGAGCTAAGGTGACAGTGACAGGGACTGGGACTGCTTGCTGATGGAAAGCAGCAGTGAAAGCAGAGAGAATGGCCACCTGACGCTGCCAGATCACATTACGGCATTTCTTCTTCTCAATCCTAGCATGAAACTGATTAATGATTTGGCTACCAATGTACATCATCACACAGCTTTGCTTGAACTTTGTGCGTCACAGAAACCGTTGAACTCACACCACAGACAACTGCTCAGATACTTCCTGTGTTTAAATAGCTTCCAACTTCACCTGTAAATGAATCAATTTCAATAAAACACAGTGGATATAATAACTATTACATTTTTTAGATTAGAGGAGGCTGTTGTTTATTTTGTGTTTACTTGTAGATATTAGCCTTTCAGCTCAGTGGAAAGTAAACGACTATGGTCAAAGTGTATATAGCATTTAATAATGCCTACTTAAAGCAAAATACTCTAAACTCTAAACTCTTCCTGTATTGAAATAAATGTTGGACTTTGAATCACTGGAATAACCTATGTATTTCATCTTCGTAGCCATGAACTATGATCCTCTAGTGACGACTTGTAACTTACCTATCTGAAGAGGATTCAACTTTCACCCACATACCCATGTCACTGGTGGGAAAACACTAACAACAGACAGGAGATGCAACTGTTGTGTAACCGATTTATGAAATGAGGAAAGCAAAAACACTACACATTACTCCGACATGAGCATATGCTTCAGTAATCTACAGACGACTGTTCATTCTTATTTTAAATGTTTAAGAGGAAATGCAAAGCACAGCCTAATCAGCAATGTTTATCTTGGCTGTTGTGAGCTGTTCTGTCCTGACAAGGAGCACAAACACTCGTGTGTGAACTGCCAAGTTTCATGCATTCAAAAAAAAAAAGAAAAAGCAATGATGGCCAATGCTCAATGAATTGGTCCAGAACTGGTAACTTCTTGCACAATTGAACACATCCATAAAAGGGACAGCGAGAGGACCGCAAAAAAACAAGCACTGTTGATCAAACGAGTGACCCAAATCTAAACTGACCTATTATGTAATTCTGGTACCTGGCAAAGTGACATGAACACCAAAAAGCAGCCACATTTCTTATCCGAGTGTCACAATCTTGAACTTGATGAATCTTTGGGGTCCCTCCAGGAAACCTCACAGTGGGCTTTTAGTTGTAGATTGCAAATATGGTATTTTTATTGGCAGTGGTGCTGTGTTGTTATAATGATGATCATTTAATTCTTATTGTTTCACACAAGACATAATGGTATAGTCTCAATTCAAGACTTTATTTCAAGGAGTGCATCCATATTGACATTCCACACAGTCAATAATAACAAAATGTTACGGTTTATCTTCGACTCGTGCGTGTGTGCGTAAGAGACAGATGGAGGGAGTTGTTACGTCATCCCTGTGACCTTCCACGTGTTGAATGTTGACACAGGCAGAGTTTGGGCAGCCGCTCTGATAACAAGGACCTATATAAGTCAGATGAGGGGAGAAGTCAGTCTGCAGATCCTTGCTCCTCAGGTAAAGGCCAGCCACTCTTTTACATATTGATATTCTTTTCCTCTATCTTCAGCTAAGACGCAATTCTATATAAAATAAAATTCACATATTTTTGTGATATATTTGTTCCTTCAAGTGAGGTCTTTTTCTCTCATCTGTTCCTCCACTGAGAAATAAACATGCATCTGAAAGTTGTGATCTTCGCCCTGTCGTTCTTGACAGTTTCAGGTATGTACTAGTCATTGAATGTTGTGAAATCACTTTATTTTTTTATGTATTTTCTAAATATCTGATTCCTTATTCCATAGCATACCCATTCCACCGTAACCCCAGGGGAGCAATCTGGATTGATTCAAAGTCCAACCACGCTCATGACAAGACAGTCCTCTCAAAGGATGTTGAGTAAGTTAAACCAAAGTCTTGAAATACATTTGTCTCACAGTTTGAATTGTCACTTTATAATGGAGGCCTGTCTGTTTGTCTTTGCAAAGCAATTTCTACAAGAGTCACCTTGACAGAAGCAGCCTTTACAACCAAGGAGATGATGACAACAAAAACCCTATGGCAGAGGAAATGCAGCAAAAGCTCAGTATGCAGTCTGAGTATCTGCGTACCCGTCTGCACCAAGAACTGGCCGAGCTGCGGGAGAGGTTGTCCCCGTCTTCTGCCCACCTCAGCTCCACCCTGGCGAACATGAAGGAACGCTTGACTCCTCTCACCCAGCAGCTCCAGAGCTCACTCAGCAGCAACACCCAAGATCTGTGTGGCCAGCTGAACCACTACCTGCTCAGCCTGGAGACAGCAGATACCCAGGCTGAGAATAGACCGGCTCAATACCAGGAAGCTTTCCACTGGATGACAAATGCGCTGGAGCACGGCAGCTCCAAGATGGCCGACATCATCAACGACTTCCACACTAAAACAGTCGGCGTGCTTGAACATTTGACAGAAGTCAGAACGAGTGAGGAAGAGGCAGCCAAGTCAGAGCTCTGGCCGTTAATGAGCTCCAGGTTAGGACAGGAGGTGAGTTCACTCAGAGAGGAGACACAGAACAGGATGGGAGCTCTGAAAGCAGAACTTGATGCTCGACAAGAAAATGCGGTCACTGCAAAGGCTGAAGTGACAGCCAGTGTGCAGCAGTTCTGTCAAAATTCAGCCTTGCAAAGCCAGAGGTTTCAGGTTCAGATGGAGAAGCTGTTTCAGGGGCTGGAGGAGGAGGTGAATGCTCAAAGATCATCCAGCTTGTCTCCTCCTCCTTCTTCTTCCTCACCCTTACAGCCTACTGGCTCTCTGCAGGAGGAATTCTCAATTAAACTGTCTGCTCTGCTCCAGGACATTCTGCACTCGGTGGAGTGACACTGTACCAAATAAGTAGGGAGTGTGTAAATAGTTATGAATGTATAGATTTGACTGATGGGTGTTTTTGATTCCGTATGTGAATGAGTGTCGGAATGTTTTTCTGTACCATGTAAAATTGATTCTGTATTTAGCCACTCCGTGTAAAACAAGCTTGCATTTTAAGTTTATTTAGAATCTGTACAAAACATATTATATCATTGTTTGATCTGAAAAATTGTGGATTTGTAGGCAGACTCACAGATACAAAAGTATTTACTCAGTTTTCATAATCACCCGACAAGCACATCTGATTATCACTGACAAAATCATTCCATTATCAGATTTTCTGAGCTATGAAGTGACTCGAAGACTGTAGAGACAGTTGACCAAGACCATCAGTCAGTCAAAGAGATGAGGTCATCCACCCGCCCAATAAAACTTCTTCAGGATGAACCAGCTGCCCAGAACCAGCAAGCCAGAAGTAGCCAGACTGTCAGACTCGCATCACTCTTTCCTGATGTGACACTGTTACCTGACATAGACAAGGGGAGATGAAAGGAGATCAACAAGAACTCCCAGTTCTGAAATGTATATCAGAATGTTTGTATTTGGATTTTGTAAATAAAAAGGTCTTACTGTGTCCATCTGCGTAAGGCATGTCTTTGATGAGGGAAGATAAGAGAGTAATCAGAATGGTTCACTGTTTGAAAATAACAGGAAAAGTTCTCAAAAATGAATGTTTCAAACAGCTCATACCTTCTGGAGCTGTGTAAATGGGTCCAACTGAAACAGTGGCTGATGCTTTGCCTTCTTCTCCGAAAGGGGTCAAAGATCTTTTCTTCCTGGCATCACAGAACTGAAAAACAACAAACTGCCAAGTTCAGATTCATCTACGTCACTATAACTTTCCAACATAAACTTCAGATTCTTTGGGGACAATTGAAACCAAGTGTTAAGCCTAACCTTAAGCCTAACCAGTTAATGCCTAACCACCACCACCCAAAGTGTCAACTCATCCAACACACAGACACACACACACACACACACACACACACACACACACACCACAGTGGTTTCTAGAAACACAATTTTAAGTAACTTCCTGGACAAACAAAGCTATTTTCCATGAAAAATGGCATGGCAGTCAACAGTGACGTTTACAAAAGATGTATGAACAAAGAATAAAGATATTCTGCATAGCAGTAAATGCTAAATGAGATAAATAGAGTAATTTAAATTACATTACACTCTCTTTGTTCTGTATTAACTATCATTATATTATTAGGTATGTTCATTACGTAAGGGAATAAAAGAACCCATGGGCAGATTTTTATTCTTATAATTCATATATTTATTTATATTTATACATTTTTTTAATAATTATTTTTCCTTGTGGTTGTTTGGCACCCCTGCAGTAGTCGACCGCTGATATGGCCTATGCCTAGAGTGGGCTCTGTCTAACCCTAACCTTAACCATGATTCAAATTAGCCCTTAACTTAACCAGTTCTTTAGAAATTAGTTTCTGCCTCGTTCAAGGGATCAAATACAAGTAAACACACACAAACAAACAAGCCAGGTGACGACGAAAGACAACAACACCTCAGGCTGGAATTTGCCCAAATGACCTTTGTTGCTGCTATCGGCTTTATGTACACAGAATCATACTGTCTTAGTCCCAGTCTTGTGGCTTTGAAAAAGTCCTACAGTCGGCTACAACAATAAAACAGGTTAACATTGTGTTAGAGTTGTGTATATCTGTCAGGAGAAATACTGCGATAGAGTGCCAGAGTTACTTCACCATGTTTTTCTTTTATTTTCTCCTGTACAGCACTGTATTTTGTTGACTCGACTCACAGACAGCAGTTCTTGACATTTGCTGGGCTCGCAGAGTCTGAGCAGGCAGTGCAGATAGAGGCTGGACTTTGCCTGGTCACGGTGCTGGACAAAGCGAAAGGCCTCAAAGTTGAACCGCGAGTATTTGAAAAAGCCGTTGCTTGTCACCTGCGTCCTTGAGGCCACTGAACAGCTGGTGAAGCACAGAGTCATTTGGTATGAATTTTTTAAAAAGACATTTGAAAGTCATGTGTTTTTCTTTAAAGGTCCCATATTATCAATCATAATCAACTTTTTAATAATTTACATCCTTATATTTGGGACTCTGGAGGTCCTATCAGTCGGCAAAGTGCTGAAAAAGATCACTCACTCATGTTTTTGTGGTCCTCCTCAGTCTAAGTACAGGAGATAAAACGTGCAATGTTGACTTCAGCGCTCATTGGGATGCACTAAATTCCTGGAATTGTTGTCTCGCGGAGCTCCACTTGCTCCATAAAAAACAGATGAGAGTGCTGGCGAGGGCAACGGTATCCGAAAAACGGAAGTCCGCGGAAAGTTCTAACTTCTATTCTCCACAGTGCAGCACAGAGTTCTACACAAACTTCCAGCCTCAGAGGATTTATCTGTCCAATGGATACATGTTGTATATGAGGGCAATGTGCCTGCTAGAGCCTGCAAATTATCACTTTTCCAAATGCTAACTGCTGGTAGCTCCCAGTAGCCTCTGTGGCTGATGTCATTTCCTGTCCCTTAAGTTTTGTTTTACTTTTTTTTAAGTTGGACCTAAAGAGATGCTGCTAAACAGAGTGTTCTGAACAGGGCTGTTTTGGCAGCGTGATTGAACTGCTGTGGTGCTTCATCCTTAAGGTATTTTGACCAAAGCATGTCACAGACATGTTCATTAGGACACCAGGGAACTAGGTTAACTTGGAGAACTAGGGTATAATATGGGACCTTTAATGTATGCGGCCGCCCTAACAGTGTTTGTTGCCATACCCAGTAAAAAAGTCGTACTGTTCCGGCTGCGACAGGTTGTAAGGAGTGGGAGTACTGAAGCAGTGATCCAGCAGTACGTGGAAACTGAAAACACAACAGGGGGCCAATGACTTACTGCTTGTTACCACTATGCTCACTGCATCAATGTTTGTTTTACTGATTGACACATGTACAATGAACATCCTCTCGTTCAAATGGGCTTCACTTACTTCCCGGTGACGTTGATAGCTTTGACTTCCACGTAGATCCTGGTCCGTAGCGGAAGTCCTGTTGAAGGCACAGATAATGGGTGGATATAGTCGGAGTCCTAGGACAAAAAATACATTTATTTAATTTAGTTTTTCTTATTCCATTATTGGAAAAGGAACAGAGAGAGGAAAATCTTATTTAACCTGTCGACTACTCCCCCATAAAACATAAATATAGATGGTCTGTCAGTCCACTGACTCGACCCTTATTTTAAAAAGTGTATAAAAGGGACAATGTGCAGCGATAACACAAAACATGTATTATAAATAAAGCAACCTTTAGTATCAAAATCGCCATTTGTGACATCTCTCCACACAAATATAATTAATCCGGAGCTGCTAAACCTAAACTAAATTTGACGTATACAATTATGATAACATCATGCGTAAAGTTTTAACTATAAAAATAATAACCAAAGTTTGTTGCATTTGTGAAATATTAGAACGACAAAGAAAACTGTTGACATTTCATCGATGTTTGGATTTTGTGTAGATCATGCTTCAGAAAACCTGCTGCAGATGTAGATCTTGGCTTTCCAGGAGGTTTTTAAACATCGTATTTGACATAGACATCGGATGTGACGCTTATTTTTAGGTGACAAAATATCATAACACTTTTATTTATTGCCTTGTTCTAAACTTTGAAAGACGAAAACTTAAAGCTTGAAGAGTTGCAGACAATCATGAACAGAATTACAAGACACAGCGCTTCGGTTATTAGGGAAGAATACATTGTACTTACATTAAAAACAGACATTTTTAGTGAGTCAATGAAGGTTCCATTGTTTTCACTGATAGCCAGCGACACTGAAGAGCTAAAAATCCATGGAAAGGGTGGAAAGGAGGAAAAAAAAAATCATATACCTTATGTGTATGTATCCACAGTTAAAACCCCAAAGAACACCACCTTTTTATTCTGCCCCAGCGATTACACAAACAATACGCTCCACGTTACTCACGCGGCAATCTCTGTGTTGTTGAGCAGGTACTCCAGCGGGTAGCGGCAGGAGAAGAGATAGTAAAGGTCTGTGGCGTAGCTGATGATCCCCTGCTCTGATCTGGGTGTGTCAATGTACCCTGTGATAATAAGTGACTGGATACTAATGAAATTGGCGAAGTCTCCTGCGGGATCTGTAGCCTCATCCACAATCTGTGTGACACAGCAAACGACACACCTTTTAATGGTTTCTCATAATACAGCATTATTTTTATTAAAGCACTTTCGTTTCCCAGCACTTGGGCTTACTGTTTTGTCTTTACAAAGAGCTCTAAATCCATTCATCTCTCAACATCATACACTAGTGTTCAAAAGTTTGGGGTCACCTATGTGTTTTCCAGTAAAAGTCACACTTTTATTTATCAAAGAGTTGCAAAATGAATAAAAACTATAGTTACTATAGTTTTCAGCTGTGCTATCATAATTGCACAAGGGTTTTCTAATCATCCAATAGCCTTCTAACACGATTAGCAAACACAATGTACCATTGGAACACTGGAGAGATGGGTGCTGGAAATGGGCCTCTATACACCTATGTACATATTCCATTAAAACTAGACGTTTGCAGCTAGAATAGTCGTTTACCACATTAACAATGTATAGAGTGTATGTCTGATTCATTTAATCATTGGAAAAAAGTGCTTTTCCTTCAAAAATAAGGAAAATTCCAAGTGACTCCAAACTTTTGAACAGTAGTGTACACCAGGAAGCCTCTGACCTGAAGAGACTGACGACAGGGGTTCTCCTGACTGTGGTTCACAGGAAGCTGGTAACGGATGACTGGAGGTTTCACACCATCGTCCACAGTGCCTTTGCAGTCTGAATTGTTGTGGGCCCCGTTCAGAGCCAGTTCTGTCACGTTAAAGCCTGCCCACTGAGCCGTGCACAGGTTGATCTCCAGGGTGATCGTCGAGATGCCACAGTCGACGCTAATGTCCGAGTTGACTATCAACAGAGGGAGATTTAGGGAATAGAAGACTTGTCAAGTTTCATTATTCCATTGGATACAGAAACATAATTAAATACACAGTAATCTATGAGAAGAAATTATTTTTTAAAACATTCAGTTAAAGTGGGTTAACTTACGTGGAGTCCTGTTATAATCAGAGGAGCAGTTGTAAAGGCACAGAGCAGGCCGAAGGAGCACAACCAGCAGAGGGAGACAAAGATAAAGAACCATGCTGTCTGTTTAAACGGATGAAGTCCTGTATTAGAATTAAAAAAAGGAACAATATGATGAGAGAGAAAAAAAACAACTATAAAATACCTTTGTTATAACAGTTTGACTTAAACAAACCAGGCAAAATTAAGATGAAAAACTAAAGTAAGTGCATTTTTTCATAAAAGTATAATTTGTTCTGTATCAAGTTGCATTTGAAAATGTTGTTTTAGCTGAAATGATTACAATTTTGAACTTCATTCAACCTGAGGAGTTTCTTACCTCAGTGGAAGCTGAGCAGGTGTTTGTCACAGATGTAGTCACGCAATGTGACTTTTATAGTGTTCGACAACCTCACGACACCTAAAACTGTAGGTGGGACACTCAAATAGCTAATTATAGACACCTATGTACACGCACGCGCGCGCGCACACACACACACTGTCTTCGCGTTTCTTCCGTGACTTCTCCTGGCAGGGTTTACCGTCAAGCGATGAAGTTCTCAGCCGACCTTTGTTAATTTCACTTGCACGACAAACCTCTCCTCTGTTGTTTCAGGATTTTGTTACATTGGACGATGTCTTCATAGCTAAGGGCCATAACTGTTGCCACTTAAATCAGAAGCTCCCATTGTCCCTGAGAAATAATGAAAGGGAGCATGCATATTTTTCTCAAAGTAACTGTGGTGGGAGAGGACATTTGTCACATTATCCATGCATGCTTCACTCTTTTATAAGCTCTTTAATCCTCACCTGCATCCAGGGAGTTTTCCTCCCAGGATGCAACCTGTGTCGGAAGCATTTCATTTGCCATTCTTTTGACTCTTGTCTTATTTTCCACTTTGTTTTTCCCTTTAATCCCTTATGGGGGCAAAGTCAGAGATAATTCCATGTTACACAAGGCTCTGACTGGACGTGACGCTCATCTGCACCTTGGTTGATGGATTTCAAATAAGCATTCCAATTTGACCCCAATAGGGGTCAAATCCAAACGTTTGACCCCTACACTGTTGCAAATAAGGGTTCCAAAAGTGTCCTTTTACAAGGGCTGAGGTTCTACCTGTAACCATTTGCTTCATGGGTTCTTCTATGAGGACACGCCGAAGAACCTTATATGGTTCTACTTAGCACTTTTATTTCTAAGAGTGTATAACAGATATACTGTAGACGTGTCCTTGATGAGAGTGATGAAAATTAGATTATCTTGTGTTCTTCATCTCATTTTGGCCTTCATCTACAGAACTAATGATTATGTCTAACTCAGTTTTTTTTTTTTTATAAATTCAACATCATCTATAACCTCACCTAGACACAACACAGACACTCTTTCTGTAAAAACTCCCTCTACTGTAGGGTAAATCTTAAAACCATAAATGTAATTTTCATCAAACCACCTACACTACAGTTCAAAAGTTTGGGGTCACCTATACAATGTGTTTGTGTTTTCCATTAAAACTCACACTTTTATTCATCAAAAGAGTTGCTAAATGAATAGAAAATATAGTCAAGACATTGACAAGATTAGAAATAATTATTTTTATTAAAAATAATCATCAAAGAACCACCAAAACTGTTTTCAGCTGTGCTAACATCATTGCACAAGGGTTTTCAAGGGTTTTCTAATCATCCAATAGTCTTCTAATGCAATTAGCAAACACAATGTACCATTAGAACACTGGAGAGATGGTTGCTGGAAATGGGCCTCTATACACCTATGTACATATTCCATTAAAAACCATACGTTTGCAGCTAGAATAGTCGTTTACCACATTAACAATGTATAGAGTGTATTTATGATTAATTTAATGTTATATTCTTTGAAAAAAAGTGCTTTTCCTTCAAAAATAAGGAAAATTTTAAGTGACTCCAAACTTTTGAACGGTAGAGTACAGGCAAAAAGTCAGTAAATGAGCACTCTTGCCTTTGACCTGGGTTCATGACCCGGTTGGAACAAGGCCCTTTCTGCATGTTCTCCCCATGTGTGCATGGGTTTTCTCCAGCTTCTCCAGTTTCCTCCCTCCAAAAAACGTGCACATTTGGAGAACAGGTAAATTGGACGCTCTAAATTGACCATTAATGTGAGACTGAATGTTTTTTTGTCTCTAGGTGTCCCTCTGATGGACCGGCACACCAGCGCCACCCGTGACCCTCATGTGGAGGATAAAGCAGTAGAAGATTGAGGCTGAGTAATAAAGTTACTGTTTTGATCATAGGGAGACCAAAGTGACAGATGAGACATCCGGGATTATTAGCACAGTCTGGTGCAGTGATGATTTAATCGCATCATTCGAACGGTTCCATTCAGCAAGTGTAACAATGGCTTCTGTCATACAATCACATTCGAAAACAATGGAAACGAGGCCCAGGGGAGGACACAGATTTAGCTTCGGAGGAAAGAGGATACACTGGGAAGTTTGTACAGAGACAGTACTTTATTCTGTGGACATGTACAGTAAAGCAGAGCTTTAGCTAAATGAGCCCTCTGGGTGTGAATATCAACTGTGTAGTAACTGTGACACGTTTCTCCTTTCAACCTATAAGAAAGCAGACAATGTGCACGTGTCCGGCAATAAATGGCCAAATAAATGTAATCTTATCTCATCGGGCTATTATATTCCTAATCCATGTTATCAGATAGTGTCTGAGGTGGAAGAAAGAAGCACTGGAAAGTAAATTGGAGAAAGTATTTGTGAATGTGCGAGTGTCACAGCTGCTGCCACCAGATTTATATGCTTTTCCTCCACACAGGGGAAGTGTTGGCTTGCTTTTTCCTTCCCTTCTGCGTTTCTGTTTTCTCTCCAAGTGCATCGGTTTCTCGTGGCTCCATTGTCGTTGTGCGCTCAGACCTGAATGTTAACAGCCTTGTATCAAAACAAGATACAAAAAAACGTGTTCATGCTATTATTATTATTTTCAGTTGGTTAGATTATTATATAATGGTGTCTTAAAGGTTTAATATCAACCAGGCAGCTGCAGCTCATCCAAATGACCAAAACCAGGAAAATGGACCATATCACAATTCCAGTGTGTAAAAGGATATACTTTAAAATCCTTTTATTGGTCTGCAAGGCACTGAATAATCTCGGGCCTTCTTCCTCAATGCTTGTTTGCCTTTATTGTTTTTTCTTTAAATCATACTTGTACGGTTTCTATTCTATCTTTGCCTTGCTTTGCCTTGCTTTGCCTTGCCTATGTGCTGGCCTGACAAGTTCAGGGAAGTCTTTACTTTACTTTATTGGCGTTTTAAAGCAGTATGCATCCGTAAAGTTGCACCCTTCCCTTCCCTTTCCTTTCTCTTCTCTCTGATCTCATCACACCTTCTTTTTTGCTATTCATAATATTTTTCTTCTTTCTCTCATGGGAAATATCTGTAGTTGTTTGCTTTCTAGTGTTTTCATGAAGTCTATTTTTAAATAACTGTGTGTTTTTAAAGAAGAATTTGTTAGTGAAGCCTGTTTGGATTATTTCATTTCATTCTAATATCCCTCACAAAGTCATGCACTTTTTTTTTCTTACTAATTGAAAATATGATTAAAGTGACAATACTTCCCGCTGAGTTGAGTAAAAGCATAAAAAGGAGGCACAAAACACCAGGTTTGTATGTATGGTTGCATTATTTCTGTTCCATTACTTGTGTTATTCACTCATTCATACCGACAGGGTGGGATGGTTTTCTGAGTGGTTTAGTGTCATCTGCTGGACAAAGAGAGACAGAACTCAAACGCCTTGTTGTTGTTGTCGTCTCTGTCTCATAGACTCGTGATTCACTGGCGATGAAAAGTGCAAACAAAGACAAAACAACTTTCTCCTCAGTGAATACACAGCACAGCACAGTGACGGGACCATAATGTGATTCCCATTAACTTTAAACACAGTCAGTAATATGAGGTTTAGTGCCTCATAAAATCTGGAATAAACTAAGAAACAAAAACAAAATAATCTTGAGGTTGTAACACAGTTTTTGTCCGTGAACCCTGAGCCACACTCAGCTCAAGGTTTTCAAGGCCCCCTATAATATCTTATTTCACCAAGTTAACCTAGTTCCCTGGTGTCCTAATGAACATGTCTGTGACATGCTTTGGTCAAAACACCATAAGAATGAAGCACCACAGCAGTTCAATCACCCTGCCAAAACAGCCCTGTTCAGAACGCTCGGTTTAGTAGTATCTCTTTAGGTCCACCTTAAAAAAAGTAAAACAAAACTTAAGGGACAGGAAATGACATCAGCCACAGAGGCTACTGGGAGCTAACACCAGTTAGCATTTGGAAAAGTGATCATTTGCAGGCTCTAGCAGGCGCATTGCCGTCATATATGTATCCGATGGACAGATCAATCCTCTGAGGCTGGAAGTTTGTGTAGAACTCTGTGCTGCACCGTGAAGCCAAGAATAGAACTTTTCGCAGACTTTGCGGACTTCGTTTTTTTCGGACGCCGTTGCCCTCGCCAGCACTCTCGGCGAGACAACAATTCCAGGAATTTAGCTCATTGTGACGTCCAAATGAGCGCCGAAGTCAACATCCCGTGTTTCATCTCCTGCACTTAGACTGAGGAGGACCACAAAAACATGAGTGAGTCATCTTTTTTCACACTTTGCCTACTCATAGGACCTCCAGAGTCCCACATATAAGGATTTAAATGAGTCAAAAGTTGATTTTGCATAACATGGGACCTTTAAGAAAGTGAAATTGTATGCTTCTGAAAGTAGGTTTAAAAGATACTTACATATCCGTTTCAAATGTAACTCTACAAGATGAATTTATATATAATAGTTGCTGTAGCGGGTTACAATTCTATTTGGCACACACTCACTTTGCGCCTGTTTACTTAATAAAGACACCAATGGTATTAGAAAAGTTGTACGTGCACATCAACACAGTCACACCTCGTGTCATCACATGACATGAAAAAAAAAATCATTCCAGGTGACACATGACAAACATCCAGAGGCCTCAGTCTAACAAACATGCTTGTGTTGTGAGTAGAGAGAGACGAGAGTAAATACAGAGACGGCAGCTCGTGACTGTGTGTCCTCCCCTCTCTCCTCTCCACAGCTGTCCACACAGCAGCCGCTCTTATTTGTGTTTGATGGCTGTCAATACCGCACAGTCATCGAGACGAAGAAGACGGGATCAACTGGTAGAGGACGACAAACAAAATGACGACAAATCAAAGAACGACGATGTGTTTCATTGTGTTTGTTTATTTTCAACACCAACGGCAAACTTTTTTCCCTCGTGTTTGTTCAGAGCGTGCGTAAGATGACAAAATCTCCCATGGACGTGCACATGGGTTTATGGGGAAAATCATGTGATTCACATTATCTTCAGGCCCGTTCAACTGATGACTGCGTGCCCTCAGTACTCATTATATTGCACAGAGGAAATATATTGTATACTCCACAAAAGCTATATAATAATAGTAGGTATAGATATAGTATACATAGTATATAAGAATAAAAGAAATCCTCCCAAAAATCATCTACAGCCTCATGTCCTGAGCCTTGTCCTGTCTCAGGATACTGCTGGACCAGGGGTTCTCAAAGTTTTGATACTTGAGGGCCAATTTAGGATCCCAACGTTGGACTGAGGGCCGCGAAAGGAAAAAAAACAGAAAGAAATCCCATTTGTAATCATTTTAATGACCAGATTGCAGTTCTACAGTTTAGCGTTAAGTAATATAAGCGTGAATATAATGTGATATAAGCCTTAATACAATAACACTTTATAATTTACTGGGTAATTACCCAGTATTTTGGCCATTGTTCTTACCTAATTACAGGTTAAAACCAAGTAACACATTTCTGTTACCATATATTTACTGGGTAAATAGCTAGTAATTGGGGGCTGTAGCTACCTGCTTATTACCAGCTTATAACCCAATAATACACTAAAATTCACCATATTGAAACCAGGTAAATACCCAGTATTTTTGTTTACACTTATTGGTCTGTATCCAGTAATGTCCAATAAACATTTAACAAGCTTAGTAGCTCCTGGATTAAAACTATCAACTGTAATTCAGAAATGGCGGCCCGCAGAAATGTTTCTGCGGGCCGCCATTGGCCCCCGGGCCACACTTTGAGAACCAATGTGCTAGACTAATAAACTTCACTGGGACAAATGCAGTAAAATATTCAGTTGAACCTCTTTAAAATGAAACAAGTTACATTTTAATTCAAACGTGGTTGCACTGAGTCTGTTTTTTAACAGCCAGTGCTAAAGACATTATTTTCTAAGGCAACGGCCCGACAACAAACTGTGTTTTTTATAAAAACCACAACTGAGGCGGGCGTCCATGTATCCTGACAGTGTGTCAGACTGGTGTGGGAAAAGCTTTCCCTCGCTCTGGAGTTTTGCTGGATTAGGTAGTATAGTGTAAAATGATTTATTTTTGGTTGCAAGGCAACAAAACTGTTGGCCAACTTCATCGTCAGGAGGGTGCACGGAAAAACAAATGAGACAATAAAATCAACAGTAGTACATTACAGACACATGGAAAATAAGAAATTGTAAAGTTGCATCTATATGACGGCAAATTGGTGAATGTTACAAACGCTAGGTTTTTTTGGTTTGTTGTTGTTTTAGTTTTTTTTTGAGCCAAAAACAATTTCAGTTGAGTAATTTGTTGAACTGCTCCAGACTCATGCAGTCATTCATACTCTGGGAGTCAGGCTGCAGAGCTGGAAACAAACCAGAAGTCATGAGCAGGAAGTTGGGTTTCGAGAAGAAGAAAAAAAAAACTTTTCCCTTTCCCCTAGTGTTTTCCTGCTCCAGACACAACAGGGAGGCTAGTTTCAGGTCGGATATGTCACATATATTATTGATGGTCTCTAAGTCAAAGTGACCCAGTGAATGATGATTTAAAGAGGTCATATTATACCCTATTTCTTAGTTAACCTGGTTCCCTGGTGTCCTAATGAACATGTCTGTAACATGCTTTGGTCAAAAATGAAGCACCACAGCAGTTCAATCACGCTGCCAAAACAGCCCTGTTCAGAACGCTCTGTTTAGTAGTATCTCTTCCACCTTAAAAAGGTCCACCTTAAAAAACAGTAAAACGAAACTTAAGGGACAGGATATGACATCAGCTACTGGGAGCTAACAGCAGTTACCATTTGGAAAAGTGATCATTTGCAGGCTCTAGCAGGCACATTGCCGTCATATATAACATGTATCCACTGGACAGTTAAATCCTCTGAGGCTGGAAGTTTGTGTAGAACTCTGCGCTGCACTGTGGAGCCAAGAATAGAACTTTTTGCGTACTTCCAGTTTTCGGATACTGTTGCCCTCGCCAACACTCTCGCGTGTTTTTTACGGACAAAGCGGAGCTCCGCGTGACAACAATTCCAGGAATGTAAGCGCTTTGTGACGTCCCAGTGAGCGCGGAAGTCAACATCGCGTGTTTTATCTCCTGTACTTAGACTGAGAAGGACCACAAAAACATGAGTGAGTCATCTTTTTTTGCACTTTGCCAACTGATAGGACCTCCAGAGTCACAAATATAAGGATTTAAAAAAGATGTCCCCCTTTAATATCCAACCTAAAACTAACGTCAACAGTTTATCTGTCCCCCAGACTCCTCTTCCTTATCTCCAGTTGTTTTTTTCCCCGTTATCTTAGTTTTGTCCTTGCTTTGTCTCTGGCCTTAGTCCGTATGTATATATACACACACATGTATATATATATATATGTATATATATATATATCACTGGTCATTTCACACATTCCAACATATTACAGTGTGTGTGTGTGTGTGTGTGTGTGTGTTCTTGTACTTGCGGCATACTGAGGACCAGTGAGGGTTTTTAAGCAACAAAGTGAGGTCATTTTTACGGAGTGAGGACATTTTGGCCGGTCCTCACTTTGTTTTCATTGAAATCACTTCCTTAGGTTGCTATAACATGCTATACTCAATTTGTCAAAAATTTAAATTTTGGACGACTTTTTCTCAAATTTTGGACCAAATTTTTTTTTTATTATTTTGGACCAAATTGTTTATTTTTTCAAATTTTGGACCAAACTTTTTTTCAATTTTTTTATCAACCTTTGGACGACATAGTATAGAATGACGTTTTTGTCAAATTTTGGACCAAAAATTTTGGGTCAAATTTTTTTCTCAAATTTTGGACGACAGTATAGAATGACGTTTTTGTCAAATGTTGGACCAAATATTTTGGGTCCATTTTTTTTTCTTCAAATTTTGGGTAAATTTTTTTTTCAAATTTTGGGTCAAATTTCTTTTTCAAATTTTGGGTCAAATTTTTTTTTTGAATTTTGGGTCAAATTTTTTTTCAAATTTTGGTTCAATTTTTTTTTTTTAATTTTGGGTCAAATTTTTTTTTCAAATTTTGGAAGACATAGTATAGTATGACGTTTTTGTAAAATGTTGGACCAAAAATTAAAAAAATAAAATAAAATCGAAAAAGTTTTCCAGCCCTTTTTGCACTGGGGCTTCACCTGCAGACATTTTATGGTACTGCAACCAGTATTTCTTGTAGATGTCATTCATGAAGTAGATATTTGTAATTGTGTTGATTTATAAAGTGGAAATGCTGGTCCTCAGTATGCAGCAAGTACAAGAACGTGTGTGTGTGTGTGTGTGTGTGTGTACAAAGAGCTCTTTTGCATCCCCTGTAATGACATTACTGTAAGTTATAAGTCATTGTTTTGACTTAGACCAGAATCCAGAAGGAAATATGAAGAAGTGAAAACAACAACAGTATTTTCTCTCCTTTTCCACAGCAAAAATCTCGGATTATCTCACTCTTTCTTTCCTTTTTCTTTTTTTTCCTTATTATTTTTTTCATCTCACATCATCCACGCCTTTCAACAGTCGACCCACTTTTCCCTGGTGGAGCAGCAGACTCCTGACTCCTGCTCTGCTGCCTCTGTTCGTGTCTCTCACATCTGAAGCTCGTGTTTGTTTATTTATTTATATATATTTAAAAAAAAAAAAGAAGAGTCGTCGTAGTTCAGCGCGCACTCGAAACACAAACATGTGGAGATGGATTTTATGAAGCTGTTTGCGACTGTTGTCGTCGTTTTGTTCCACTCTGGATCCGCTTCCAAGATAAATGGTAGGAACACATTCACTTGGGAAATAGAGCCGTTTTTAATCTGTGCTGAGAAAACTCTGAGAGGGTTGTTTTCACCGAGACACTTTCTGTCTTCCTGGAAGTGTTTTTTATTTTTTTATTTTTTTTTGTAAAGACAGCGGAACTTTTTTGTGTGTGTTTTTCCTCCTTTTTCGTGTCGTTTTGGCGCTTTTGTGAGCACCAGGCTCGTCTTTATAATGATAAACAGACTGTGCACAGTCAGCAGACTGCAACACGTGATCTGCTGCTGCACGATGCAACGACTTCACTCATGCATGACATTATAATACTTATACTGGATTAAACATATCTTTAATTATATTTATATTATAGTTTTATTTGCCACTTTGCTCCTGAATGAAAGTTTGTTGAAAGCAGTTCATTGTTGGCTTTAAACTTCTTCAGTAATCAACTTTTATTTTTTTCCTTAAAGAAAACCATTTAATAATAATCATTTTTATGTTTTTTTGGACATTAATCTTAATTTTACAGACAGAAAGTATGTCATATTCTATTTTGCTTCCCCCCCTGATCAATTACTAAATTAATCGACTATTTTGATAATCAATGAACCAGTTTTAAGTTTTTTTCATGATTGAAGCAAGATTTCTGATTGTTTTAGCTTCTTAAATGTGAATATTTTCTTAATTTAAAGAAATCATTAAAACTGAATCATTTTGGCAAAAGCAACAAATGATCTTGTGAACAGAATTGTGTACAATTGTAGGTGGGCAGTAGTCTGAGTACACTCTTAGAAATAAGGGTTCCAAAAGGGTTCTATTACAAGGGCTGAGGTTCTACTTGGAACCATTTACTTCTGAAAACCCCTTTTTTCCAAAGAAAGGGCTTTTCAAGGGTTCTTGGTAAGACCAATGGTTCCAGTAAGAACCATTTTGATCCAGCGAACCGTTTAAAACCCCTTTCCTGAATAAAGGGTTTTAAAAGGGTTCTTGGTGGAACCCTCCAAAAGGGTTCCAGGTGGAACCTTTATAAAAAGGGTTCTCCTATGAGGACAAGCCGAAGAACCTTATATGGTTCTACTTGGCACTTTTATTTCTAGGAGTGTATTGCCTTATATATGAAAGTATACCAATGACTGATGCTGAGAGTATAACGCACATTGGTTTGTCGAACACTTTACAATTTGTAATAAACCTCAGGGACGCACAAAGACATTGAGCTGAAGCATTCATGTACAACCATATAAGGTTCCTCGTCTTGTCCTCATAGGAGAACCCTAGTTGGCTCCAGGTAGAACCTTTTTATAAAGGTTCCACCTGGAACCCATTTGGAGGGTTCCACCAAGAACCCTTTTAAAACCCTTTATTCAGGAAAGGGTTTTTCAGAAGCAAATGGCTCCAGGTAGAACCTCATACCCTTGTAGAAGGACCCTTTTGGAACCCTTATTTCTAAGAGTGTATGTACATTTTCGCTACCAAACCAATGTGACCTAAAAACTGTTCTTTTATGTCTGTGATTCTGAGAGTTTGAACGTTTCAGTGTCTTTAGAAACCAGACAAAACCACCTGCTCTCATTGTCTCCTGTTATCTCCTTGTGACGTCCAGGCCAAATGATCTGTCGGCGCGGGAGAGAGCGCCCGTGCTACAAGGTGTCCTACCTTCAGGACGGCGGACGGAGGCCCAACTTTGACGATGCCAGGCAGGCCTGCCGGTCAGACGGAGGCCAGGTGCTCAGCATTGAAACGGAGAGCGAGCAGCGGCTGATAGAGAGGTTCATCCAGCAGCTGCAGGCCGGAGACGGAGACTTCTGGATCGTTCTCCGACATAGCCCGCAGCATCGCTACAGGACGGAGACGGCGCGCCCAGGTTGCCCCTCGCAGTACTATTGGCTGGATGGAAGCAAGGCCAAGTTCAGGTCTTTGACTTCAACTTTTCACTCTGAATGAATCAGTATTTCAGCTTCACTTGTTGAAATTGCAAGGGACAATAAAAAAAAAAAACCTCAATGGAAAAACCCGGTTTTTACTTAGAAGAGATTATTGGATTAAATGATGCTTGCGTGGGAGTGATGGAATGTGAAGTTGAAGAATTGTTGTGTGGTGGGGAAAAAAAAGTCTGTGCGCAGATGACAATGAAAATGTCATAACAGTCAAACCTCGTGTCTTGTTAATGGCTGCAGGAACTGGCACTGGGATGAGTCAGCGTGCCGTGGCGAAACGTGCGTCGCTCTGTACGACCAGTCGTCTGCGACACCTGATGAAGGTCATTTCCCGTTCCAGTGGAATGACGGCGACTGCAACTCCAGGAACAGCGTTGTCTGCAAATACCCAGAAGGCGAGTCAGCAATCGCAGGCACACAGGCACTTGTACCTGGCTGTGGAGTAGACTCTCTTTGGCTCTCTTGATTCTTCTTAAATACGTTTTTTTATATATATATATATATATATATAAATGTGTGTGGATTTCCTCATTTACCTTTGAGCGACCAAAACTCGGCAGCTGTAAAAACCTCTCACTGAATAAAGTGTTCACACTTTATGGTCACTCCAATTGTTAAAGTTATAACCCCAAGCTTATATTTTACGCTACCAGTATTTTTACCTCTTCTATTCACGGCTCGTTTTATTTTATGGATTCCTTTTATTGCATTTTATGTTGTTGTTTGTTTGTTTGTTTGTTTGTTATATTCTGGGCAAAATGAACCTATTTTCTCTTTCTCTTTTGCAGAAAAAGTGCCTGTATTTACGGACACAAGGAACATGACACGTGCAGGTACAACATGCACCTGGCGACCACACACACACACACACACACACACACACTTCATGTGGGCATTATGTTACATCAGTATAGTGACAGGACCTTTTTTTAATCACTTAACATTGTGATTTATTTCTAAATGAAGACCTTTACTGGTTTCTTGTACATGTCTGATGAATGGAGCTTTACTTATGTATAGACATTATTCAAGAGGGAATGTTCATTGAGGAAAACCACTGATTAATTGATTACTCCACTATTTATTGTAATCGATTCATCAGTTTTGAAGCTTTTTTCATGATTAAAACAAGATTTCAGGTTGTTTTAGCTTTTTAAATGTGAATATGTTCTGGTTTCTTTGCTCCACATAACAAAGAAATCATTAAAATTGAATAATTTTTGTTTGTGGACAAAACAAGACATTGGAGAACATCGTCATTTCCAGGTTTGACAAACACCGATCAACGTTTTCTGATATTTTAAGGACCAAGCGCTTAATAAGCGACGGATTAATCGATTATAAAATAATGGTTAGTTGCAGCCCTCACGTCACTTCCTGCAAACCTGTTTACATGTCAAATGTATTATATATAAAATAATAATTATTATAATTATTATATATTATATTAAATTCCTGTTTCACAGAAAGTGGATGTTCATATATTGTGGAAAACTTCCTGTAAATTTGCTTTGAGATGCAATTCGACATCAATACATTTGATTTTATTATAAAAATAAACTATAGCATTGTGTATTATTCTTTAAAGTTTAAGTTAAGTTTTTTAGAAATCACTTTAACTTTCTGTGATGGTTCCATCCTCGCTGTCATTTAACAAACTTTATCTTCTCTGGCTGCTCCAGTTCCGTCGCTGAGGCCAAATCTATTCTCAACGACACAGAGTGATGACAGGACAAAAATAGTCCAATCTGAGTCATCAGGTAAGACAAGAAAAACTAACCCATGTGCTATTTTTGATACTTAATGTCCCTATTTTTTTGTGTTAGGAAACTTAAATCGGGTTTTCAAATGGTAAGAGACTGACGACGCGTCACTGATAATTTAAAGATAGAGGGTAAATGAAGATGTCGTGTGCTTTTACTTTGCAGTGTCTCTCTCCGACAACACCTTATATGTTTCATACATCCTTTATGGGACGATACCTGCTGTTCTGCTGCTGCTGTTTGCAGGTGCTGGGTTCTTCTGCTACAAACAGCATGCTAAGAGGTAAATACAGAAAAAAGCATGTATATACATATATATATATATATATATGTGTGTATATATATCTGTTTTGGATGCAAATAGTTAATTTTCCCTGTATAATGCACAAATGCTTTGGTCAAAATACCTTAAGGATGAAGCACCACAGCAGTTCAATCACCCTGCCAAAACAGCCCTGTTCAGAACGCTCTGTTTAGTAGTATCTCTTTAGGTCCACCTTAAAAAAAAGTTAAATGAAACTTAAGGGACAGGAAATGACATCAGCCACGGAGGCTACTGGGAGCTAAAAGCAGTTAGCATTTAGAAAAGTGATCATTTGCAGGCTCTAGCAGGCACATTGCTGTCATATATAACATCCACTGGACAGATAAATCATCTGAGGCTGGAAGTTTGTGTAGCACTCTGTGCTGCACTGTGGAGCCAAGAATATAACTTTTCGTGGGCTTCCGGTTTTCGGATGGCGTTGCCCTCACCAGCACTCTCGCATGTTTTACGGTCAACGTGGAGCTCCGCGAGACAACAATTCCAGGAATTTAGCATCTTGTGACGTCCCAGTGGAGGACCACAAAAACATGATTGAGTCATCTTTTTTCACACTTTGCCAACTGATGGGGCCTCCGGATTCCCAAATATAAGGATTGAAATGATTAAAAAGTTGATTTTGCATAATATGGGACCTTTAATGGCACATTGATGCAGCTCTTCTCCAAGTATTGAGTTTAGTTTTGACGAACCGTGTAAGCTTCTGAGTAACTTGTCTAGCTGTTGGTCTTAGTTTGCAGTTAGAAACACAAATGACAGCTGTGTTTTCTTACTTTATTTTATTTTATTTAACCAGAGAGGAAAAAAGGGGTTTCTCGGAGTGACCTGGCCGAGAGGTCAGCAGCACACGTCACAGTAAATAGTTACAAGGTTACAAACAATAATCGTTGACAGAAACAACAATCTAACAGTGTGTAAAGTTGCCGTGACATTTAAAGTGCACGAGTTGAGGTCACAGTGATAAATAAAGGACGCAGGCACTGTTTAACGGTTCCTCGTTGTCTGTCTTAATAAGAAAGAACAGAAGGCTGCGAGTGAAATAACATAATCTAACAGCTTTGTGTACAGTTTTTATTCTAGGGAACAGTTTTCTATATTCTAATCTAGTTTACTTTTTATTTTATTTACCTTTATTTCTATCCTTGTTTAAATTTAGATAAAGAGTGTTATCTTATTTTAGCACAATATTACAGACAATGTACCTTGTACAATCTCGTATCCAAATATGAAGGAACTAAACTAAGAAGAGTCTTATAGAATAATAGATTCAGAAATTGATCAGCTTGATCATACAGTTCACAGTGAACAACCAGTAACAAGTCAACTCATGGTTTAGAAACTTTATGAAGTTTCTAAAGTGGTCATTTCAAACGATAAAGCCTTTTCTTTCACACTCAGGAGGAAGACTGAAACAGAAAGCTATTCCAGCAGATTGCAGCCGTGGATGTTACCAGCAGCTTCTCCGTGCCCCATGCAAGGACCGTACGCCTCGAGCGACGTCACCAAGCTGCCTCACGACGCTCTCGACGGCAACGCGCGACCGGCCGACATCGTCACCAAGTACTCCTGCGCTCGCTTCCAGGACTCCCAGTGCGACGAGTATGAGAATGTGGAGTGCACAAACGGGGAGAGCGTTGGTTTTGTGACCAACGACATCTATGAGACGTGCAACAGTCAGCCTGGCTGGGTGGAAAACGAGATCTACGGATAACGTCGATTATGCCGATCTTGTTTCACCGCAAAGGTTATAACCCTCGTAGCTGTTAAAGAAAAGAGAGGAGCACAGCGTTCTCCCATCCCTGTCTTCCTCAGGTGGCTAAGTCAGCCGGGTTATTTGATCATAGATCTGTCTCCTGTGTGTTTCGGTGATGCTGCTTCGTGACCATGCAGCTTTTTTTATTACCTATAGTACAGGGTTTCCCAAGGGTTTGAATAACTGCAAATTTACATCACCAACGGAGAGTTCTCAAAATCTAATTTTTCAACAAATAGTAAATTTGAGCATAGCTGATATGGGCCACACTGTTGGTGTAGGGGTTAGCACTCTTGTTGTTCATGACCCGGTCAGAACAGTAGCTTTTCTGCATGGAGTTTTCTGCATGTTCTCCCCAAGTGTGCATGGATTTTGTCCGGATTCTCTGGTTTCCTCCCACAGTCCAAAGACATGCAGGTTCAGACTGGTCAGTTTAGAGCACATGTGTCAAACTCAAGGCCCGGGGGGCCAGATGTGGCCCGCCACATCATTTTATGTGGCCCGCGGGGTCTATGCTGCTTTAAGGCGTGTGTTGACCATAAACTACATTTCCCACAATGCATGATCGCGATCGTGTTACCCCGTGAAGTGACGGCATCCCGCCACTAGTTTGCAGTGTATCATCATGCGAGGAATGAAATTGGGATTGAAATATTTACAAATGATCCCAAAATGTCCAGGAAGAGAAAGATTGATGCAGATGGAAGGCAGTTTCAAGAAAAATGGGAAGGCGAATACATGTCTGTGCTTCAAGGAGAAAAACCGGTATGTCTTTTGTGTTATGAAGACTACAATCTACGTCAGAATTTTGACACCAAACAAGGAGCCAAGTATGCCAAAGTTAGCCTTCAAGGAAAAACAACAAATTGAACAAAGAATTAAAAGGCAAACTGCGATCGCATCAGAATGTATTCCCAAAAACCATAACCAAAAACGAGTGAAAGCTAGCTTTATTGTGGCTGAAGAAATCACCCGTGCTTCAAGGTCTTTTTCTGAGGGTGTCTTTACATTTATTCTGTCTTACAGTGACATCTGGCCCTTTGAGGGCAACCATTATGCTGATGTGGCTCTAAGTGAAAATGAGTTTGACACCCCTGGTTTAGAGTGTCCAACTAACCTCAGAGCATGTGAGGCATCAGTGCTCACCACCAGCCCTGTTATATGAATACAATTAACACACTGTTTCAATATGTTGTATTATTTAAAAAAAACTAACAAGTCTGCTTAAACTAAATGTGTCAACAAACACCAGTTTGAAATCAAAGTCGAGGAAAAGCTTGTGTATCACAAAGGTTATGCCAGTAAGATACATCACTCTAAACTTCTATAGGAAACCATTTATTGTGATTCTACAGGAAAACGTTTTCAAAAAAATGACCCTGGAATCATAATAATACATCCGGTTGAGACCATAGACATGTGCAACGTTTTGCTTTAAACTTATTATGGTGTTAAAACTGAGAAAAATGACACCATCCAGGTTTATATTGTGTTGTTTTGACACTGGGAGGAGGGAAATCAAGACTCAAGGAACTGCGTTGTTCTGTATCCAAAACAAAAACTTCATATCTATTGTGGATGGTTATTATGACACACTACAACGCTGACCTGTCCTTGCGAGCGTCTATTTACAGCTGCTTCTTTACAACAAACGTGAACCACTAGTAACATGAACGTAAAGCAGAAAAAGAAGAAATTTGTATGCTGACAGTGTAAAGAAAATGCTGGAACCCATTATTTGTGACATTATCTATGTGACAACACGTATAACCACGGGCCTTCACTCGTCCTGTAAACAATCTGAAATGAAACCACTTTCCAGTAACCGCATTACTGTACACAGACATGAGGACAAAAACATGTCGGTCCTCTTTTCGTCCAGTTTAGGGACGACTCTGATCTTCTCTCTAAACCTGAACTGTGTGGAGTGAACCCATGCTCGAGGCTTCCTGTTTGGATTCTGATGTCAGGGAACAGGACAGTACGTGCGGAAACGCTGATGACAGAACTCTGCTGACCCCAGTAAACTCACAAAAGTTGTGGGCTTTTCCCCAAGACTTTGACAGTGTGTCATCTCACCACCACACAGACTCCAGTTCTGGACATTGTAATGGATTCATTCGTCAATATTATACCTGTGGATATACGATAATAATGGTTTTGTCTGAGTATGTACCGAGTGGGCCGCTGGGTCGGCGTCTTGGAAAGATGTAGTAAAGCCCACAAAGGAGAAGCTGAGTGTGTTCTTGGAGAATGTTTGACAGGAAATGCCAAAAGCACATCTGGAACTCTTACATTCAGGAAGTCCATGCGTGACAGCGGAGGCCTTCGGAGCGCTGCTCTGCTCGGCTTTAGCAAAGCTCTGTTTTCTGTTAAGACTGTCACTGCGGGGGCTTAAAAGAACAACCGCTGGGTGTTAATGTGCGCTGCGTCTCAATAGGTGACGAGTGTTTTTGGCTTTCAAATAAAAGTTTGGCCTGCCTGAGATTGTGGTTACATTCTTCGTTTATAAAATAAAAGCAAGGGAATATTCAACCGTGTCTTCTTAAGACAGTGACGTTAGATGTGTGGGAATGTTACTGAAGTTATGTTTAAATAGAAAAATGATCAACATTATATATATATATATATTAGATAGATATAAATGGTTAAGGTTTTGGTTAGGTTGCAGTCAGGTGCTTCTCAGGATTGGGATTAAGTGCTGTTTTGGGTTGAGGTGAGTAGAGAACACATAATCTGGGTAACAGAATGCCTCCAGAATCTTCTCTTAAGCCTCATAAACCAATACCAGCCAATATGGAGGAAATGTGTGCTCAATTTTCGAATTCTGCCAACAGATGGCGCTGTTACGTCGCTGGACAAAGTCTTTGTGGCTGATAAAAATGTCAAACGAGGAACTGCATTATTTCATCATGTAAGAATTGTATATTATGGCATATTATAATATAGCACATGTTATGCCTAATAGTGCAAAAAAAATATGTTATGAATGAAATCATTGCATGCTTTCTTTATTTAAAAAAAATAAATGTTTCATTTATTTTATTTCATTCATACTTGCACGGAGCACGTAGCATCATTTTCTGATGCAGCTTATCCTGCAGAAACAATCTAACCCTTTTTTTTTTTTCTTTCTTATTTTTTTTTTTTTATTCCCTGCACCCTTTTTTGTTTTGCCTTCGTCACAAAAGCCCAACAAACAGCCGCGGGGCGAGACTTCAAAGTTACCTATGCGTGCAATCAAAGAAGAGCAGACGAGCAAACAGATTTCAGAATAGCAATTTTACCGGTTGACGTAAGAGGTGGGTCTGGTTGTCCTGGCAACCAATTGGCACTGGAGTGTGGAGCGGCTCCGTGGCCCCGCCCCCTGTACAAATACCCCTATGGCTTTGACGTCAATACACGTCAACCGGGAGAACATGATGCCTCTCTGCGAGTCGACTCGTGCGCTCCGCGGCTGATAGAGAGCAGAGAGGCTCCTCCAGCTGAAACACGAGAGCCGTATTGTAGCGGAGGACGTGCCGCGAGTGTGTGTGTGTGTTTGAGAGTGTGTGTGTGTGTGTGTGTGTGTGAACCTGTCAACAAATGGCCTGCTGCTTCTCCTTCTTGTCGCCGGACTGAGTGTGGCGCTCAGGCCGACACACATATCAACTTTGTCTCGGTTTTCTTTTTTTGTGTGTGTTTTTAATGGACGCGCTTCGAGCGGCGGCGGAGGCGGCGGCAGCGGCAGCGGCGGACAGTTTGTTTGACTTTGCTCCTTATCTATAGCTGCTCAAGCAAGCCCGCGAGAAAGAGTGAGCCCCCCCACCACCACCACCCTCCGACACCCCTAGCCCCACCACCACCACAGTGTGTGTCCCCCCACCCCCCACCCCCCCTCTCCTTCGTCTGGCTGCCTCCTCCTCGTCCACAAACAGTCATATTTAGACCAGCATGGTCATGGCTGACAGTGTCCAGAAACCGCTGATCCGGGGTCCCGTCCGAGTGGGCTTCTACGACATCGAGCGCACCCTCGGAAAAGGCAATTTCGCCGTGGTGAAGCTGGCGCGACACCGTATCACCAAGACCGAGGTGAGTCACTGTTTTGTCAGTTAGTTAGTGAGTGAGTAAAGTAAAGTAAGTAAGTTAGCCCCCTAAGCTAACCCGTGCTACTGTTCAGAGAGAGGGGGAGTTACATAACTTTTTTTTTTTTTTTTTTTAATGTTCAAGTTGACACTCCGGGTATTCTCAGCAGCAGCAGCAGATAGCGTAATGCTGTCCACATCGTGCACGAATAGAAATGTGGATCGGGTGACGGGATCGTTCGGCTTCACTCGGCTGCCCCGGTGCCAGCAGCAGCTGGTGTGTGTATGTATGTGTGTGTGTGTGTGTGTGTGTGTGAGTCGTGCTGCAGGTTTGCAGGAGCAATGACTGAGTGCACATTCACCCTCATTCAGCCAACATCATCAGTGCCAGGAAGAGGTCTGACCACCAGTGCTGCTGCTGCTGCTGCTGGGAAACACTCACCGGTCAACATGCATGCTGTAGTCGAGCTTTGAAGTCATCATGGGTTCAACAAAAAGTGACCAAATTATACAAACAGCACATGGAGCAAAATGTGTGGTGGCAGCAACGCCACACAGTGTTGGACACAAACAGGCAAAAAAACCACTCTCACGATATACACGTGTTTTCAAACGATAATTATTAAATGCAGAGTTTTGTGTCCTCCTGATGCATAGTTTAGAGTTCGACTTAGTTGTGGTTTAAACTTCTCCTTGTGCAGAAACACAGAAACGACAAATATCTAGCCGTTCCAAATGATATCGATTTATATTGAGCGGTCGCTATGTTGCCGTCTATGGGAAATCTATATTTCAATATACCAGATATCGATTTGGTGATGTATCGTCGTCGTCCCTCGTGTAAACACGTTAATCGATACGCCAGGGCGAATATCAGTATTTACGTGAACAAATGAAAGGTGCTCTAAAGTAAACAGTCCCTTGGCAGTTTCGCTCCCTGGGCGTCGATACTTGACTGCAGTGTTACTCAAATGAAAAGTTTACGGTGGGATAATGGCGGAGAATGCTTAGACGCTTAACGTTTAGAGACGCTCCATCCACGTTCAATACATAGACTTTATGCACTTTGGATAAATGGAGACATCCTGCACGTTTAGTTTTCTTCAGTCAGACGGATGTCATCATGTATTGCTGTGTGATTGTCTCGTATCGTGATGTTATTGGTATCGTGGACCATATATTGCGTATCGTGAGGTACTCTGTGTCGTGATTCCCACCCCTACAGTATACCGTACCTTTTTAAACATTGCTTAAAAGCAGTCACAGTAAACGCGCAACTGACTAATAATAGATAGTATTGCAATACATGGATAAATGACTTATGTAGCCTAAGTAGTATGACAATTAAAATGTGCCTGAAGTTTCGCCTCGTCTTCATCGAGGTTAAGGGTGCAGTAGTTTGTCTCACAGGACAGGAGGACGGACGGATGTCCTCGTATTTTGGGGCGTGGCCGTTAGGCACTCGGCAGCGGGCTTGTTTGCTATTAGCAGTCATCTTGAACTGCAATTTGTTTGGCCCTTCACCGAGGACAGGGGTCTGCAACCTGCTGTACGCATGGTGAGAATCATACAACTGCACTCCTTTTGGACTCAACTAGTTGCCTCAGTGTAAACATACTTGTTGTTGCTGTACGCAGAGCATGCAAGCATGGGTCGGTGGTCTAATTAAGTAATTTTGAATAATGATGTGATTTAGTGGGTACTGTGCCAAAAATGGAAGAAGAAAAAAGTGCCGAGAGCTTTCTGAGGAGCATGATGTGCCAGCCAGAGCTCCGTAATTGGAAAGCAAAGGATTCTGCACACAGGCACGTAGACAGCAATCCTCTGACACTGCTCTGGTGTCCTCTCAGAGTTTGGTGAGGGTTTGATATTAGGTTGCTCACTCTCAGGCGATGCAGTGTGAGCACACAGACTGAACAGGACTTGGATTTGCCTGAGTTTGCTTATAGTGTTATCTCATCTCATGAGCAGAGAGGCAATTTGTGAGTCGCGCCACTGAGGGCCGTGACGTTTTTACTGCAATGATAGAGAGACGGTAAAGAGTGTCCAGTCTCTGTTGTGTGACCGAGAGGGTGAAAGTGATCATTTGCAGGCTCTAGCAGGCACATTGCCGTCATATATAACATGTATCCACTGGGCAGATAAATCCTCTGAGGCTGGAAGTTTGTGTAGGACTCTGTGCTGCACTGTGGAGCCACAAAGAGAACTTTTTGCAGACTTCCGGTTTTCAGATACCGTTGCCCTCGCCAGTATTCTCGCGTGTTTTATCTCCTGTACTTAGACTGAGGAGGACCACAAAAACATGAGTGAGTCATCTTTTTTCACCCTTTGGCGACTGTTAGGGCCTCCAGAGTCCCAAATATAAGGATTTAAATTATTAAAAAGTTGCTTTTTGCATAATATGTCCCCTTTAAAGCCTGTGAAATAGTGTAGCATTAAATCAGAAGGGTAATCTGCAGCCATGTAAAACTAAGAGTTGCACACGAGTGCAGGTTTTCATGCGAGTCTTAGTGGTATTTAGACTGGCTGACTGTTTTTTAGGCAACTGGTTTTGTAGAGCTACACACAAAGCCAGTGCAAATGCCTGGCTCAGTCAGACCCATGGCCAGAGCCAGGCTGTTTATTAAATTGGCCAAGGTCAGCTGGAAAGGCAGGCGATCAACTTTATGCGATGCCATCTGCCTTGGAACTGTGCCAGTGCAAAAAAAAAAAAAAAAGATGTTAGCCAGGTAAAAAAGACTGCGAGGAAAATCAGGTTTAATGACGCATTAAACATCAGATCTGATGTGTCTCTTTGCACGGGTGACTGTGCATATTCCCAGATAAGTGCAGGTGTTTGCATAACCTACTTTCTTCTTCCCGTGGTTCCTGCGTGTCATACTAACCTATTCATCCGATTTATGTATATTTTGCAACTCGTTTGGTTCACAATGTAGTGCAAGCTCGCTCCCGTGTGGTACCACACATGTATTCATCCTCTCCACGCAGCGCCGTCCTGCATTTTCTGCTCTCATTACTTGAGGCTTAATCATTGCCCTTAAATGACCTTGTGCTAATAGAGTTCATTAGAAGTCCTGTGTTGTATATGTGTCGCTGCCTTTGCCAAAGGAGGTCATGTTTTTGCAAGACAAATGTTGAGGAAATTTTCTGGGAATGTAGGTAATGACCCAAGAAAGGAAATATTATTAGTGTATTGACACTGTGGAAACGTGTGTGGCATTGATGGAGGTTTTGCACTCTCTGAGTGCTTTTGCAGAGTAATCGCTCAGATCCTTCCTTTGTGTCCTGTTATCCTGCCATTTCCATAGAGAGCACTGAAAATGTTGATATTTTCATGGGATTTATGGTTAAATATCCCCTGTCTGCACTGTGCATCAAAACGACATACTACTAAACTTTTAATTAGTGCACGTCTCTTAAGAGCTCAATGCAAATTCGTGGAAGGGGATAAAACATTAATTTGTGTTCTTATCAGTGCAAAAAAAAATGCAGCTCTATGCTACAGCAGAAATGCGTATGCAAAAATAATTCCAGATAACCTGGTGGGGATAATGCTCCACCTGACTCATCCTTTGTCATTATCTGGAGTGACGTCACCGCGGCACGCACAATGGATGCCAGTCAAATGCATCCACTTGTGCATTCCTGATAAAGTATAGTGTGAACAGGGAAGTTCGGCTGCTCATCTGATGGCTGCCAAAACGGAGTAAAACAAACTCATCTGTGTGATAAGAGGGCGCAATTATCAACGGCTGTGCAGTGTTTATACCTCTGATAATCCTTCACACTCACGGATCCATTTTTAATCACCCTCGTGATTAACTGCTTCACATTGTCTTATTGATTCGGATTGCTTGTTTTGTACGACTTTCACATGAAATATAGTCAGTTCATATACTCGCATTTGTAGCGATGAAAGCACAAAATAAAAAGATCCATGTCAAACTTTTGGGTGGGAGAAGAACAAATCCAAGATTGCCGACATCGCGTTTGGGTAAAATTTGCGTTCGTGTTCAGGGGCGGGGTCTCGTGTCACCTATGAAGTTTCATATCGATTGGTCAATGCATGGCAAAGTTATAGCGCATTTTCGTGTTTCACGACGAGCCATCAAAATTCTGATGGCTGCCGTGGCCATTTTAAATCTGCGTAACATTCTGATAAAATTTGGATAAACCCTCAGACCAGCTATCTCAGTTCCGAAACTTGCGAAACGCCAAGATATACGCCAAATCCAAGATGGCTGACTTCCTGTTGATTTGGTCATGTTGTCCAGAGGATTGTGTGTGTGTCTCTGGCTGGACAATGTTCCCACCAAATCTTGCAAAATTCAGCCCAACTTAATTTGCGCCCACTCCGTAGGGGTTTGACCTGTGGGGGCGCTAATGAGCCATTTTGAATTGGTTTTTTTCCAATTCTGAGTCCATTATTTTATCTAATTTTTCGCCAGTTCTGGTTTGTGTGACAATTTTCTTCTGTTTTCACGCACGTTTAGTGGGTCAAATTCAAGATTCCCTGCAGAGAAAAATAATAACAAGAAGAATTCCTTGAATTAATTCCAATAGGGACCTTGCACACTTGAGCGCGAGGACCCTAATAAAAGTGATAATGTTCATATTTGAAGACTCACTGGTTCCTTTACTAACATAGAGTATACAGGTCCTGAAGAGACCAGCCCTGTTCTTTTTAGTTTAGTTTTCAGTGATTACCGAGCAGTGGAGTTGAGGTCTCCCTGTTGTTTACGCCTCCAGCTTTCTCAGAACACTTCAGACCACACTGGTGAAAAGTTGTTTATAAGACCATGTGAAGGAGAGATGTTAATATCGCCTTGTTACCTACCGGACATCATTACTCAGAGCCAAGAGCGTTGAGGTTGTGAGCGTGCGATTTACACGTACATGTCATAGTGGGTGGGTGTATGTGTGTATGCAGGCATGTGTTTGCCTCTGCTGAACCGTAGAATGATATTTCATCACGGCTCAAATTTGAAAAGTGTTTATGAAAATTCCTGTGCAGGCTGCGTTTAACTGTTTATCCTGTGTCTGCAAAAGTTTGCCACTCTCTCAGCAGAGAAGGACACTCTGTGCTCGCGCTACGCTGAGAATATAAAAATCGATGGAGTTTGTTGTGAGTGTGGGAATTGGGTTGCACGATATTAGGAAAACACACGCACTGTGGTATAATGTTGTTGAATATTGCAGTGAGGACATGACATGCGATAAATAAACAAATACTCCAGTAAACTGTGTTGATGTCTGCTTGCCTTGCCTTTGCTGCTAACACAGACCCAGACAGTGAGTAACCTATGCAGACTCTCAACAAAAATGCGAAATGCGAAATGTAAAAAGTTTCCTTGGCTGCCATATTCGGAAAAAAATATATAAAACAATGTAAATAAAAAACAATGATGTACTTATGTGGCAAGTTCTTGGTGAAAAAAAAAAAAAAAAACTCCTTAAGGAACAATAATCATTTATGATTCAATACTAGTGCAGTGCCCATAGGAAGTATGTACTCCTATAGTGGGAGCTGAAGAAGATTTTCAGTTATGGTAATGCATGATAGGGAACGTTAAGGCTAACATAATACAAACATTGTGCAACCTCATTAGGAACAACGCAATTTGTTTAATTTTCTTATAGCATTAGCGTAGCTAGCTGTTGTGACTGTCTTGCTTTATAGATATTGTCCTAATAATGATTCTGCTGTAAGCTATCGATAGTTAACACTGACTGTTGCCCCATTATTTTGCAGGTGGCCATTAAAATCATTGATAAGACCCAACTGGATGCTGTCAACCTGGAGAAGATCTACAGAGAAGTTCAGATCATGAAGATGCTTGACCACCCCCACATCATCAAACTCTACCAGGTGAGTTACTTTAATGCCTATTATCTGCACTTAGCCTGATACCTTTTCACTGCTCGCTGCAGTAATGTTGTACTAACTGCTTTCCTCTCTGCTGTTATCATTTCGCTGGGCTCTCGTGTCCTTTTTGTGTCTCTCTGATTGACATCTCTCAACATGGGGAAGTTGTTATTCCCCATGTTTGTTGTGATGTGGGATGATAATGGTTTAACCTGTTTGGGTTTTTTTATTTGCATATTTTTTTTGTCTCTTGCTGCTGAGATCAAACTCTTTCTCTAACCTCACCTCACCATAACTTCCCGCATTGGTGGAGGAATGTCCCCATACTCGCTGTATTTGTCCAGTTAATCCAGTTAGCATGACACAGACGGGGAAGTTTTTTCATTATCGTTATCCATTAGCAAAATTTGTCCAGGCATGGGAATCCAGAACCGGTTCCAAGTTATTGAAACAATGTGAATTGTATTTTTCCAAACCGATGAGTTCCATTTGTCAATACTGTCATGTTTATAAAAACAATGACATGCAACTCATTCCAGTGTTAACAGCACTGCATGTGTTGCCAATTACTTTAAGAATATGTTTTAAAATGATTGTATTAATCACTTTTAAGTGATCCATGAACATAATTTTCAGTACCTGTGTGATCAGTATTTCACAGATACGGCCTACCTTCGCCGTTGCCTTATCATTTTATTGTAGTTTTTTTATGGTGTGTGTTATCCAAGTTTTATTGTTATTACACTTGCTCGAGAACAATTAACCTAGGTTTAATATAAACGTCTATATTTATTTTTTAAATTTAAGGGTTTACTATTACATATTGACTAGTAATCTAATATATGAGCATTTTTTTTCCACTTACCGTATGTATAGTTGTAATAGTAATAGTATGTGTGTACTGTTGAAAGCATAGCATTAAGTAAAGGAAGTTTACGAGTTGTAATTTTGACAAACAGGGTTTCCCCCAGAAAACCTGCTAAGCCCGGTGGTACCTTTTGGGCCCACCGGCGGCCCACGGCGTTTTTGTAAAAAAAAAAAAAATTTTGAAGTTCACAGGAAATTTTTAATTATGACTATTATGTGTTATTGTAAGACATTTTTTAACAATACTTAAACACCAACTATAGTCTTCCAAAAATTTTAATTAAATAAATAATATAAATATTTTTAAGTAATCGGCCAGTGAATCTTAAAACAAGCCAGGCAATGGTTACATTTAAAAGTAAAATAAAGCAACATAAATATAAACGTGGTAGTGCCCCCTCATCTGCCTCATCTGGTGCAGACAAACGGCCCTCTTATTTCTGTGTTCTCTTCTCCCTCTCCCGCGCCGTTTGTTGCTCCTGCGCTTCTGCGTCTCCAAGCGGTCATTTCATATCTAAAGCAGACTGGATCATTTCTCTACGTGTTTTGTCCCCACATAAAAATAATGATCTTTATGACTAGGATGGAGTACAGTTGCGATGAAGTGCAGGGGATCTGAGTAAAACATGGTGTCAGACTCTGAAGAACAGAGCGCACTTTTCATTTCCACTCCGTGGTCTTAATCTTTGTGATAGAAGAACGCATGTGCTGTTCCACAGTGTTGTAGCTGTGTTTCGACCGCCAAATTCTCGGTGCATCCCTAAATATAACATCTTTATTGACAAGAACAATGTAACTGTAATAATGATGCGCTTGATAGTGTGAATTGGGTTTCAATCAGCAACTGGACAAGCGTGCGCTGCGCTGATTACATGGGGGCGCATGCGCTCTTGTTCCCCGGTATAGAAAAAGCCGTGGTGTTTAAAAAAAATCTATTTTAAATAAATAAACAAGCAAGCACTGTGGGAAACCCTGACAAAGTTTGTTCTGTCCGTGAAATGGTAATTTGGAAGTTAAACACAAAGCTGAAACATCTTTTTATGTCGGCTTCACTGCCAGGAATGTCATATCTTTTGACATTTCACATATGAGCTTCACTGCTTTCCAACCAAGCAGAATGTATTTGCCAAGGGTAAATATCCCATGCCATGTTATAATAACATTTGTTCCACGCAGGCAGACTCAGAAAGTCTTAACCTCAGTGACAACAGCAGTTTAACAGTGGAACATTTGCATAGTTAATGCTCACAGACGCAGAGAAGGCACAACTGTGACGCTGACTCTGAAAACCTGTGGAGGGGGAACTGTGCATGCAGGAACTGTTTAGAGTAATTGATTAAGGATCTGAATAATTGGTGCCATTATTATCAAAGTCTTACCGATTCCCATCTTCAGTCCAGTGTATCGAAATTAGTGTCCTGTAATTTTGAGATTGCAGATTGTAACAAATGTAGGACAGCACAGGGAACTACGGTGGCCTTCCCATACCAGAAAGGATGTCAGTCTTATTTGTTTGCATAGTAGTCTTCAGATTAAAAAGTGCACATGCTTTGCCTGGTTTGCCTTTCTGGGCTGCTGTAGGAACTAGGGATGGGCGTTCCGTGTTAAAACACTTTTCGAAAGTCGTATCTAATTAGTTGAATAATCGGCGGAAAACCAGTTCCCGAGCCAGTGGTTAATTTCAATAGGAAAGCCTGAGGTAACGCTGCTCTGCGCTGGGCACTGTGACCACAGAGCGCCTGCATAAGCGGAGCTGTTCACCTCCGACTACGTCGCTGCCAAACTGCATGTCATGTCTTGATACTTAAAGCACATTTTTAAATTCTAAATGACTAATTTTCTCGCCTCAAATGATCTAAAAACGGTTTCATTTCATTCTGAGCCTGTGGTTAATTTCAATAGAACAGGCTATACGGGGCACTCTGAGTGCCGAGTGCCCCGTATAGCCATATTTAAAAATTCTTTTAAAAAAATGTCTTTAATTGTTCAGGTTTGAAGATAATATGTTAATATAATAAAGAACTAATTCCACGAAACCAGTTTTTGCCTTTCAGAATAAAAAACATTACAAATGTATCAAAGAGATATTTGACCCCAAATTGTCCAATTAAACAGCATTGGTCATTGTGTGTGTGTGCGTGTGCACATGTGTGCATTTTAGCTTTTGAATGGTGTTGTGCGTTGTCAGTGTTTTGTGGCAGATTTTGATGCTCTGAAAAAAACAATAAAAAAACAGCCAAACGACAAGTTCATAAATTCATACGTTTCAAACTTACCCTTTAATTAGCAGCTATTAGATAGCTATAATATAGCTATTATACTACTTGTGCATTTTTTGTTATTTCCACGCTATGATGCTAGCATGATTAAGTCGAACAGTAGCCAAGAACATGACGCGTTAGAACACGGAAATCGACACGGCACTGACACTGACGTGCAAAATTGATACGCTCATTTTCTTTTTAGCATAACTGTCCTCAGCTAGCTAGACTCCAGGGTTGTAGATAGCGCATTTTAGACTGTTATGCTGTTATTAGCGGCTGACATGCTAAAATGCGCTAGCTATAACCCTGGATTATTGGATAACCATCACCCATCTCGAGTAAAAACATGGCAGCACAAGATGGCAGCATCTATACAGCAAGGCCCTGGTGGAAAGAACATTTAATTGTTATTGTAAGGCTATTGATACTACGTTCTGTTTGTGCCAATAAACTCTCTAAATGTTACACACTGGACCTTTTTAAATGTGTGTGTTATAAAAGCCTACGTGAATTCCCACAGCCTCACCTGGTTTGGTTTGTCGTCTAACGTAAACTATTATAAGTGGCACTGCGAGCTGGTCCCAAAGACTCTGCGTCCTTGTACTGCAGTCGTGTTACACGTATTACCGTGAGGCCTCAGTGCAACATCTGCTGAGGGGGCCTGGAGTCGGCGGTGCCTCTGGCAGAATTCACCTTTGTCGTTCTTCCAGGTACTTTAGCAGTTGGTGTTGAGCACACGACCAATCCAGGTCATTTTCTAATGCATTGGCAAACAACTGATGCCTAGCAGAACCTGCCACCGCTGGATAGTTTTAAGATATGAGAGCATGCGGTAGTTAATGACTGACGGACGCTCGGCGCTGTGTGTCTCCGTGTCTTTTCTACACTTTCATACAGTGTAGAAATCGATTTTTATGAAACCAATGTTTGCAGTGTTTTTATTAAGCCTGTTTGAAAATTCAAGTATATATATCTATATCTATATATAGATCTATGTAATGTTTTTTCCTGCGTCAGACTGCAGAGGTCATTCAGTTTCTTCTGTAGTGCAATTTACATAATTATGCTTCATACTCATGTCACAATAGATATGATATACAGTACATATTCTTCATTGTACATAATAAATAAACATAAAGCAAATAATAGCTGTAGTGAATGTGAGCACAGAAGTCAAGGAGCCTTTTAGTCATTATCATATCAAATCAAAGTGATTTTTTTCGTTTGCCGATATCCAATGATACATTTTAAAGCCGATATTGGCCAATGCCAATATTGTGTATCCCTAGATTTGACTTATTTTTATTCATGTGTGAAGATGAACCAGCTCCTCAGTGTTTTTCGTCTGTGTTGCGCTGCTTCAGTTTCTGGGTCTTGTGTTATATTGGGCGTGTGGTCACACTGGCTTACTTGGACATTTAGTATTTTACACTGTATCTTGACTCGAAACTGCAAGGATTTCATCCTGCAGTTTGTTTTTGACCACATTACGGTGATGTGTGTCAAAGGGATTTTTTTTATTCAACTTAATCCTATATATGTAATTTCCCTCAAGCCCTAAGCCACGTGTAAGGACATTCCACATGATTTATTCTCCTATTGCACTTGATACCCTGGTACACCAGTGATGTTTGGCACAAAACAGCCCAATATCTCAACAATTTTGGGTGATGCTGTTGTGTTACATAAGCCTGTGGGTCCCGTTTCTTACTCATGTTATCGTTATACAACCATGTGGCGCCGCTCTAGCTGTTTGCTGTGTTATTTTAGTATGTGTCATCGTTTCCGACTGTCCAATCAGCACAGGTCAATCAGTGAGTCTGTGCAAGTACAAAGACTTTAAGTAGTGACGTAATGATGACATGCTCTTACCAAACCGCTCTGTTGTTAGTTACTTTTTTTTTTACTAAGTCGTGTCAACATAAAATGGATCCTTCATTGGAAGTCCCTGAATAAATATATTCAAGGATATTTGATAGATCAATTCACTAAGTCAATATATTCTGTGCTGTAATGAATAATTCATTATGTATTTAATTTAATAGATTAAAAATAATTAGATTTATACCGATAAATTATTAATTTACAGAATGTCAAAATGCCATTCTGTGGTTCACCACAGAGAATACAATTCTGTCCTCTTTTAAAAAGTGTATTGATGTCAAAATAAACAACCAAATGATATTTTTTATGAGTTTATGTTTGACTGGTTTGGCCAGTCTTTCTGAATGATCAGCAATGTAATAATGTGGTGTTGTATAACATGTTCAATATCACCTGAAGCGAGACGCACGATAACACAAGATGACAGTCACCCAAACACTCAGTGCTCTTTGCTTTTCGTAGCATTTGAAATTCAACGTATGAATCGTTCCCTTGTATTAGGATTTATAACATGGATTCATTTATAACCCCCTGATTTCTCTGAAGCACACACACAGTGCTGTGCCTGTGTCTTGTATAATGTGTTATCTTAAAATGAAATCAATAATCACTTGATACAGCTGAAGCATGAAATATCAATGGAGGCATTGTACCTATTATCTGTATCGCAAATAATACGAGTCTGTTCAACTTTTTTCACTGACAAAACAAACAGAAAAACAGATTATAAAACTCAACATAGTGGCTCGTAATCTGGCCTTAATAAAAGGGCTGGTATTAAAATACATGTGAGCCAAAATTATCAGAATAATATTTAGTTTTTATTTATGCAAAATTTTATTCTCCTTGTTGTACATGTCATGTACAGAAAAACACTGGAATTCTACAGTCCCTCTCACAATTATGCAACACAAAGTGTGTATATATATATACATATATATATATATATATATATATACATATACATATACATATATATACATTTAAATGTATATATTTATTATGATCCCATCCAGTACTAGTAGTGCTGTCTCTGCAGCAAAGATGACAACCTCTTGTTCATAATTCTTGATACTTGATAGGTTTGAGAGATGTTTTTTTAATGGTTTCCCAGTATTTGTGATTGATTTACAGTTTAAAAAGCTTGAATTTTCTCAGCCTGATTCACACACTTTGAGTTTTTTTGTTTAAAAAGAGAAAAATAGTATAGTATTACTTTATCATTTAATAAGTCTGGCATAGTAGGCTACAAAATATCGTGTTACAGGTATCAGCACATCAATCCTAACAAATAATATCACCCTGGAAGTAAAGTGTTATTGTTGAGTTTTAGATGCTTTCTAAAGGCGGATTTCCACTGGGCGCGTTACAGCGGCGGCACGTCGATGTGAGCATTTCCACCGGACGCGCTGTGGCGCGTCTCAGCAGCATCCCTGTTGCGGCTCGCTGCGCCACAGCGATATCGATAGGTAGCAGTTCTATTTTTGCCGTTGCCGCTGCCGAGTTGCTTCAAGCTCAACAGAGCAGATCGCACCAGACAGCAAGTCCGATACAGAATTTTTAGTAAAACACTTCCGCCCCCCTTTCAAAATAAAACACAATACGCAGGTCATATCACAACTTCACATCAACATTACGTCGTGACCGGTGCTACCTGGTCAACAGGCAATTAATCAGAGCGTCTCGGAGAGTCATAATGTACGACGAGATATTAATTGTTGAAGTGGAGAAACATAAAATAATTTATGACCAGATCAACAGTTCTTCCACGTCGTAGAATGAAAGAAGCTGTGTTGTTGTTGTTGTTTCCTTAATACACAGTCTACATCGTGGGATCTCGCAAACTCACGTCCGTTCAGGATTATTGCATGATAGAGGACGAAGCAGAACCGCGGCACGTCAGCGGCACGGCTGCAATCCAGTTATGCCAGTGCCCGGTGTTGTGTTATTGTACGTACGTGTCGGTCTACCGGCCCAGCGAAATAAAAGAGAGCCATCGTCGTCAATACTATTAGTTACACCTTTTACTTTTCCTGCTGTGTGGAGTAAAAATATGCACTGTGGGAGAATGTTTAGTCCCCAAATGAGGTGCTGTTGCTGCCCTTAATTCGTCAGCGAGTTGCGTTACTGCTCCACAATCGAGAGAGAGAACAGAATGTGTTTGTGAAACAACAACAGTCCGACCAGAGGAGAAAACACAAACTGGGTTTCATTTCCTAAATCCATGAATCGGTCAGTGTAACAGATGGAAAACTGATCATAAACAATGAGCGTGGGCTTTTTCTAGTGTGAATGTCTGGCTCTCTGTGTCTGATTCATCCTCCCCTCTCCATCTGATTCTCCCCTCTGCATTTAATTCTATTCATCACCCGAGTGTTTCTGTTTCTAAATCGGTGCTTTTCCTCCTACACGATGTGGCACTGGGTGAGGACTAAAAGGTTTTAAGTACCATTCAAATATCCTCTGCAGCACCAACTGTCCACCTCCATTCTCTTACACGGTTGCCATTTTTAGACTCTGTACCATTCATGCATTTGGGTTTTTGCTCATGACTTTGTGGATGCCAGATGCTGCAGTTAAACCACAGAGTGGGAGCCTCGTGGGCAGTATCTGTTATATTTTGGTCAATTGTGTCTGTTTTAGGCTCTCTTTCTTTCTTTCTTTTTTTCTAATACTGCAGGAGACTGTTTTTGTGAATTGTCTGCTCATGTTGCTCTATGAAAAGTGGTCTCCTCTGTGTATTCACGTGGACTCTCCCACTCTTTTCTCCCCCCCCTTCCCTGGCCCCCCGTTCCTTCGTCCTCTCCCTCTCCCAGGTGATGGAGACGAAGAACATGCTTTACTTAGTCACGGAGTATGCCAAGAATGGGGAGATTTTTGGTGAGTGATATTTTCAAGTACAAGATCAGTGTGATTTCTGTGTCTCATGCACGTTGCCCCCCCCCCCCCCCACATCCACTTCATTTGCATACTCCCCATATCAGTTCCACACACACAAAAAAATATCAGCTGTGTTGCGTCAGTAGTGTTTTTGACAAACAAGGAAGTATCAAAGTCTTGTTGAGTTTTCAGGCCCTTACAGTTATTTTGGTCCAAATCTCAAAGGTCATAGATGGAAAGCTGAGAACAAGAGTTCCAACGCATTCCTTGTCATTAGCTGCTGGTAATTGTGTTGCTTCATGCGCTGACATTGTTTTCTTGTCGTATAAATTACATCACTGAAGGCCTTTGAAGAACACAAAGGGGAAGCCTCAAAGAGAAAAGAAGCGTTTATTGCTCTGTGTGGTGCGCGATCACATGATGTCGAGATTACGCAAGGCGCCGTGAATATGGTCTACCTGCTGGTGTTGTTCAGTCATTTTAATTGACCGCAGTGCAACTGCAATCAGCTGCTCCTCGTGACAAGAAAAACAGACGAGACATAAACGTGTAGATTCAAGCGCACTTATTGATTCATCTTTTAATAAACGCCACAGAAAACAGTATAAAACACTGCCTCCAAACAACCAACATCTTGTATTTATTCATTTCTATTTATATGTTTGTCTGTTGCTTCTTCTGCTGCCATAACGCACATAACATTCTGTTCTAAAACATAAAGTGCGACGCTTGATTTTCAAAAATCACATAAAACTGTGTTCTGAAATGTACACCATAAACCATGAACGCTCCAAAGGCAGTGCAGTTTTAATATGAGCGCTAGATAAGCTCAAATAAACAGCACTTGTCTATGATTTGGCCTAAGGGTCTCGCATAATGATTTTTAAACGACTAAAATAGACCAGATACTCGAGTTGTGACTCATTTTCACAAAAGCACAGCGCAACATTAAGAAAAATGTGGAACAGAAAGAAATTAAAATTGTTCCTTTGCTGTAGACCGTAATTTCCAGTCAGTCACCAGTATTTTAGAGACAAAAATGGAAGTAGGCTAAATTTGCCAAAGGACCATTAAAATGATTAAAGTTTCCAAGAAGACAGTCTGAACATCAGTGGAAATGTTATACTCTAATAATCTGAGGTGCAAATAAAGCAAATTTGTGCTGGAAGAGACAGACAAGTTAGAACACAGCAAGAATAGTACACGAAGATAACAAATTATCTCGGTCTGCCGTGGAAGCACGTGCACTCTATCGCCACTACACACACACACACTCAGTTTGTACAATGTGTACACACTTCACTCTCCCATCCAGTACATGAGACATGAGCCCAAGCCCAAGAAGAAGTGTTTTTTTTTTTTTTGCATCTGTGTTTTGCATCATGTTGCAGTGAAATATTGTGGAACCAAAAACTGGGATTCTTGGTACCATTCCAACTCTGAACATGAAATACTTGTACACTTGCATATTTCAAGTGTAGACCTGTCTGATGTGGACAGACCAAGTAGATCATGATCCACTCATTGTTGGCCTCACCTATCACACTGTCTGGGAATGTGTGCACTTAGCTACTACTTCCAGACGCACTGTAGTAGCTAAGAGGCTTACTCTACTCTGTAGTGTATGGTAAACTTATTAGGTGTGTATATGTATATGTATATGTGTGTGTGTGTGTGCGCACATAAGTGTGCATGTGTCTTTCTTAGGCCAGTGTTCCACTTGTGATGTTGACTCAGCAGCAGTAGCAGCTCCTGCTCCCGTGACCCACTGAGAGCTGGGAATCGGATACCAGAAAGAAAAAAAAAAAACACAAATGAATGAGAAAACAGTGTGGTTGAAACAGAAAAGGAAACACAGACATGTAACTAGACTCATCTGTGTTACTGCATACTGTGCTCAACACATTTATGAGACCACCAACCGAATCCACAGCTGCCCTGAATTAACAGCATTGGTTAATTGTCAAAATAATTTTTCTGTAATGGTTAATGCACCAGTATGTAGAAGCGCTTTAACCAAAACGTGATTTTTAAGGCTAAAATATAATAATTGTTCTTATCCATTTACAAAAAACCTGAACCATTTCTTGATTAAAGGGAACATATAATGCAAAATCTAATTTTTAATCATTTAAATCCTTATATTTGGGACTCTGGAGGTCCTATCAGTCGGCAAAGTGTGAAAAAAGATGACTCGCTCATGTTTTTGTGGTCCTCCTCAGTCGAAGTTCAGGAGATAAATCATGCGATGCTGAGTTCTGCACTCACTGGGACGTCACGATGCGCTAAATTCCTGGAATTGTTGTCTCACGGAGCTCCGCTTTGTACATAAAACACGAGAGAGTGCTGGCGAGGGCAACGGTATCCGAAAACCAGAAGTATGCAAAGTTCTATTCTTGGCTCCACAGTGCAGCACAGAGTTCTACACAAACTTCCAGCCTCAGAGGATTTATCTGTCCAGTGGATACATGTTATATATGACGGCAGTGTGCCTGCTAGAGCCTGCAAATGATCACTTTTCCAAATGCTAACTGCTGTTAACTCCCAGTAGCCTCTGTTTAGATACTACTAAACAGAACGTTCTGAACAGGGCTGTTTTGGCAGGGTGATTGAACTGCTGTGGTGCTTCATCCTTATGGTATTTTGACCAAAGCATGTTCACCAGGGAACTAGTTATATCTAGTTAAGAAATAGGATTTAATATGGGACCTTTAAGCATTTAAGCTAAGATAAGTTGAGAGACCCCTGGCTGTAGAGTTTACTGCACACACAGAAGAGAAAGAGTTTGGAAAGAGTTGTATTTGTGTTAAGAGTGTATTTTCCTAAATGATGATCTCCTCCTTTTAAATAACCGATCATGATTGGTTAAACTCAAAAAAATGTTTTTCCATGTATCCTCCCAGAGTATTATAAAACCATTTTGTGTCCCGATTCCTCAGACCCCTCTGCCCTAATTGAACAATGTAATATAGTTACATAAGACAATCATATGTCATCATCAGCTGCAGAAGCAGCAGTTGCTTTTATTCAGCCAGCACTAGACTACTACTAGAGCATTCAATCTTACCAAATTGAACAATCATTTCTGCTTTCCAAGTACTTGTTCTGGAGGTGGATCAACTCATCCAGCCATACTGAACGCAGACAAACGGATAAGCTGCCAAGTCAACCTCTTCCTCCACTATTGCCCTCCAGAGAGTTGCCCCCGCTTTTATGACACGATGCATTTCTCAGGTTTGCTTCGCAACATATGTGTCACAGCGGGGAAGATGTGAATGTGTTGTGTATACTTGAACAGTCCACACTCCCAATTCTCTGCTCAGACCGACGAGTGTTCGTGGTGTTTGTTGGAGGAGCAGCGGGGCGACGTGTTCATGTGGATGCACCAAGTTTGGATTTGGAAAAGACAAAGAAAGTGTGCCTTTTGTGTCAGTCTGCTGCACCCACAGTCGGTTTCTGCGCCGCTGGATGAATCAAACCTGGAAATTGGGTCAGCCACAAAATGAAGAGGAATTGCGTCGAGCATAGGAACGAGACGAGAGGAGGTAGAAGAGAAGAGAATAGAGGCGAGAGCAGGGGACATCCATTTGAATTTGGAAGGTGTTGGAGAAATGTAGGGCATGCATATTTAAGGAAGTGCTGCTGGAGAGAGGGTTTTTTATATCTTCCAGTGAGTAGGATCACTCATGGTGATGAGAAGGAAATGAGACAGCGAGGCTGGTTAATTTCAAAGGACTTACTCGGACCGTTTCCCTATTATTTACAGAAGCTGTCGCGTTTGATGTCATTGTGAAGTAACCTTCGTGTCACAAAGACTGTTTTCTGTATGGATCGTGTGATGGGGCTGTGGCAGCTTTGACTTTGATGACCAGAGGAGAAAAACATACATCTAATATAGGAAAGGCTGCTTGAAAATAAAAAGCAATACAAGCTGGGAAGGATGTGCACACTTGACCTCCACGCAATACGCAAAATAGATTTGAAGAACATCATACCGTCATACATCATAGGTGTAGTGAACTCACTAGAATGTTGTGTGTTGTCCAGGGCTGAAAAAATCGCACTTCATCCCACTGCAATTTTCAAATCGCAGGAGAAATGTGTGTCAAAATATAATTTTATATGAATTATCAGTCTTGAGAGACACAAATCTTATTCTACAGACTGAAGAGAACATCTTTGTTTCTTACAGATCTGCATAAACATCACACGGTGATGCTTTTAGATGTGTTTTTCGAATGAAAAAGAGAATAAATCCCTCTGGTATCGTGAAATCATATCGCAATTCCTGTCAAAATAGTCGCAGTTAGATTTATATATTAAAAATGTTATACTGTGTAAAGTGCTCTACGTTAGTTGTGGAGACCCCTTTACGTCGCCGTAGAGCCTCTCCCTCTTCTCCAGGTTCGCAAAATATTTTTTGTGTCCATCACTCTGTCAAGGGACAACAGAGACTGCAAGGGCTGCGATTGGTCCTGAGGACAGGCCGAGATATCGCTGCTCTGTGCCGACCACTGTGCGCACTGAGCGTCCACAGAGGCCGAGCTGATCACCTCCGACAACGTCGCTGCCAAACTATAAATATGTCATATCTTAATACACACACAGCACATGTTTAGACTCTAAATGGCTAACTTCTCGCCTCAAATTATCTTAGAACTGCGTTTCGGGATGGAAAAATATTTATTTCAGGTGAGAAACGGCCACTGTCTCAATGTTATTCAGCTGCAACAACAGTCTTTCTCTCTCGGACACCATTGCTCACTGTAGCCTAAAGCACAACAACCTTGCGTAGTGACCTCTACTGATTGGGTGGGAAATTGCAGTGCGTATCCGGCACCACGACGGAGAACTATGAAGGCTCGAGGGGTCTCCGTGGTTACGCAGTCGGATAACGCATTACGCAGTCGGAGAAGTATAATGCGGCCTTTACATGGCTGTCAGACCTCAGCGTTATCCACTGAATTGATGTAAAAACACAAATTATATCTAGTATATCTTAATATCTACATGTAGAGCTAAAATAATTTGTCAGTAAATGTTTGTTAGGTGACCGTTAGCCTCTCAGATATGGAGATGTTCTGCTTTCCTTTATCCTAAGTGTAAAATGTGTACAGTTTCATGATGCTTTCCATGATACATTTTATTTTATTCCATGATATATTTTATATATATTTGAAAATGGTTGTCAGATTTCCCTCTAAGTCCTGATAAGAAATTGATAGAAAAATAGTTGTAAATAGTCATGAGACCCTGAGGACAACACACACAAGCCTACTAAAAAAGGATTGTGTTTGGATTGACAGATTGCCTGCTGTCCTCTGCCGCACAGATTATGACCTATGACTCTGTGACGCAAATCTATCCCAGCGTCGCTACACGTTTTATTCAACTCTGCTCTGATAAACATCCACCAGAGCAGAGTTTAAGTATCTGCGTGGTTTAAGGAAAGCAATCTGACACTAATCTGTGAAGAGATTAAATAATCATTAGTTACACAGTGACACAGGTATGAAAAGGATTTCAGCTACGGCGTTTACACATTGCAAAGACCATAATGAGGAGAAGTTAACATTGACACTGTCTAACAAGGGGATTGGTCATGTTTGAGAGGAGCAAATTCAACACGCGCCTTTGAGTGTCAGGCAGCTGCAAAATGACAGAGGTTTTAACACGATCAACCTGACATTATTTTTGATTGTCATTGGCGTTTGTCTCCTTCAGTGATTTGCAAACAGTGTAGAGTTGTAGTTAATATAAATAATGTATAAATAATCTTTTGTTACTGCTATGTTGAAAATGTAAATTAAAGGGGACATATTATGCAAAACCAACTTTTTAATCATTTCAATACTTATATTTGGGACTCTGGAGGCCCTATCAGTCGGCAATAAAATAAAACATGCGATGTTGACTTCCGTGCTCATTGTGACATCGCAATGTCATTTCCTGTTCCTTAAGTTTCGTTTTAGATAAGACGAATATAAACTTATGGTATTTTGACCAAAGCATGTCACAGACATGTTCATTAGGACACCAGGGAACTAGGTTAACTTGGAGAATTATTATGTCCCCTGAAAATATCAGCTAAAATGTGCCATGACATTACTCATCCAGTATGAGATGGTCAGCAAGGGTTAGGTCTTCCACATGACCTCGTATGTTGAGCATCATCAACATTTAGAAACGCGTTTCCTCCTAAAAACTCCTTATACTAAGGGTTATATTATGTTTGCTTTACTTTATTTACTGTTGTTTATATTAGACCTGAGGGGAAAATGATAAAACATCTTAACATCTTGAGCCTTATTTTTAAATCCAAGTGTAACAAAATGCTTGAAATCTATGTCCACATCCAAGCCACAAACAGGCACATACTCTGTCTAAATGAATGAATAACTAAATAAATACATTAATGCAATAATTAAAAAGAAATGAAAGCCCCGTAGTGTGAGCTGTTAGTTTGTTTTCATTACTAAATCATCTTCACTAATCTCAGTTTTGTGAATGAATGAATGAAACTGACTTCTGAAAGTGGCTGTAAAATACCTTACTTCTTGTTTTTGCAACTGATTTTTTCAATTGTTAATTTTCTCAATTCATAATTTTGTAGAGAAAACGTTAAAAATGGTAGTTAAAAAAAATAATAATCTCAGCAATTCCTCATTTGCAATGTCTCATATGATGAATGTGTCATTAGATGTGTCAGTTCTTTGCTGATTGACTTTATATCTTAATCAATTCATTATTTTAGCCATCAAACAATATTTGAATGATTTGGCTACAAATACAAAAAAGAAAGGGATTTCAGCAACTGAACTAAAGACTACAAAGATGGAACTACATATAAAATGAAAGGATAGAATTAATAATTGCCAAAATACGCACACCGTGAGCAGATATTACCCTGCTAATGAGACTTATGTTTCTGCAACATTTGCCTGATTGTAAGCAGCATAAATGAAAAGGTAGTTGAATTTTCCAGGATTTGTAGGTAATGGACTCAGGAAGAATATATTTGTCTGGATTCAGTGTTTCTCTCGTTGCATGTGTGTGTTTTTGTGTGAATACAAAGTGTTGCGACCAGTAGCTGCATCTGAATGTTGGCAGGACATAACTTGGATGTCATGCTCAGCTCCAGCTGACTTCAGTCCACTTTAGCCCCCGGGAGGTGCCAGCATTAAATCAGTATCGGCATCCATCAACGTGCACATAGATTGGACTTGAGTGGGGCAGCTGTACGCAAGTGGTTTGTGGGTATCAGTTCCCGGCGTATGATCTGTCGCCAGCGTCTGTGAATGTGTGTTTGCCCTTTAGCGTCCACACACACACACACACAGGTTTGTGCAGCTATTTTACTTAGGTCACTGCACCGACTTATTTTCATTTGGACAGCGTGAACAGTGTTATCCCATAAGCAGTTAAGTGCCTAACCCGAGCCTTAGGACCAGGTTTTGGTCTCCAAGAGGACTTCTTGTCCTCACTAGGTCAGTGTTAATGCCAGAAAAGGTCCTAAAGAGGACAAACGCACATTGACATTTTATAGTCTGACATTCATGTGTAGGACTAACCCAAACCCTACAAATAACTACTTAATCTAAAGTTTATGACGCAGACACACACACACACACACACACACTTGCCCCACGCTGTTGTCTGAAGTCATGCCAAAGATCTGTTGAACAAGCCAGTTTGCACCCATGATGTTTGTCCCCTCTAAACCTGAGCAGCTGCTCGGAGACTTAACTCCTCAACCAGCTCTCGGCAGAAGTGGAACACAGTGGTTGTTGAGCTGCTCCCTAATACCCGCATGATTCATACTTTTTCTGTTTGCTTTCCCAGAATGCATCGCCGCATGCCTCACACTGCGCTGAGGGCCTTGCCCTCGACAACTTTGAATCAGTGGATTACTCATCCTTCTACTGGGGCAACATAGGCTGTGCAGTTTCTGATTGCTCAAACACTAATGACTTGTCTTTTATGTGCTACTGTCGAACAAACAGGAGCAACACTCATTGTTCAGCATGAAGTGTATTTTATTCTTTATTCATTCAAGCCAGATTAATTTCAGAGTTCCACATTAGTTCATATGCAACAGTTTTTAATACTGATTTAAATCTTAAAGACCGTGAATTCACTCTTTATTGTGCCATCTTTGTATCACTTTATAGTGTGAGTGTTGGTTTGTAGTTGGTGCTTTCAACTGTGCCTTGGATTGTTGGAAATTAACATTCTGCATCCAAAATCGGGCCGAGTAATTATGCATTTTTAAAGCCATTTTTGTCAAAATATAATGTTTAGATAGTATTTTGTTGTATATAATATGGATAGATAGTATTTTGTTGTGTATATACTATAGATGGATAGATAGTATTTTGTTGTATATACTATAGATAGATAGTATTTTGTTTTAAATACTATAGATGGATCGTATTTTGTTGTGTATATACTGTAGATGGATAGATAGTATTTTGTTGTATATACTATAGATAGATAGTATTTTGTTTTAAATACTATAGATGGATCGTATTTTGTTGTGTATATACTGTAGATGGATAGATGGATAGTATTTTGTTGTATATAGATAGATAGTATGTTGTTGTACAGATGGATAGATTGTATTTTATTGTATATACTATAGATAGATAGATAGATAGATAGATAGATAGATAGATAGATAGATAGATAGATAGATAGATAGATAGATAGATAGATAGATAGATGGTATTTTGTTGTACATACTATAGATGATAGATAGATAGTGTTTTGTTGTAGATAGATAGATAGATAGATAGATAGATAGATAGATAGATAGATAGATAGATAGATAGATAGATAGATAGATAGATAATAATTTTATATATACAATATTACCCTGCGGCTGACTTCCATATGTGGACATGAATAATATAAACTATTCATACAATATAATGATGGCCAGCTGTCTTAAGCTAATGTGCAGTTAAAATGCGAGTGCATCCTCAGCCCCGAAGCATGTACACAGTTATGACTTCAGAGCCTCCGTTCTCCTTACAGGTGCATAGTTGGACCTCTTTGGCACATTCCCCTCCCCAGTGTGCTTTTTGATTAGCAGTGTTGCATGAAAACTGGCCTGGGTCACTGAACAGCCTCCACTGTGGAATTTCTCAGCAGCCGTCTAATCAGGGTTACACACCGTCGGAAGTTAACCCACGTCAGTTGTAATGATGGAGCAGCAGCATCATCAACCGGAATATTAAAAGTCCAGTGTGTAAGAATAAGGAACATCAAAGTGACAAAACACAAAACAAACACAGCACAATAGAGCAAGGCCTCCATAAAGCAAGGCCCTTACATCAAGCACATGACAAAAGGCTGAACTTAAGGCAACAGATTACATTTTTTTTTGTTCAAAAAAAACCCTCAACCCTTCTAAATGTTACACACTGGCCTATTAGTAGTGCCACATTCTTTTTACTGTGCAAACTTGGTCCTAAACAAACAAACCATACATGGATATTAAAATGAATTACAATGTAATGCAAATCACTGGCCTGGAGACATACGTCGCTGTACTTTAAATATCCTTTGTGGTTAATGGCACAATATTTTTCACATTAATTTGCTGTGAAATTGGTTTGGTGTGACATTATGTGAGACCTAGTTGTTTTGAAACTCGTCAGTGATCTAACCGTATCTTCACACACATGTGGGCGCACACCAGGGAAATAACAGCGAGGATTTCTCACAAATGCAAAGACCAAGCAAAAATGCCCATTTCAAGCAAACTTTGCCTGCAAATCCGTTCTGCTTCGGGATTACAAAATGTACTTTTTTATGAGGTTTTATCTCACGGATCTTCGGATTAGTACAGTTCCTGATATATGAAGTTCTGTTGGCTGGGTCTGGTGTGGTTGGTGTGTGTTGTTGTGAGGTTTGGTTTGTGGTCTGTATCCGTGCCAGCTGGAAGTAAACGGTGTCCTATCTTGTTTGCCACAAAGTGTGAATTGAAGAGTTAGCGAGCTATCTGGACACAGAGGTGTGAAGAGGAACCCTGCCGACGGCGACGAAAGCCACACTTTTCAAAGTTCAACAGCCTGAAAAAAAGATTGTGACCTGAATGATTAACAACACAATTAGCAAATTGAACAGTATGATTTTTGTATATAATACATACATTTTGGAAACAATTGGTGAGATGAAGCTCTTATCCTTGCATTACATTGTATGTTGATATATTTGATGGTATCTTGCATGGTGATTACCAAAGTTTAAATCATCTATAACACAGTCATTTTATATTAAGGCTTGACTTAAAGGTCCCATATTATGCAAAATCAACCTTTTAATCATTTTAATACTTATATGTGGGACTCTGGAGGCCCTATCACTCGGCAAAGTGTGAAGAAAAAATGACTCACTCATGTTTTTGTGGTCCTCCTCAGTCTAAGTACAGAAGATAAAGCATGCGATGTTGACTTCCACACTCATTGGGACGTCACAATGCGCTAAATTCCTAGATTTGTTGTCTCGCGAAGCTCTTTTTATTAAAAAAATAATATCACAAATCAAATCTGTCATGATTAAAGTCCAGTCTAGCTGCCAGTCTAATGGCAATGATGCCATTTGCAACATCACGAGTGGATAAATGAAATATTCACACGCAGCGATGTCTCTCCACAGTGTTGCTCTCTGACGTCCTTTGATCCCAGAATCGTCTTGTTATTTTGAAATTCCAACGTTATGATGCTTATTCCCTTCACTGTTGACGCATATAAAACACAATTCACCCTCTCATGGCCATCATGATAATCTGTATGGATTTATTTAGATTTTATGGCTGTAGAAATGTCAAAAAATTAGTGCCTCTGCCCCCTTTTCCAAGATAATTTTCTCTTTCCATATCTGGCAGTTATTCATCCATTGAGAAATATAGTTCTGAGAAGCTGACGTTAAATTACGATCATTTTCAGCCACTGCCTTTATCAAAGACTGATCAGGCGTACACCAGAATTGGGATTTGGCCTATGGTGATACCAGCAAGCTCTCTCCTTTTGCCAGTCATAGTCCCTACATTTAAAGTCCCTACCCTCACTTACACACTTCCCTTCCTTTCAATCCTTCTGCCTCCTCACACAATCGTTCAGCTCCTACTGTAACATCGTCATAGAAGTGAGTGGTGTGAGAGTCGGACAGTGAACGAAAGGTCAGTGATCTGGATGCTTGGAGAAGGAAGACTGCAAAAATGAATGAGACCACCGCCCTCGAGAGACGGCACAGACTGGTTTCATGCGTCCTTTCTAAACAACCACAAACCTGTTCTGTCTCACAGGTACTGTACGTATGATGTTTAGCAGTTGTTCAGTTTGTTACTCGTTGACTAAGGCCTCGGGGCTCATATTTACATCGACGTCTTGATTTTTTTTCCTGCCGATTGTCAAGTGTGTTTGTACGTCTGTTTGTGCACTGCAGTTATACACTGACAAACACAGCATCCCCATTAAAGCTCCAGCACTTAACCAAAGTAATGCCGGTGCCTCCACATGATGTATGCCCATACATACAGGTATTTTACAGCAGCAGAATCCTCTTCTGGTTTCCGTATTTTCCAGCCTGCTACAACAGTTTTGCTGCACATCGCTCGTGTGCTTCCTCCTTTCTTCAAGCAGTCCTTGAATGAATCACTTCCTGTGCATATTGCAATATTTTTTAACCGGAGAACATGAGATTTAAAACTCTGCTGTACTGAGAAACACAGAGAGTCACGTGGAGCTGGCATTGTGTGAACTTATTTGAATGAATTCATTAATAAATATCTTTATTTCAGTTGCATTCATATAAAAAAAATAAATAAACATAAAGCGAGATCATGTAACACAATAACCAATTATTTTTGCAGATCCTGGACAACACAAGGGGAAAAACAAAGAAAATCTGAAATATAGAGAAAATACATCAAACTTTGCACTTACAATTATAGTTGAGCTGTAATTATTTTACATTTTCAACTTTTTTGAACCCCAAAATAGTTTTACACGATTTTAATTCATCACTGAGTTCATTCCATCACTGACACACATCTGTATTTAATATTTGTCCTCACCTTGATAGCTTCAAACACACATAATCCTCGTAAATTAGAATGACCTCCTCTCGGTTTAAAAAAATAAAATGTCTGAATGCAAATAGGAAGAATTTCATCATGATTTGAGTGCGACTGACATGCGTTTATTTTAAAAGTTGCTCTCTGCAGCTTTAAACCCCACACCCACAGTTCACACCCGGTTCCAAGTTGTACCAATGTGGACATTATGTAGCGGAACAACAGTTCTCAGAAATCTCATCCTGCCCTTTCCTCCTCCAGCTATGACAACACAGTTTACTCTCCACTCCCAACCGTTGCCTGATCACATGTGCACACACACACACACACACACACACTTATGGGGTTAGAACAAGGGTTTCTGAAAGGCAAGACTGAATCATTTCAGAAAACATGCTGTAAAGACAAGCAGCTGTAAATATACTTCTTCTCACCAGGTCTGCACTTCGTCAAAAGTCAAACCATTTCAACACAAACAAAGTGTTGCACAAACACATTCATCAGTTATCTCTATATACTTTTAAAAGGACACATCCCTCACCCGATCTGCACTCTGCTCCTCTCTCTCTCTCTCTCTCTCTCTGATTATAGACTACCTGGCAAAGCACGGCCGCCTCAGTGAGCTGGAGGCCAGGAGGAAGTTCTGGCAGATCCTGTCGGCAGTGGAGTACTGTCACAACCGCAACATCGTCCACAGGGATCTGAAGGCAGAGAATCTGCTGCTGGATGGCCACATGAACATCAAGATTGCAGGTACAATAGGGACAGAAGATCCATCTGCTCGACAAAGGTTGAGAAATATTGCATGTCTGCGTGGAATCATTTAGATTTTAATGCATTGCCTGTCTGATGTCAGTGCCAGGGTTGTTCAGGAAACATCGTGATGAGAATAGGCCTGAGGTTAGCTTGCAAGATGGCTGCTGGCTGAAAGATGCCATGAATTCAAAAGCTTGTGCCATCTTTTCAAAATGATTAACAATGGAGCACGGGAATCCCTGCCCATTGACCCTCAGCACCAATTTGGATGTGAAAGAAAAGAAAAAGGTCCAAAAAACCAGGAACAGGTTCAGAGACAGAGCTTTGAGACCAAGCTGAATGTCTGAAGTACAAGCTTCAAATTGTGATTATTAAGCAACTGGCATTTAGAGCTGGCTAGTGAGAATGTCACCCTACTGTTGTGTCCCAGTGTGAAGGTGGGGGGTGCTGGGTGGGAGTGGGGAAAAATCATTTGGGTGTAATTGGTTGAGTGTAGAAGGTGATGGAAGGGACTAGATGTTTAGGAGACAGGGTAACAGATGAGAGGATAGAGGACAAATGATGCTGAGTGGTGCAGGGTGATAGAGCTGCAGCTGTGCCAATACTTTGAAAGAGGCTGGGGTTTATCTTAGGCTTTATTCAGAGCTGATACTGACATCCATCTAAAGTGAGCTGATCATATGAGTATGGCTAAAAATATGGATGTAAATGGATACCAGACAGACTATTGTGTGTTCCAGGAAAACTTTGTCCTCAAGGAACTTCAGGCCACTGACTTCATGTCATCAAATAAAATAAATAGTTGTTCATTGGTCTTAAAGGGGACGTATTATGCAAAATCAACCTTTTAATCATTTAAATCCTTATATTTGGGACTCTGGAGGCTCTATCAGTCGGCAAAGTGTGGAAAAAAAGACGACTCACTCATGTTTTTGTGGTCCTCCTCAGTCTAAGTACAGGAGATAAAACACGCGATGTTGACTTCCGCGCTCACTGGGACGTCACAGTGAGCTAAATTCCTGGAATTGTTGTCTCGCGGAGCTCCGCTTTGTCCGTAAAAAACACGAGGGGCGAGAGCAACGGTATCCAGAAGTCTGTGAAGTCCGCGAAAAGTTCTATTCTTGGCTCCACAGTGCAGCACAGAGTTCTACACAAACTTCCAGCCTCAGAGGATTTATCTGTCCAGTGGATACATGTTATATATGACGGCAATGTGCCTGCTAGAGCCTGCAAATGATCACTTTTTCCAAATGCTAACTGCTGTTAGCTCCCAGGTGCCTCTGTGGCTGATGTCATTTCCTGTTCCTTAAGTTTCATTTTACTTTTTTTTAAGGTGGACCTAAAGAGATACTACTAAACAGAGTGTTCTGAACAGGGCTGTTTTGGCAGGGTGATTGAACTGCTGTGGTGCTTCATCCTTATGGTATTTTGACCAAAGCATGTCACAGACATGTTCATTAGGACACCAGGGAACTAGGTTAACTTGGAGGAATATAGGGTATAAAATGTCCCTTTAAATCATGGGGAAAATTATAGATGATCAGCCCAGTTAACCTTCAATTAAGTCACAGCCAGTTTGTATTTGTTTTAGGAGATTACGTCAGCTAAGGACAAATTAGACGGAACTGCACAACAACAGATGGAGAACTGAATGTTTCACCTGCATCATTACTCGTATCATCCTCTCCACTATTTCTCAGAAGGGTCCAAGATGATAACCTGGAGATGTTATTACCCCAGCAGTAATTTTCACAAACATGTCTGACTCACAGCCGATTGTCCACGCGGCAGATTAGATTTGAAGCAGGAAAACAATGAACAGAACATTACCTGGCTTGTGATTAGACAAAACATCCCTGGGGTGGACATCAGCGGGGAAAGTACATTCTGTACTTCTCTTATACCCACAATGTACTCTCCAACATGTGTGGTAAATCCTACATGACAGAGATGCGTTACATTTGTACTGCACATGTATCTGTGTTTGTAAATGAAACCACAAGAGGTTTAAAGATTTCTTCTTATGTTCAGATGCCAGCTGGGCCAATCTACATTTAATGGTTATTTCACGATCAGTTCATCTGTTGCTAAGTTTTCAGACATAAAACTAAATTTAGACACGAAATGATGGATTGGACTGAACCAAATGTTTTGTTGATTGTCTTGTCCTGCCAACAGAAGTACTCACTGACTCATCCTCCTCCATCCTTACTTTGTTTTTACATTGTTCATTTTATTTGGTTAAGTGCAAATTGATTTATCAAAAGCACCGTCTAAAGACGATGTAAGCTTAAAAAGTAAGGAAAGGAAAATCGTTTTAAATTAACCCTGGATCACCTTTTTAATCCCTCTTTGAGTCTCACTATCATTTAAGGTTTTAATTTCATCATCATAATCATATTTATCTTATTCTTCCCTATTTTACCGTACCAATACTTTCTGTTTCTGTCCACGAACGCCTCCCTGCTTCTCTAAAGGCCACCAATGGTCAGTCTCTGTGAAGCTCAACCAGGCAGTGGTCAGTCAAAGAAAGGTCACGCTCACGGTGGCTGCAAAGGGGAACGGGAGTGGCGGCAGCAGGGGGCGGCTTTCATGTTTTCACTTCAAACACAACCTTTGCATTCAGGTTGACAGATTGGAGGGAATTGTGGCACAGAATTCAGAAATAGCGAGAATCCTCCTCCACAGAGCGGTGTCATTTAAAGTGTCACAAACCCATAAGGTGTTCACGGTCAATTAAACAATGTGATGAATACAAACAGGCTTCAGATCAAGGGCGCCTGTGTGAGATTTCTTTTGCAGATACAAAATGTTACTGAGAGGAAAAAAAATGAATATTCACTCCTTTGTCACTGACAGTTACAATAGATCTTTGTGGTCTGTTGCACATCCTTGAGTAGGAATGATTCATAGTTGTATGAAATCATGGATCTACTTAATTTAGTTTATTCAATTTCACCGAATGAAGCTTTTGCCATTAAGATTCAAAGTCCATCCAATCCATCCAAGTCCGTTCTTTAATGTGGAAATGACAGTTTAGCCATTAGTCCATAGAAGTAGCGTGGAAAGGGGGTGAAAAATTCCAGGCAAATTTCTGGTAAATTTCGAGAAAATCTACATGGGAACTTTGGTTTGGATATTTTGGAAATTTTGGAAATGTCCATGTAATTTATGGGAATTAAAGATAATTTCCTCCTGGAAATTTTGGATAATTTTAAACAGTTTGTTTTGTCATAAACAGACATGCATGCAAAATTATATGTGTAGGGTTGAGTTCATTTTGTTTAGTTTAAATCATTAATGCAGGATTAATTATTACAGTGTCATTTATATGAACTGTTGAAGTAGTTTACTGTTGGCCTTTAAAGCCTTTGAGTAAATATTCTTGCAAGGAAAGGAACGTGGCTTTGTGGTCCTTTGGTGTTATTAAGTTTTTATTCTATAAAGAGTACATCATTGGACCCTTTGATACCTTTGACAGCTAGAAAATATCTAGCATTTTGTGTTGGTGGACGTGTCCGTTAGAAGCTGTGCTCGATTTGGTGTAAAAAGTTTTTTGGACCGTTATGTTACCCTTAAATCTATTGATTGTCATTCACGACATGGAACATCAAGGTCATCATATGGTTAAATAACATGAAGCAGATTAATTTGTTGTATAATCTATATCTAGATTCATGTGTTACCTGGTATGTGCTGTATGTCCTCTTTTAACCAAACTTGATTTAAGACGAGAGAGAGTATTGTTTGGATGCCATTATGTGAGGAAGAGAGTAATCATTTCAGCAAAATGGCAAATTTACTGTATTCTATTTAAGTATATATTTTTTTCATTTTGCGACCTGCGAGCCGGGGGAAACATTTTAAGCCTCAGTCCAGAGGGAAACCTCAAAGTAAGCATTGCATGTGACATCTGCTCCACAAGACGGAGAACATGGAGATGTGACTTGTATATGTCGAGGTGTTAAAGGTGATAAGGTGCTCTCAGAGGAGTCTATTGTAGGCTCTTGAAGATAGAGAAACATTTGGTTGACTTGCTCCACCATTGGGGAACCACAAAGAAGACGGAAAGAGTGCCTTTTGAAGGGATAGCAAGGCTAGGAGACATTGTTCTTTAGAGGAACCGTGTGTCCTAGAAGGACAAGCTTGTAGGACTGAGTTCAAGACAAACTGACCCAGAAGTAACTGTAGGGAAGCATTAGTGACTTGTGTAGAGGTTGATGAGCAGGAGAGTGACTCTTGTGTGTGCTCTTTGATCTGCCGATCACAGGGTTTTCACAATGTCAAATCTTCTGTTACCAGGAACTTATTTACCTGGGGAAAGTAATTCCCGGTAATCACTTCGGTAATCACCGTTCTGTCATACAGTCGGAGTGTTGTTGATGGCATACAGTCAAAACATTTAACACGGCGGCAGATCACTTGATTGCGTTTGTTCCCCAAAACCCGTTTCATTTAAAACAAGAAAAAAAATTGTGTTGTGGACACGTCGTGTCTTTAAGTTTCCCAACAAGAACTACTCAATGTGCCAGAGCAGTTATATACCTGAATGTAAGCAGGTTTGTATCTTTAAATTAGATCATTTATTTCCTTCTGTCAATAATTATGCAGACTAATCTTAAAGTGTGAAATCAACCTTTGAATAAGTGTGAAAGAGGAACTGAAGCATACACGAAGAAGGACAAGGAGAGACAAAATGGTGATAATAAGTGTGAGAGATGAGAAGATACAAAAAGAGAAATGTCTAGATAGGTTAGGGCTGCAACAATAAATCAAGTATTAATCAATAATTCATCTATTTTTTTTTCGGCTTCTTAAATGTGAATATTGTGTGGTTTTCTTGCCCCATGTGACAAAAAAAGTCATTAAAACTGAATCATGTGGGTCTGTGGACAAAACATCCAAGAAGATCATAATTTCAGGGTTTGGGAAACACGGAATATCATTTCTTAGCATTTTCCGGCTTCAACAACAAATCTCAATTATGAAACTAATCATCGCAGCCCTTAAATAAGTTCCATGTATTCTCAGCTGCAGCCATAACCGTGTCCAGAGTGTATAATTTAGGTAAAATTATTTGAATTTGCCTCAAATTGAAGGTCAAATGATTATACTTGTTTTTTTGTACAAGTGTACAATCACTGGATCGTATAAATTCTTGTGAACCTTTTATATATCAGTTTTAATGTTAACTGAAGGTGACCTCGGGTGAAGTGAGAGATATTCAGCTGCAACTCTGCCAATAAATAATATATATATATATATATATTTATAGCAAAATTTACCTGGTCACAACACAATTTTGACATATGCTTGTTTTACTCCTATCCACGCGATTCAGTGTGACATGTTTTACGCCGTTGTGTGCGACACACATTTGTCTCCCACCCCACCCTTCCTGTTGAGCTGTGAGTGCTGGTGGTAGCCTGCAGCGTGCTGAAGCGTTTGACGTCAGCCAGTCTGCTCAGTATTCAGCTGCATGAAATGGGTCACAGCTTCTGACGATAAACCCGCTGCACTGCTCGGCTCCGATCTGCCTGCGTCTCACTTTTCTCCCTCACAGCAGCATAAAGACGGTAAACACACTCTTGTGTGATTAAAAGCCCCACCGTGGTGCATGGCTGCACCCTCCACGTTATTATAGCCACACCTGCTGCTGCTACCTGGCATAATTAAATGGACTGAATGGTGTCCAACCTGCCATTTCCTGTTCAGTCGGAGTTAGCACTGCACTTATCCCCCAAATCTGTATCCTACGTGTGTTTTGCAGTAGACTCTGTGGATTTTTAAACACTGACTGCTAGCTCTGTGCGTGTGTGAGTCTATGTGCACATTTCTGCGCTTGACAGCTGGTTGTGCACTGCCTGCCCCCAAAAAATCATCACATACTGTAGTGTTCCATTTAGTGCTTATCATACAAGCCTGTGGGGACAGTGTTGTGATCTGGAGTTGCATCAGTTGATAAGGTAATGGATCAGCAATGGCCCCCTCCAAAAAAAAGGAGGTCAGCTGACTTCCTAAGTATTTTGAAGAAACCAGGTTTTCATGCATATGCTAAGATGATAAAGCAATATTTATCAGGCTAAATTTATGAAGGAACGGAGACATCATTTCCACACATGGATTGGTCAGTCCTTACCCCTTTGGCGGGCTTTAGGATGTGCTGGAGAACACGGGATTGAATGAAATGTTTTTGACATTGCATAAACAATGCAAATGCATGTCTTAATCAAGCCAAAAGCTAATGTTTGAGAGCGTGTCAGGCTGTCTGTGTTGTTTCCTGTTAATTGTACGAATCATGATGTAAAACGGAGCAGAGAAAACAGAACTGGTTGCTCATTCAGCCCCTCTATGCTCACGGTGTGTGAATGTGTGATTCCACATCACCTCCAGACCTATTATGTAAGGCGGATTGAATTTTTTTTATCAGTGTTATTTATTAGTTTTCGCAATGCATTTTTTTCTGTTTATGTAACTGTTGTAAATACAGACAAAATGGTGGTAGTGGGGGGCAGGGTTGACTGTGCCTTCTGCTCAGGTCCCATGACTCCATCCAACGCTCAGTGATCATGAAAAAAAGCTGCATGGACTTGTCCGTAGCTATCACTTAGTGATTTAAAAAAAGAGAAAATGTCATGAGTAGATCATCAGATCACAGAGAAGTTTGTCTCACATATTTCTTGATTAAAACATACTTCAAATTATCAGTAATCAAAATAGTTATTGAATAATTCCCGAGAAGTAAATACAAGCAATTTTGCTGAACAAGGAGAGGAGACGAAGAACAATTTACTGGTAAAGGGTTTGGAAAAGAGGGGAGGTGGGACGTGAGAATGATATGAACCAACAGAACAAAAAAAAAAAGGGGGTGGCTGAGTGATTGCAGGCACGCAAGTCGACTGTGATTTGGCAGATATTTACTGCAGCTTTTAGTTGGATTTTAATGAAAGGCAGACGTGAACTTCTGAGCGCTGCGTGTGTTGATTAGACCCCTTTGTCTAGACGGCCAATCAGAACACGGCATTAATGACCTCGTGTCAGTCTCCGGGGAGGTTACCTCATCATGCAAAAGCCAAATTCCACAAAGTAAAAAATATGTGGCTCACATGTTGTGTTATGTAAAAACCTGTGCACCCCTGGTACAGACCGCTATCATGGGGGTGACCTGTTTGCCAAAGGCTCAGGTTTTCTGCACCACATGGGCGATTCAATGCCCCGAGCAGCGACTTTAGCTGAGCCAATTTTATCCCAGATGCTCTTTCTCACGTTTGTATGAGGCATGAGAAAAAGAAGAGAAACTGCACGTCATTTTTTTTTGTTTGACCACATCAGCATGGGAACTACTGGGGCTTTACTGTAACTGTAACCTCTTCCCCTTTTTTTATTAATATTATAATAATTATTTTACAGTCACGGTAAACACTCATGGTTACAGGGTGGTTTCTTGCAGAAGCCGCAGTGAACACCGTGTGGTTGGTTACCAGGTTTTAGAAGGGCCTTTTAAAGTTTCAACACACTCCACATTAGTCAACTTAATGCTGGTGTTTTGTCTCGTGTAGATTTTGGATTCGGGAACTTCTTCCAGCCGGGGGAGCCTCTGGCCACGTGGTGCGGCAGCCCACCTTATGCTGCTCCAGAGGTTTTTGAGGGACAGCAGTATGAGGGCCCGCAGCTCGACATCTGGGTAAGAAAAAAACTGTAGAATTAAACTTAGGACTTGACAATTGATCATTTTTGAAATTGTAGTGCAGTAAATTGCAAACTCTGCAATTTACCACTTCAATGTTGGAAACGATTCATTGAATTGGGTTCTTAATGAAGTAGTTGAGGTTTTTGGTGTCATGTTATCATGCTCAATAACATTTTTAAAGTTATTACACAGTGAATACCGAACTGAACATTGGTTTGTATCTAATTGTATTTCAAATTAACTTCTTAATAAAAATCGATTTGATATAGTTTATGTTTTGAAATGACGTATCTGTCTTTTCCCCAGAGATTTTTATAGATTCACTTGTCTAACTCGTGTCTCATTTGTCATTTGCGAGTACAAACAATGACATCTCCGATTGATTCATTGATCTTCTGGTTTTTCCTTGATCCTGCCATGACCTTGAAATGATGTGCATCTTTTCCTATTCACAGAGTATGGGGGTGGTGCTGTATGTGCTGGTGTGTGGTGCGTTGCCCTTCGATGGGCCCACTCTCCCTGTGCTCAGACAGAGAGTCCTGGAAGGAAGGTTTCGAATCCCCTACTTCATGACTGAGGGTAAGAGGAGACGAGCACATTCTCTCTAGGATATTGCATACAAAATACAATAGGAGACGCCGCTTTCTCCTACTGTTGTTTCTCATACTTCTGTAAATGGACACACGTGCAGTATATTTGTGAGATGGCCTCCAGACTTCTTTCTTATGTTATGTAATAGAACAGAGGCAAAAATATCATGAAGTCCCAGTTCTGCACAGATAAGTGGATCACACTTTGCTTTCAAGTTTCCCACAATGTTGACTGTTCACTGGCAGACTCTCCTGTGGCTGTAACCAGTCAAGTGGTCATTTCAATGAGAAAGCAGTTAGCTCATTTGAAGGAGATACAGTCGGAGAGTTGAAGGAGGAGACACTAATTTTCCTCTGTTGTTTGTCTGTGTGTGTGTGTGTGTGTGTGTGTGTGTGTGTGTGTGTGTGTGTGTGTGTGTGTGTGTGTGTGTGTGTGTGTGTGTGTGTGTGTGTGTGTGTGTGTGTGTGTGTGTGTGTGTGTGTGTGTGTGTGTGTGTGTGTGTGTGTGTGTGTGTGTGTGTGTGTGTGTGTGTGTGTGTGTGTGTGTGTGTGTGTGTGTGTGTGTGTGTGTGTGTGTGTACTGCACAGTGTGTCAGGCTGGCTGAAAGCAGCCCTGCTGTTTGCAACTGTACTAGCTTGCTGACAGCAGATTAAGTTCAGAGCCGGAGCTGTTTGTGTCACCTGGGAACGAGCCAGTGAAGCCTTCCAGCAGCATGGCTGTCTATCTCGCTAAGAGAAATCTGCATGCCTGTCTGTCCGTCTGTCTCTCTGACTCATGCTTGGTCTGTGAGACATCTTCCTGTCCGTCTGTGGCCCCGTCTTTTTCTCTGTATCCCATCTGCAAGCCTATAGCACTTTCTCCACAGGGGGTGTGGTTAGAGCGTCGAACAGATTTCCTTTTTCTTTTTTTGTTTTTCCTCGGTTCGGGACCTTGAAACAATTAAGACATAAGGGGAATGTAGGAGTGTATTGTCAGTTCCTTGGCCAGACTGACACTCAAACCTGCCTCCCCCACCCCCAGACCAGCCCCTGTTCCCCGAACAAGGAGAACAGAGTGTGCTGATTACTTTATCCAGGAACAGTCCATCTCATCTCAATGGACACACAGCGCAGCCTTGCACCATACAGTACACTCTCAGCACTATGAATGTTGTGGTCAAGTCCCAGCTGACTGACGTTTTGCCATGGCTTGGTAAATAGTAGCGCAGAGTAGCCTGGAGTTAGTCGGTGTTTATGTTCTGCAGAACAACAAACTACCAACTCTCTCCTTTGGTTTGTCTAAACCTGCATGCAAACTGCAGGTCATATGATAAAGCAGTGTCTTCTGAATTGAATTGAATGTTTTACCAAGTTTATCTGCTTCTGTTGATTGTATGTTTTGGGTAACATCTACTGCACATCTGTCCGTTTAGGGAGTGGATCCCTCACCTGTGTTTCTCCCTGTGGTTTCTACCTCTTTCTTTTTCCCTGTTATAAGGGTTTTTTTCCCTGGTAGTTTTTCCTTACCCTGGTCAAAGGGTCTAAGGACAGAGGATGTCACCAACCCTGTGAAGCCCTGTGAGACAAACTGTGTTTTGTAATTGTGATTTGATTGCCTGAAAAAAGACCCTACATGCAGATGTGTCTGGTGAAGCTCAACTGCTTGTGTTGCTTCAGTGAAGCAGTAGGTTAGTCACACTGAAACAGTTAGTTGTTTTTGATAGTCACATGAAATCTGATGCCATGATGCTTTATCTTACATCTTATATATATGGGTTATAGCCTGTTGTTTTTAAGTCTGATAGAAAGCAGTGAAACATAAAACATGAAGTGGGTCTCAGTACCTGCTCTCTGCTTTCTCAAATGAGGACTGTTCTCCTTCACTGAGGGACTTGGTGCAACTCTACACCTCTGGGACAATTGTTAACTGGGATGTTTCTGCGATTGAGTCATGGTGGCGTAATGTACTGGCTAAGAACATTGTGCCAATCAATCAGCTCGGCTGTTATGCACTGTTGGCCCCTCTCATCCACACAGTCCAACCTTCCCCTGGTGGTTAGTCGCTTTTGAAAAATATGCTCCGTTTCGAATGTTGCTGTAAACACAGCTGTGGCAACGTAGAGGCTGTGTAATGTCTGGGTCAAACTAATTGCAGTCGTGTAATGTAAGGCATTGTGTTTAACGCAGGTTGCAGCTGCACAAGCTGCTGAATATGACAGGGTAAAAGTGCAGTGAGGGGCACGCACAGGTTGTGCTCATAATGGGGGGGGTGGGGGTTGATTTTGCTGAAGCGGCTGGCACAAGGTAGGAAAAAATGACATGTAAGTAAACATTAGTGGATCAGCAGGGCAACTGTGAAGAAGGGAGCAGCAGGGAGGTAACGGCAGCCTTGTCCTTTTGATTTGTCTGTGACGAAGGGCGAGATGTGTGGAAACTGAGAGAAGGTGACCTGCAGAAAAGATTATCATGTGTGGACTCGCATGGCCAAATGTCTTTGAAAACTTGTTTAGAGTTTAATCATATTTACAAATCATTAAGTTTAATGCTTAGCCTGTTGGTGGCATTTTTATACTACCGTTCAAAAGTTTGGGGTCACTTAGAAATGTCCTTATTTTTTAAGGAAAAGCATTTTTTTCAATGAATATAACATTAAATGAATGGGAAACACACTCTATACATTGTTAATGTGGTAAATGACTATTCTAGCTGCAAACGGCTGGTTTTTAATGGTATATGTACATAGGTGTATAGAGGCCCATTTCCAGCAACCATCTCTCCAGTGTTCTAATGGTACATTGTGTTTGCTAATCGCGTTAGAAGACTATTGGATGATTAGAAAAAGCCCTTGTGCAATTATGTTAGCACAGCTGAAAACAGTTTTGCTGGTTCTTTTTGACGAAAGCAAAGTTATTATTTTGAATAAAAATCATTATTTCTAATCTTGCCAATGTCTTGACTATTATCTATTCATTTTGCAACTCTTTTGATGAAGAAAAGCCTGACTTTTTAATGGAAAACACAAACAAATTGTATAGGTGACCCCAAACTTTTGAATAGTAGTGTATGTATATGCTGTGGCAGCACGACAATAATTGTTAATAATGTTTTAAAATGTACTCCTAAAACAGAGCAACTTAAATCAATAAACAAACAGCATATGAAACATGTTTATTTAAAATTCTTATTTTGAAAGTTCAATGAGGAAATGCATGGTACTGATGATTCATTTATTTAATTTATGTTCCAGTAAAGATTAAAGAGCAACAACATTCTCTTATCTTTTTAACGCACATCTGTTAAACTTAAAAACAGCAGCAGGGTATATGGGTAAGGAGGATGCAGTGTGGCAGAGAGGAATGCAGTGCAGGCAGTAGGGGTAAAGGCAGGCCAAAGCAGCACAGCCAGGAGAACTGTAATCCTGTTAAGAACCCAGCTGTGTCTGACGTCAAACTCATCTAGCCTCTGACTGGAGGTGCGGAGTTCTCATTAGGAGGGGAGGAAAGTAGAAAAGAGACATGCTGTTCAGAAAGTGACGAGTGAAGCAAGAAAGAAGTGAGCGGATCATGAGTTAATTCTGCTCTACTTCATCTGCGCTGCTTTGACGGGGCGTGATGGTTTGTGGCTTAATTTGCTTCATGGTTGCTTATACAAGAAGTGTTCAGCATTATCATTAAACAACTGTTTTTTTGGTTTTTTTTTTAAAGAAGTATTGAGTTTAGTAACCTCAAATATGAAAGGATACACAATTTGAATGTTCTTTCCTCCCCTCACAGACTGTGAGCACCTGATACGCAGGATGCTGGTCCTGGACCCATCGAAGCGTCTGTCTGTGGCCCAGATCAAGGAGCACAAGTGGATGGCTCTGGATGTTCCGGTACAGAGGCCCGTCCTGTACCAACAGCCACTGCCCGCTGAGGGTCATGCGCTTGTAGGAGAGTACAGCGAGCAGGTCCTCCGCCTGATGCACAGCCTTGGCATCGACCAACACAAGACTATAGAGGTGGGGACTGATCTTTAGGGGAGGGGTTAGCTTTGTTTATTCAACGGGGAAAAGAAGGTGTGAGGTTCAAAGAGCAAAGCTTCAGAACAAGGGAGAAGAACGGTGACAGTGGACACTGGATATGCAGAAAAAACAAGGTTCCCCCAGTGTCCAGCAGTGCAATTGAGCAACGCACAGACACAAGAAGCTATAGAAATGGATATAGTCGAGCAGAGGCCCTGCCAAATCCCACACATGCAGACTCCTTTGTTCCTTCGTCTCACCCTTATCTCCAACTGTGTAGCAGATGTTTGCAGACCTTACTCATGTCCTTGTCACATAAATGGTGTTAATAGTGGTGATGTATGTAATGTAATGTAATGTTGATTGTTACAGCATGTTGCCTTTGTAAGTGAAGTCATATTTACTTGATCCAGAGATGTTGGCCAGTATTTGGATCAGCACATCCCTACTTATGCGTCTAATTCATACATACATTTTAACAGTAATAATTAAAATATATATATATATATGATAAATATTATATAAGGCATAGTATGAGTATGATAGGAATGTATTACATTTGAACATCTATCATCTCGTCCTACCGTGTGGTGTAAGTATACTCGTTACACATTACTGCATTATATCAGTCAGCTTATCATTTCCTAGTGTTTTGGTGTCAATAATGTAGATATTTTGTCACTGTGCATCATCCACCATATGTTCTTTGAGCAAACTTTTGTTAAACTAAAACTTTCTGCACATTTATTTATTCTTTACTCCAGTAACCCAGTTTGAGACGCGACGGAGAGCATATCGTAATAGCTGTCACAGTCAAATCACTGCAAAGAGAACGCGTGCTTCAGTAGTAACCTCAAACATTCATGTTGCCTGTCATCCTTCAGTCTCTGCAGAACAAAAGCTACAACCACTTTGCCGCAATCTACTACCTGCTGGTGGAGCGACTCAAGGCCCATCGATGCAGCTTCCCCGTCGAACAGAGGCTCGACGCGCGCCAGCGTCGGCCGAGCACCATCGCCGAGCAGACGGTCGTCAAGGTGACCACAGGGCATCGAGGCGATGACGAGTCGCTGAATAAAATATACCGAGTTTATTATCCGTGCATGTCTGATCAAAGCTCCAATATTTACACCTGCTGTCAGGAACAAACAGACAGACAGACAGAGCCATCATTTATTTGCTCTCTCACTGTCTTTTCCGCCCAGCCTTGGTCTTTTTTTTTTTTGCATCTCCCTCAGTTACATAATTCATAATTTTCTCTCTTTGTTGCCCTATGTCTCTTCTTTTGTACTTGGTGTAATTACTCTTCCATTGCCTTCACCACTTTAATTTCAAATTCACTGCAGCTCAATTGTGCCATTGTTGTGTGAATTATCACAGAGATTATCGAGTATAGTCAGTTTTTTTTCTAAGGATTTTATATAACTTTTTTTATGTAATGTCCCCATTTACAGTCAACCAGCGGATCAGCCCAGGTGGGTTTGCTCCCGCAGGGCGTTCGTCTGTTGCGCTCCACCGCTGTGCCCCAAGCCTCCTCTGAAGCTTTCACTTTCCCCCAGACTGCCTCTCACCTGGAGCATAATTTCATGGTGGAGGATGTTAACACGCCTAAAGTAAGTCCAATTCCGAGTATAAAGGCGCTTCAAAGACATTTTTATCTGTGTGTTTGTCTCATGGTTTCACATGGTGGCTCACTCGTGTCTGGATTTGCTGCAAGGATGTTGCGGTTCACACGATAAACTCATTATTAGCTTGCATAAGCCTGTCCTTTTAAAATAGTATCCCCTTACGGTTGATAGTGATTTCCTTTAAGAACAAAAAAAAGTATACCCACTCGCTGTGAATCAGGAATGATTTGCACGCTCGTGGATGTGCATGTCAGACTCTTGGGTTTACAGCATCCGCTTGTTCCCTCATCCTGACTTACTCACTTATATAAGCGCTCGCAGCGGACGGGACAGCTGTCCGTTCTGCAGTGCCCCATGACACGTATACACTGTGCCGTTCCGGTTTTTTTTCAGTTTATCTGTGCTAACCGGGCGACCTTTTTCCTCCGGCCTGTTGTTGAGCTGACGCACTGTTACAGAACGCAGACATCCGTGGTCTCACACACCTCCAGGGCCACACACACACACACACACAGTCACAAGTCGGCGCAGTTATTCTTCTGAGGACACTGCATTCAGCAAGTGGTCTTTCAACCCAAAGGTCGAGGGTCCGATTCCCAGCTCCACTAGTCTGCATACTGGCATGTCCCTAGGCAAGACACTTAACTCCAACCCCCGGCTGTGCTGACAGTTGTTGTGAAAGATGTGTGATAGAAAAAGCACTGCACTTATGCGATGTGCTGTATAAATGTGAGAGTGAATGTCAAAACTGCAGCATGAAGCAGCTTTGAGTGGAAAAGTGCTGAAGAAATACAGACCATTAAATGTGTACAAGATTAGTGTTTATGCAAGAAAATTAATTTACATGCATTTGTGCGAGTTTATGTCTTTACCTTTCTCCCCGTCCTGTCTCTTTAGAACAGTGATGTGTACATTGTTTTGTGTGAGCATGTGTCTGAGCGGAGAGAGCAGAGACAGAGCACAGACAGAGTGACTGTTATCTGCATGAATGGAGCATGGTTACGCAAGAGGTCCTGTGATAATGATGTGACCTAATGTGGACCTGAGTGAACACACATGGTCGGGAAAAGCTGCCGCACTACTCCAGAAATGTCGCCACCACAATGTCCTCTCTCTCCCTTCAACGACTGTGAGGACAAGATTTCTGTTTTCAAAAATGGGTTTTTGAGAGTTAAAGGTGCATTATGTAATAAATCTAAAGCAACTGGCCATAAAATCCTCCTAATATGTCACAGAGACTCAGGAATAATGTTCATATAACAAACTGAACTCACCAACAACAACAGTACAGACAAAATATTTGCATTAAATAAAATATTTTGCAGACTGCAAATCATGTTTTTGTTTTGAAATCATGTTTTGTCATGTGGCGCCACCTACCGCCGTCTACCGATCATTGCAGTCAGTAGAGTCTCGGCTGCCGAGCAACCACGGGTTGCCAGTTACGTCAGAAAACGAAACCTAAAAGACCGTATTTTGAATTTGAATGTAGTAACCGCTTTTGGCCACATTCTTACATATGGCACCTTTAAGACTTGGTTTACAGTTAGATTTCGTTTCAGGTTAAGTTTGGGGTTAAGCATTTAGTTGATGTGGTTAAGGTTAGTGTTAGGGAATGTCTTTGTGTCCCTCAACTACGAAGACAAGTGTGTCTCTTAATGAGAACCTTCTGAGGAACTACTTGAGTTTAGGGCTGATATTTGAATTGAGGTTAGGTTATGTTAGGGTTGGGCATTAACTGGTTATGGTTAGAGATGAGGCTTTGTTGGGTTTGTCCAAATGAGTGGAACTCAACGTAGTGTCCTAAGAAGAATAGATGTGCAAACTTGAATGTGTGTGTGTGTGTGTCGGAGTCATTGTCGGTTGAGTAACAGCATTCCTGTCCCAGCACACTATAGAAAGCAGATGGGGATCTGGGCAAAGCTGTTCTATTTAGACCAACACCAGGCTTTCTGGTTACTGCAGCAACTCATGCAGATGACAGTCGGTTGTGTGAAAGTGTGTGATTATATACACTCACCATACATATTATACAAGTTATACAGGGCACTTAATAAATTGTCAGGTGTGGCTCCTGGTGTGGTCTTCTTCTGTTGTTAGCCCATCTGCATCAAGGTTCAACATGTTGTGCAATGTGCATTCAGAGGATGTAGTAAGTGGTTATTTGAGTTACTTTTGCCTTCCATTTCATCATTTTTGAACCAGTCTGGTCATTCTTCCCTGAACTCTGGCATCAACAAGGCATGTTTTTGCCCAGAGGCCTGCCGCTCGATGGATATGTTCTCTTTCTCGCTCCATTCTCTGTAAACCCTCGAGATGGTTGTTTATGAAAGTGGATCAGCAGTTTCTGTCTGTCTGGCACCAACAACCATGCCAAAGTCACTTAAATCACCTTTCCTCCCCATTCCGATGATCTGTTTGGACTTCAGCAGGTTGGCTTGACAATGTCTTCATGCCTAAATGCATTGAGTGGCTCTAGTGGTGAGTCTGTGCGTGACAGCACTTTCAGTTAAATTTTGCATCCTGCTGAGCCACAGGTCTGGAACAAATCCAACTGTGGTGAACAGCCCTAAGTCTGAGAATGATGGCCACCTCTTGTGTCGGAGTGGCTGGCTGTGAATCATGGACTTGATGCGTATGTGTTTTTGTATGCGCCTTGTGTGCATTTTATAAATATCTGGACCTTTGTCTTTGATTGTCTCAATGACAGCGTGTTCTCTGTGTGCAGCTGTTTCCCTCCTGACACAGTCGATAGGTTCTGATAGGTAATTATTATCTCTCTGTCCCTTTTATTTCCCCCACATCCAGGTGAATGGCTGCATGCTGGACCCCCTGCCTCCCACCACTGTCCTCCACAAGTCCTCCACCTCGTCGCCTAGCAACATGATGGAGACGTCTATTGACGAAGGCATCGAGACTGAGGAGCCCGACACAGACGATGATCCAGCCCACTTGCTCTCAGCCTATCAGACGGCGCGGTTTGGCCAGCGGCGACACACCCTCTCTGAGGTCACTAATCAGCCAAACCAAGGTATTATGTGCTCTGATCTCACACACATACATTTAGACTCATGTCACTTAGTTCTTACCATTGTGATTTCATTGACAGAAAATCTATGTTGTCCAATAGGCAAGTTATTCACTCTAGGCCACAACCCGTCCATGGGTAGTGTGGACTCGGACATCGGCTACGACATGGGCTCCATGCACAGTGACCTTGGTCTCCTGGAAGATCCGCCCTCTCTCAGTGAAGTGGTACAGGCCAACAGCTCTTGTGTCACTCCTACGCCTTTCTTAAACCCTCGGCCTCCCAACCCCGCAATGGTCGCCCTGACTTCCCAGCACAGGGAGACGCATAACCGCTCCCCTATCAGCTTCAGAGAAGGACGCCGTGCCTCGGACACCTCCCTCACCCAAGGTTTGAACCACCACTGTAAACTACACTTTGTTATTCCAAAGGCATCATTCATCCACAGGTCTTACTGCCTGTGTTATGTAACCTGGCAATTTATTGGATGGCATCATATGATTCTGTAAAGAATACTTGAAAAGACAATTTAGTTCTTCACCAACCATTTGCAGTAAGAGATGAATCTTCTTTTAAGTCGATGTGCACCAATGTTTCACATTAAAGGGAGGGATGGAGATCCTGGAAAAATAGTTTGAGGAGGCTACATGTTTTTCAGACTTCCCTCTGAAGCTACGCCTCCAAAGCAGAGGAACACGCAAAGAACACAGATTCACGAGCGCTGCATCATTGGATTCTTGTTCAATTGTGATGATTAAAAGCAACAAATACAGTTCACAAGGACATAAAATAAAGTTACCGGTCCAGTAGAAACAGAACCATCATGGCATCACTTTGCAGCCCTTTCTGGGCGTTCAGTTGTCACCACAGTTCAAATGCAGCACCGATGATGCAACCAACACCTGTTGTTGGCACCTTTTTCCGCCATAACATTGCTGCTACAGTCTCGTTGGATTTAGCGAGCTAGCATAAGCTCTGGTCGCTGTCTTGTGAGCATGCGCGATTAGTGCACAAAGAGGGGTACATGTATGTGGGGAGGGAGGGCAGATGGCAGTTTGATTGATGCATCATGATCCACTTAATTTGTTCAGGATATGACGATGCTCTAAATTGCTGGAATTGTTGTCTCTCAGAGCTCCGCTTTGTCCGTAAAAAAATGCGAGAGTGCAGGCGAGGGCAACGGCATCCGAAAACCGGAAATCTACGAAAATAACTATTCTTAGCTCCACAGTGCAGCACAGAGTCCTACACAAACTTCCAGCCTCAGAGGATTTATGTGTCCAGTGGATTCATGTTATATATGACGGCAATGTGCCTGCTAGAGCCTGCAAATGATCACTTTTCGAAAATTCTAACTGCTGTTAGCTCCCAGTAGCCTCTGTGGCTGATGTCATTTCCTCTCCCTTAGGTTTCATTTTACTTTTTTTCTTTCTTTTTTTTTTTACGTGATGTGAGCTCCACCTTTAGCCCACTGCTCATCTCTGCTTTGCCCATGCCATGTGACATAACACATCTGAGTGTCATCCTTGACTGTTGGTGGAGGACTTGCATTGTGGGTAATCTCGTTGCAAATTCAATTTGAACAGCTGCTGGGAAGTATCAAAAAGGTCTCACTGAAAAGCCTCAGTTAATCACAACACAAAGGCAGTCACGTGACATTTTGACAAGTTCTCTGTGGAGAGTGCTGTAAAACATTCTTCGACATATGGAAATTCACCGTCAGAAGTCGCGACAGGTGGAGAGTGATGCCGTGATATCACTGATCAGTCATACGCAAGTGTCAATTAAATCCCCGGCTGATGCATGAGGTGTCACAGCACATACGTCTGAGGCTTCAGGGTCCACACAGCAGCTCCAGGCAAGAGGAAGAGCTCCACCTCTCCTGACACAGACGCAACACCGCGGCTGCAGCTGCTCCCTCACACTCGCACACAGACACACTCGCTCTGTATCCCGCCGTCTTCGAGATAAAAGTGCCTCATTCCCACCCTCTCATTTGCTCTCCCCCTCCTCTCTTTCACACACTTACCCCCCTCCCCCCCATCTCTTCCTCCTCTCCCTTCCCCTCTCTCATCCTCTCCAGTGATGACTGTAGCGGTGATGATTCACTGTTATGAATCAGACGCAGATATTTGAAGGTTTCAGCCCACATATCTCCCTCTCTTTCCTTTTTTTTTTTTGTTCACACATGCTCCTTCTCCCTCTGTGCTGCTCATTCTCAATCTTCTTCAAACTTTAAATCTGTGGCAGACAGGAATTGTCTCTGGAGGTAAAAAAAATAGGGAGAAATGTTAAACGACCTCTGTCTCGTGCTCCCTCTTTTTCCCCCATAAACTGCATTATTATCTGCTTTGCTGTTTGTAAAACACCTGTGATTCAGCCAAACATACAACTATAATTTGTGCTTCAAAGTGTGCTTTACCACTACAGCCCTGCATTGACAGCCTGCACTGCATGTTCCCCAGTTTATTCATCCATTTATTTATTTATTTATTTATTTATTCCTCATAATCCTCTTTGGAGAGAGTGTTGATGCGGTGGAATCTTTTGCGTCACACTGCTGACTGTGGTTTTAAATAACTCCCACCATCGCAGTGAGTCAGGTCCCATCGTTCACAGATGCAGCTCGTCACCACTGGATGGGCCTTGCCACTTTATGTTGCACACCCACAGTGGCTCATGACATACGTACAGTCACGATCACATTGGTCACCGAAAAGCGTAAAACTACTTTTACGGATATCCGTGGGGATTAGGACTAATTGTCTGTTAGGAATGAGGCTCCTGACGTCTTGTTGTGGAGAGAAAAGTGATTTAATTTGATGAAGGAATCCATTGTGACTCTCTGTTGTGGGGATTTTTTTTTCTCTGTGCTCTCAGGTCTGGTTGCATTTCGTCAGCATCTCCAGAACTTGGCGAGGACCAAAGGCATCCTGGAGCTGAACAAAGTACAGATGCTCGTGGAGCAGATAGGCTCCGGGGAGGGAGCCGTCCTAGGCCCCCTGGGACCACAGCACCACTTGCACAACCTCATGGAGGTTAGACCTAACTGCAAAACACTCACACATCCGTCACTCAAACCCATTCAAGATCGTTCTGTTCCCAGTGTCCAACTCCTCATCCCATGTTGCCCAGAAAGAAAAAAAAAAGCTACCCAAAAAGCACCCAGGATGTTGTGTAACATCAGGAGAGGCAGCCAACTGTGGCTTGTTTACTGTCTCCTGTCCTCCTGGGGCCTGGAGCCTGGAGCCTAGGCCAAAGTGAATGCAGCCATTGTTGAAGTCAGTCAGACTCTCACCCATAGTAGTGACTGGCACTCAATAGGCAAAGCTGCAAGCACACAAAGACGGGCACACATGTACACACAAAATGATGCACACAATGTAGGGGCAACCAAAACAACACAAACACAGAGGCGGCCTCTGTATCACAGAGACAGACAACATCTACTTGTTTCCTCCTGTCCATCTTATAATGCAATAACACAGCTCTTTGTTGGTTATGATGCCCAGTCCCTATCATCCATTTAATTTCCTTTCATTTCATTTAACTAATGGGTAATCCCACGGGTGCATGCCATTTAGAGGAAAGCATCTGGCTGATCAGTCACCACACAGGCATTTGGGCAGGAGAAAGCATGGATAATCCAGTTAGAGCCCACGATGAAGCACCCAGACCCTGACACCATTTCATTAAGCATCAGGAGAGGGCATCTGGAGTACACGTGTCCCTGTGTGTGTGTGTGGGTGTGAAGAACACACGGGGCACAACACACATACATCCCCTTGTTCTAATGCGTCATGTTTTCATCAAAGGGTGAGGCATCCAAGCAGCAGGAGGCTCTCGCTTTGTACCAAGGCGCTCCACAGCCGCCTCTGCTGTCACGGAGACAGAGTTTGGAGACACAATACCTCACTCATAGACTACAGGTAAAGGCCAACACTGTAACTATGACTGTATTCAATCATGTGTTTTTAAGATGTCAATGAATTTTAATCTAAGCTCTGTCATGATGTAATAGTTTTTTTTTGAGGGATTTGGATTAAGGATCTTGTTGGTATGGCCTGTGTACTTCTGTACTTTAATTTATTATGTCTCTCTTTTTTTAAACTCTTCTTTAACCCTTTAACACCTTAGCCTCAAAATGTCCATCTGGATGTTTTTTTGGGGGCTTATTTTAATCATAAAAGCGCCAGAAAATGATCCTGCGAGTAAGTGCTTTGGCCCATTTTTCTAGAAAAACTTTCAATATATGCCAGTTCAGTTATTTACAGTGTACTGCATGTTAAAATAATATATTAACAATTTAAAATGAAGAAAAACAAAAGGTTTTATTTAGAAAAAAAACGTTGTCGTTGTTAAATTTGACATTTGAACAGTACTAGTGCAGTGCCCGTAGGAAGTGTGTATTCCTATAGTGGGAGCTGAAGATGATTTTTCAGTTATTGTAATGCATGATAAGAAACTGCCGTGGCTGACGGTCACAACAGCTAGAAAATTTAAAAATGTGCGTTGTGCCTATTGAGGTTGCACAGTGTTTGTATTATGTTAGCTAATGCTACTGGTAGCCTCACTAGCTTACATTTTGGAAACAGGTTTGCCAAGTTAGCCACAAAATAGTAGCATGCTCATGCAAAATAAATGTGCTTGCGTATTGATGAATGGACACCGACTTCCTCATTTCAGTATAACACCATATTCTGCGGTGAGCTGTGTGAAAATGTCTCACCCACCGTGGAGGACAGCCTCTTCACTCCAACTTCCCCGCTCCGGACAGCGCAGCAGCTGCTGATGAGCCGCTGCCTGCCTGGTGTAGCGTGGTATAGCAGGGAAATTTAAATTCCTCCGAAAAAAGGATGCACACCATCGGGCCATGCTCAACCCATATCCAAAGTCTTAGGACGATCAGACTAACGGTCAGCGAGATATGCCTGTCACAGACGGACAGACACAACTTGCTTTATACAGACACACATTAAAAATAACATTTGTTTCAATCTTTGTCTCAATGTCCAAAAACTACTGCAAACTACTGTATGTACAGGCGTTTTTCCAACTCTCCTCTTTGGTGACAAAGACGCTAATTCGTGGGCTTGGGTGAAATCACCTTCACTATTGTTTTGTCTCCATGGAATAAGAGATCTTGTATCTTAATCGAGGATAAATTACTAAAATAAAACGAATCGGATCTGATCCAGTTAACATGGTGTTTATCCAGAGAGCAGTAATAATCCCATCTCTCCTCTGCCCTGAAGGCCAGCGTTTTAGCCAACAGTCCTGCCAGCTGCCAACTTTTCTGTAAGGAGACTCCACGAAGTTTAGAGCAACAGCTGCAGGAGCACAGGTAAATCACGCTGTCACAGTCTGCTTTTCATCATATTTACAATGCGTCTGCAGCAACAGGAGCGGAACATTTTTCACTCCCTCACAGAGATTCTGGAATATAAGTTTATTTCAAGCCATTCATTCAGACTCTGTGTTGATTTTTGGCATTTCTTTTTTTTCCCTGTTTGTTCTGCCCTGACCTCATTCTGTTCATGACACATTGACACTAAAGTGATGGTTTTATTCCCTTAAATCTTCATTTTGAAAACTTCATTTGTCCAAGTGTAACATCGTTTTTCTGTCACTATTTCTTTACACGGCTGCAGCTGTGAAGCGAGCCAGCTTTGCCGTCCCCACATTTTTAAATCACAGCACTGATGAGCAGTTGATTGGTCGGATTCTTGATGATAATCAACATCAGAGCTGTTTTTAGTCGCTGAACAACATGGGGATTTGTAGGCCAACAATTAACAGCACAGCTGCAACGCATCCCACGTTTTAATTCTGTTTATGTATATATATATATGTATATATATATATGTATATATGTGTATATATATATATATGTATATATGTATATATATGTATATATGTGTATATATATATATATGTATATATGTATATATATGTATATATGTATATATATATATATATGTATATGTATATATATATATATATGTATATATATATGTATATATATATGTATATATATATGTATATATGTATATATATATATGTGTATATATATATATGTATATATGTATATATATATGTATATTTTAACAGTTTAACATGTTTCTAATAAGAGTCTCTTAAAAAAAATCATAAAGGTGTACTATGCCATTATTAACACTCATTTGACCATCTTATGTTTATAAGCAGCGTTAAAGATCTTGTGAGTGGCTTATTGCAAGCGCCTTAAAGTCTAAGTGTTATTTTCTGATGTTAGTAGTGACATCTTTAATAAACTAAGTGCTCTGTGACACTCTCTCTCTCTGCAGACTGAACCAGAAGAGGATGTACCTGCAGCAGTCACAGGGCCTGGGCCTGCAAACTTACTTCAACCAGATGCAAATAGCTGAAGGCTCGTACCCGACAGGCAGCTCTCCTCTGGACCCCACCGCACCTCAGAGCTCCTCTCAGCCCACAGCGATGTCGGGTGTCCATCAGCCACAGCAGCAGGGCAGCGCTCAGGCCTCGCCTCCTTTCAGCCACCCCCACAGCTTGAGCCCCCTGATGGAGCCGGGCGAAGGCCTGGTTTATGATCCGTACATGAGCCATCACCACTACACCCAGCAGCTGCCCTCTGCGTCTCACCTCCACCACCATCTCCAACATCCCCAAACTCATGAAGCTCCTCCCGGTAGTTTGGGCTTCGGCTACGCTGCAGGCTGTGAGCAGCTGGGGGTCTGCCCTTCTGCTATGGCTCTTCACCCAGATCTCTATGAATTTCCAATGGACCCCATTGTGATGGTCCCAGCTGCTCCAGGAGAGGCTGAAGCTGGGGCTGGAGTCTTAGCTGGTCCAGGGGAGTCTGACGGGCTGAACCTGCCCGAGCTGCAGAGCTCCCTCCTGGACAGTGAGATGATGGAGACTGTGGACTCCCAGCATGGCTTTGTACTGGTTAATTAAGCCGGCTGAGGGGGTTGATACGAAGCGGTATTAAACGATGAGAACCTACCTAGCATTAAAAGCAGGGAGAATGGAGATGTAAGTGGAGGCCATAAGCGTAGCAACAGGGAAGGAGAAGTGTTCATTTTTGTATGACTAATACAAAGTTAATTTCTTAGTTTTGACAAACCTCAGACAACATTTCTACCAAGAACCCTCCCTTTGCCGACCTCCCTTTCTCCGTCTCCTCCTGTTCGTGTTCTCGTCAGCTCTGTGAGGCAGGAACACGCCCCACAACGCGCACAGAACTCGCCGCGCTGACTTGGCGAGGCTGCTGTCGTCACGGACGTTGTGCCACCTGTGAGGACTGAGCCGTGCGATGCGGGGGAAGGAAGGGGGGGCGCTGCACAACCTGGAGGCTGCCGGACTGCGTGCAGCGTTTCACTCACTAATGGTTTGAAAGTTAAGCCGAGTTTGGGGGGGGAGGGGGGAGGGTTGACTGAGTGGCAACCGAAAAGCACAACGGCTGACCCTGCTTTGTTTGTATTTAAAATAGGACGCCATCGTCACATCTCAAAACACTTTTCTGCTTCTTTTTTCTTTTTTTTTTTAAATGTCGTTAGATTAAAAAAAGACAAAAAACAAACAAACAAGTGAACTAGAATAAAAAATAAATGCCCTCATTTATCACGGTACAATGGACATCACCACAAATTCAAATGTTAAATGACGATTTTTACAAAGACTAATATAACGACCACGCCGAGGTCTCAGCACTAACGTTTAGAATATTCCTCAACGCTCGCTGAATGAAGCACCAGGTTGGTGAATAATGCACCATTTGTTTTAGCTTCTGCTCCATTTGTGCTCTTTACAGTGATAAACTCGCCTTTTTTTTTCTTCAGTTAACTGACTCATGAGAGAAAAAAAATGTATTTACATATATACAGGCTTTTGTGGAGACTCTGTGACATTACAGTAAATATTACAGTTGTTTTTGTTTGTTTCCGTCATGGTTTTATGTAACTCCTAACTACTGATCCTGATTTATTTCTTGACACTACTGAACTGCGCCTTTTCCATCCGCTTGCATTCTCTCACCGAGTTTCACTGCACACACACACACACACACACACACACACACACACGGTAAGATGAGAATCATGGTGAACTGTGCGTGCGCCTGATAAATGAGGGCTGACGTAGTCGTCGTGTGTTTTCGGTCGAGACGTCGTCGCCGTGTTAGACAAGTGAATATTTTTTTGTGGCAATACTGAAGCAATATTAATCCTTCGATGTTTTTTAAAGGATTATGAACGGACGCCTCACCTGTACAGCCAGTTCCAATTGGTTCCCGGGGACCTCGGAGTCGTCAGCGGTGACATCATGAGCTGATGATGTAACCAGGAGATAATCTCTCTGTCTCTCTCTCTCTCTCTCTCGTTTGTCCGGGGAAATGCAGGGATAAGCCTGGACAGTTGATGAGTGTGTGTGTGTGTGTGTGTGTGTGTGTTTGGATGCGATTATGTTAGTTTTGCACAATTCAGACACAATTTCCTCTTCATTCGTCCCTTCTAAAACACTGTATCCTGACACTTTTCCTTTTAAAACAGCACAAACTTGCTCTTCTTCTTCTTCTTCTTCTCCTCCTCTCACTGCACACGTTGTAGCTTCTGGATTAATTCGGACTCCTTCGACACGCTCCCTGTATTGTTTTAAAGATATTTTTTATATTATTATAATAATAATAAAAATGGAACGGCTCTATGAAGATACACTGCGGTAGATAAAGGTTTGAGTGAAAGAATGTTTCCCTCTCTGTCTGATCTGTCTGAAAAGACATCATCAGTGACCCCAACACTGGATTATGTGACGGCAAAACACACCATGTTTGTAAGAGTGTGTACGTCTTCTCCTCTGCACACGATGATTGATTTAGAAACAGAGGGAATAACAGGACAGGAGAGGAAAGGCCAGAGGGCAGAGACGAGATTATTGGACTGTGAACATCTGCCAGAGAGCAGACAGGTCAGAGGTCAGGCGCACAAATCGGTGTGTGGACGCTGCACTGGGCAGGATAACTTTAGAGTTCACAGTCGAGGCTCATGCAGTACAGACGTGTGTGTGTGTGTGTGTGTGTGGATGAAGTGTCATTATATACAGTAGTAAAGTAGTCTTTGACGATGGTTTTAAAATAGGGACCAACTGTGATTTTGCAGTCCTGTGTGAGACGATGAGGACAAATCCACCCTGAAAGGCTTCTACTAACACTGTGTCCCAACAGAGAAGGAAAGTTACTATTCATTCACTTTTTTGTGATTATTATTTTCTTTTCTTTTTTTGTGTGTGCGTGTGTTTTTTTTTTGTTTTCATATCGTGTGTGTACCAATGTCTCAGGGCCCAAGACGACATGTTTAGATGGGTTATTTCCTCCTGAGCAACATTTTTTTCGGTTTAAGATGAAGAAGAAAGTAAGAGGCACTTTTTGCGTTCAAATTTGAAAATCGACGTGTTATCAAAAAAAAAAAAAAAAACATCGCTCGCTCCCTCTCGAAGTCGGAGGAAAAAGCTTGGTCGGTCACAGCGTGCAGCGCTGACCTTTATCGCTCACGGATGCTAATAATGTTTCTAAACCACAGCAACAGTGTTGACTGATGTTTGACCTGAGACTCTGCAGCCACGAGACCTTGTTACATCACGTCATTATTTCCACCCTGAAACTTACAAACTCGTTGGGTTAGCTGGATGTTTGTCTGCTCATAAGCCGACGCATTAATGACAGGAATATGCTCACACCCACAGGAGTCACAGATTGTCAGGTACCTTGTAAATAAATAGACAGCGGTGTGTGAGAGAGCATCAAAGGAGTGGATTTCGCCTTTTTTTTTTGTTATTTTTTTTTTAAAGTGAATATTTTTTGATGATTGTTTTCGTTCATCTCGTCAGCGGCGAAGGCTAGAGCGGTGACAGGATGATCGGTGGAAGTTGAATACTGGAGCACTTTGACAAACAAGGGGAAGATGAGATGTAGCGAGAGAGGAGGAGGAGGAGGAGGAGGAGGAGGAGACTGTGGTGGAGATGGGGAAAGGTTTGTGTTGCACTGCTGTTTCCTGGCAGATGAAATGAACCGCAATCTGTAGGAAACACCTTTCTCCTCTCCTCTTCCCCACCAATAATGGACACAAAAGGAATTTCTTTCAAAGAAAGACCACACACAGTAACACTTTATCTGATTGTTTGATTTTAATCCAAGATGGAGAAACACTTCTCCGTTGCCGATGAGTGTTCTCTGTACAAACTAGGGATGTAGTGAATCTTACGTGCACAGAGTTTTGTGTTGAAAGTGTTCAGTGTGCCTTTTACTTTTTGGTATTTTCAATCTAAGATTTGAAAAAGAACCATCATTTCTGGTTGGACCCTTGTATCGTTTGTTTTATTCTGATTATTTCTTCCTTTTCTGTGTTTTTTTTTTTCTTTCCTGAAAGTAAGTAGAGCCAGGTTTTACAAAGGTACAAAACCAAAGTCCCTCAGAAGTTTCCCTGTACGACCCACCATGTGGAGTTTTGGAGCTTCTTTGTCAGCTTCTCTACTGTGCTTTTGTTTTCTTGTTGGTCAATCAGTGTATGCCATTTAAAAGTATTATAGCAATATTTCTCTAGTTGAAGACTTAAGAATCTAGTGGACGTGTTTCATAAGTATCATAATTTCACCTCCTGCTGATAAAACATTGATCTATCAATAGAAATCCAGTTTTATATTTACCTTCATTGATGTTGACCACACATAAGCTAACTTGCTGTTGAGATTAAAAAAAGGTTTATTGAACAGCGTTGTGATGTTTGCGTGTTTTTTTTAATTAAAAAAGTACAACCGCATGAATGCGGCATGATTAAATAAAAAATCTGACATTCAATTAAAAAGTCAGATTTCTGAGATTAAATAAAAAGTCTGAATTCTGAGAAAAGTCTGAATTCTGAGAAATTTAATAAAAAGTCAGAATTCTGAGATTAAAAAAATCAGAATTTTGAGATTACATAAAAAGTCAGAATTCTGAGATTAAATATAGTCAGAATTCCCAGATTAAATAAAAAGTCAGACTTATCAGAATTAAAATAAATCTGAATTCTGAGATTAAATAAAAAGACAGAATTCTCAAATTAGATAAAACATTTGGAGAAAAAAGTCAGAATTCTCAGATTAAAAATGATCAGAATCATGAAATTAAATAAAGTCAGAATTCTGAGATTAAATAAAAAATCTGAGATTAAATATAGTCAGAATTCCCAGATTAAATAAAAAGTCAGACTTCTCAGAATTAAAATAAATCTGAATTCTGAGATTAACAGTGATCAGAATTCTGAGATTAAATAAAAAGACAGAATTCTCAAATAAGATAAAACATTTGGAGAAAAAAGTCAGAATTCTCAGATTAAAAATGATCAGAATTATGAAATTAAATAAAAAATCTGAATTCTGAGATTAAATATAAAATCTGAATTCTGAGATTGAATAAAAAGGCACAATTCTGAGATTAAATAAAAATAATTCTGAGAAAAAAAGTCATGAATTCATGCTGTTTTATATTTTTATTTACTTTTTACATGTGGCACTAATACTCTTCCGTACTGTGGATCCACTCCTGTGCTGTAGCGACAAACCGCAGACGTGTGTTTGAGCCTCAGGGACACGTGGCGTGGGCGTGACTTAAACACCTGGAAAAATTAATCACCAATGACCGCGTCAGATAATCTGTCGAGTCACAACTGAACTCATTTGAGCCAGAACTGAAGCACCTGAGGAGCTACCAAGCAGCAACAGAAGCTGTCGGACTGGTTGTGTTGCATTATTTAGATATTTATATTCTCTCTAATGCTTCTCTTTAGCTTCCAAACCTTAAGCTTACAGGTTTCTTTGCGTCATAGTTAATAACAAAGACACACAGGAGAATAAAGGCGATGACAGTAATGATTAAAGATGTCAAACAGAAAAAAGGATGTCAAGGAGGTCAGAGGACACCGAGGAAAGGTAATATGTTTAGTGTTGCTGAACAAAATGGCCCGAGGCGTAAAACTCATCACCTCATCTTGTCTGACTAATAAGTGAGGAGAGTTTGTTAGCGCCACAGGTGTTATAGTATAATATTAAACCATTTATGCAACCAAGTGACGCAGACTCAATCCACCTCAGGGGATCAGAAACCACATTTAAACATTGTTGAAAGGTTATTAGTATTAGTATTATTATAAGACAAACTATATCTGACACAAGTTCAGAAGACATTATTGGTTTCAAGGAGCATCTTTGTGAATTCTGCACGTCACTGCTGTTGGAAAAAGACAGCGGGACACAAGCAAAGCAGTTTCGCCACAGACACACACACACACACACACACATTTTCCTCTATTTAATAATACATAATAATATCCATTTTCTACTGCTTTATCCTCCACATGAGGGTTGCAGGGGGCGCTGTGACAATCTTCATCTCCAACCAGTGATAGTGTTCATTGTCCGACCCATCGCTCTAACAACCGCAGTCTCATTAAGGGACCATCAACAAATTAAAGTTTAAATGAAAAGAATGTATATACAATTATAAAAAATATGTATTAAAACTGGAAACTACTGAGCCCATTTGAGTTTTCATGTTGAACAGTTTCAGGCAGCTGGTGACCTGGATCATACGTTTGAAATTTCTTATTCATGTTTTCATGCCAATGACAATTGTTTTTTTTCTCTAAATTGTCAAATTTTGGACGACATAGTATAGTATGACATTTTTGTCAAATTTTAGATCACCAATTTTTTTTTCTTTTAATAGCAAAATTTGGATAACATAGTATAGTATGACATTTTTGTCAAATTTTAGACCCCCAATTTTTTTTTTTTTTTTAAATGGCAAATTTTGTACGACATAGTATAGTATGACATTTTTGTCAAATTTTAGACCCCCAATTTGTTTTGTTTTTTTAATGGCAAATTTTGGACGACATAGTATAGTATGACATTTTTTTTTTATAGTTGTAGTGTTTTTTATTTTTTAAACATTGTTATTGTTTTATAGTTTTATTGTTTATAAATATATATATATATTAATTTATTTATTTTTTTAATTGTTCTATTGTTTTTATTTTGTCTCCTATGTTTTATGTGCCATGTTTTATTTATTGTACTGTTAAGCACTTTGTACCAGCTATAGCTGCCTAAAGCGCTCTATAAATAAAGTTGAGTTGAGTTGTCAAATTTTAGACCCCCAATTTTCTTTTTTTTCTTTTTTATAGCAAATTTTGGATGACATAGTATAGTATGAGATTTTTGTCAAATTTTAGACCCCCAATTTTTTTTTTTTTTAATGGCAAATTTTGGACGACATAGTATAGTATGACATTTTTGTCAATTTGTCATACTATACTATGTTTAGACCCCCCAATTTCTTTTTTCAAATTGTCATACTATACTATGTTTAGACCCCCAATTTCTTTTTTTTTCTTTTTTTAAATGGCAAATTTTGGACGACATAGTATAGTATGACATTTTTGTCAAATTTTAGACCCCCAATTTAAATTTTTTATTTTTTTTAATGGCAAATTTTGGACGACATAGTATAGTATGACATTTTTGTCAAATTTTAGACCCCCAATTGTTTTTTTTGTTTTTTTTTTAATGGCAAATTTTGGACGACATAGTATAGTATGACATTTTTGTCAAAATTTAGACCCCCAATTCTTTTTTTTCTTTTAATAGCAATGTTTGGACGACATAGTATAGTATGACATTTTTGTCGAATTTTAGACCCCCAATTTTTATTTTTTTTTTTAATGGCAAATTTTGGACGACATAGTATAGTATGACATTTTTGTCAAATTTTAGACCCCCAATTTTTATTTATTTTTTTTTAAATGGCAAATTTTGGACGACATAGTATAGTATGACATTTTTGTCAAATTTTAGACCCCCAATTTAAATTTTTTATTTTTTTTAATGGCAAATTTTGGACGACATAGTATAGTATGACATTTTTGTCAAATTTTTGACCCCCAATTGTTTTTTTTTTGTTTTTTTTAATGGCAAATTTTGGACGACATAATATAGTATGACATTTTTGTCAAATTTTAGACCCCCAATTTACATTTTTTATTTTTTTTAATGGCAAATTTTGGACGACAGTATAGTATGACATTTTTGTCAAATTTTAGACCCCCAATTTTTTTTTTTTTTTTAATGGCAAATTTTGGACGACATAGTATAGTATGACATTTTTGTCAAATTTTAGACCCCCAATTTTTTTTTTTTTTTTTTTTAAATGGCAAATTTTGGACGACATAGTATAGTATGACATTATTGTCAAATTTTAGACCCCCAATTTAAATTTTTTATTTTTTTTAATGGCAAATTTTGGACGACATAGTATAGTATGACATTTTTGTCAAATTTTAGACCCCCAATTGTTTTTTTTTTTTTTTTTTTAATGGCAAATTTTGGACGACATAGTATAGTATGACATTTTTGTCAAATTTTAGACCCCCAATTGTTTTTTTTTTGTTTTTTTTAATGGCAAATTTTGGACCACATAGTATAGTATGACATTTTTGTCAAATTTTAGACCCCCAATTTAAATTTTTTATTTTTTTTAATGGCAAATTTTGGACGACATAGTATAATATGACATTTTTGTCAAATTTTAGACCCCCAATTGTTTTTTTTGTTTTTTTTTTAATGGCAAATGTTGGACGACATAGTATAGTATGACATTTTTGTCAAATTTTAGACCCCCAATTGTTTTTTTTGTTTTTTTTTTAATGGCAAATTTTGGACGACATAGTATATTATGACATTTTTGTGAAATTTTAGAGCCCCAATTTCTTTTTTTCTTTTAATAGCAATGTTTGGACGACAGTATAGTATGACATTTTTGTCGAATTTTAGACCCCCAATTTTTTTTTATTTTTTTTTAATGGCAAATTTTGGACGACATAGTATAGTGTGACATTTTTGTCAAATTTTAGACCCCCAATTGTTTTTTTTTTTTTTTTTTTAATGGCAAATTTTGTACGACATAGTATAGTATGACATTTTTGTCAAATTTTAGACCCCCAATTGTTTTTTTTGTTTTTTTTTAATGGCAAATTTTGGACGACATAGTATAGTATGACATTTTTGTCAAATTTTAGACCCCCAATTTTTTTTTTTTTTTTTTTTAAATGGCAAATTTTGGACGACATAGTATAGTATGACATTTTTGTCAAATTTTAGACCCCCAATTTAAATTTTTTATTTTTTTTAATGGCAAATTTTGGACGACATAGTATAGTGTGACATTTTTGTCAAATTTTAGACCCCCAATTTAAATTTTTTATTTTTTTTAATGGCAAATTTTGGACCACATAGTATAGTATGACATTTTTGTCAAATTTTAGACCCCCAATTTAAATTTTTTATTTTTTTTAATGGCAAATTTTGGACGACATAGTATAATATGACATTTTTGTCAAATTTTAGACCCCCAATTGTTTTTTTTGTTGTTTTTTTAATGGCAAATGTTGGACGACATAGTATAGTATGACATTTTTGTCAAATTTTAGACCCCCAATTTTCTTTTTTTTTTTTTAATGGCAAATTTTGGACGACATAGTATAGTATGACATTTTTGTCAAATTTTAGACCCCCAATTGTTTTTTTTGTTTTTTTTTTAATGGCAAATTTTGGACGACATAGTATATTATGACATTTTTGTGAAATTTTAGAGCCCCAATTTCTTTTTTTCTTTTAATAGCAATGTTTGGACGACAGTATAGTATGACATTTTTGTCGAATTTTAGACCCCCAATTTTTTTTTATTTTTTTTTAATGGCAAATTTTGGACGACATAGTATAGTGTGACATTTTTGTCAAATTTTAGACCCCCAATTGTTTTTTGTTTTTTTTTTTTAATGGCAAATTTTGTACGACATAGTATAGTATGACATTTTTGTCAAATTTTAGACCCCCAATTGTTTTTTTTGTTTTTTTTTAATGGCAAATTTTGGACGACATAGTATAGTATGACATTTTTGTCAAATTTTAGACCCCCAATTTTTTTTTTTTTTTTTTTTTAAATGGCAAATTTTGGACGACATAGTATAGTATGACATTTTTGTCAAATTTTAGACCCCCAATTTAAATTTTTTATTTTTTTTAATGGCAAATTTTGGACGACATAGTATAGTGTGACATTTTTGTCAAATTTTAGACCCCCAATTGTTTTTTTTTTTGGTTTTTTTAATGGCAAATTTTGGACGACATAGTATAGTATGACATTTTTGTCAAATTTTAGACCCCCAACTTAAATTATTATTTTTTTTTAATAGCAAAGTTTGGACGACATAGTATAGTATGACGTTTTTGTCAAATTTTGGACCAAAAATGTTTTTCCTTGAAAATTATCAAATTTTGGACCCAAAAATATTTTTAAAAAACATTAGTATAGTATGACTTTTTTTTTTCAAATTTTGGACATTTAAAAAAAACAAAAACAAAAACTAAATTGGATAAAAAAACTTTTGTACTTCTTGGATATTTACTTCTGGATATACGACATACTATATAGTATGACGTTTTTGTCAAATTTGCTTACTAACAATTTCCATCAGGGATCTCAAATTCAAATGACCTGGGAGGCCATTGAGTAGCTCCTGAAAAAAAAAATCATATTGTTCATATTTCACACAAAAGTGTTTGTTTGGATATTTTGAACTGTAAATAGTTCACAATTTAAACATATTTATGATGCCACATGAATAAATCAATAGAAAAAAAAAACATATTAAGTGATGGGCCACATGAAATTGATTTTGTGCTCATTCCTGAAAGTTTGAGACCTCTGGTTCAGATTATGAAATCTCTGAAGTTACCAGTGAAAAGGGAGTTGGAGTCAAATGAACGGAGCCTTTATTTCATATATATATATGTGTGTGTGTGTGTGTGTGTCATTCACTACACATCAGCCAGAGGACAAACTAACTGTTGTGTTAACTGAAAGGATGGATTGAATAATTCATAACCACTGATAAAATAAGTGAAGCCCTGTCAGTGGTTAAGACCACTGATATAACATCATTTCATTTTACCTGTCTCCAAGGCAACCATCTGTCAATGTGAATGAAACTCAAAAAACACCTTTTCTGATGGGTAAAAAAAATAGAAAAAGAAGGGAAGGATGTGTGTGTGTGTGTGTGTGGGGGGGGGGGGTTCTGTCCTGAGTCAGGCTCTGATTGGCTGCTCTGAGGTTTACATCAGAGGGAAGTGGCGATGTGAAAATACATACAGAGCAAAATAGAGGGCTTCAAAATGTCGTCTGAGAGCAGAGGTGGTTACAGAGGTGGTGATCATGGGAGAACACGTCAATCCAATCAGCCCACTCAGACCAGAGAACAGCTAATCCATGGTAATACAGCACCAGAACAAGGTGAGAGCGGGGTGTGTGTGTGTGTGTGTGTGTGTGTGTTCATAGAAAACAGCGTCTCATGTCTTTTCCTGGGATCAGACTGTGCACATGACACACTGTTGATGCAGGGGTTGGGGTGCCACACCAATGTGATAAGTGTGAAACATGACATGGGTCACACCTGACCACAGAGCTCACCTCCGTACACAGCTGCTCAGATTTCAGTCAACACGGCCTCACAGTTTTGCATCTGTTGCCTTGAATGGAACATTGATTTGATGCTGCTGTTGCAAAAAATAATATTAATAATAAAATAAAAAAGGAGAGCCGTGAGGAGGCAGCTGCACACAGGAAACACCCATGAGGAGAAAACAACAACAACAACAACAAAGCCCCTGCTCTGCTATGAGAGGGTAAAAAACACTGTAGGATAACATGTAAAGGGTATTCTTGAACGACTTAAATATTACATTTCCCTAAACGACAGCAGCCATTTGCACTTAAACCTGGTTATTTTTAGAACAGTACGTGTTCAGTGGCAGAGAGACCTCCAGCAGCATGTGTGTGTGTGTGTGTGTGTGTGTGTGTGTGTCACTGAGAGGAAAGAGAAGCTCGTGCAGGGAAAAACACACAAACACTCATCCTCTCCTCTCTCTTTTCTTTCTTTGTTTCGTCCTCTTCTCTGAAATATCACAATATCAGAGGTCTATTCACTCATCAGGCCCAAGCAATGACATCAATGGTTGCCATGGCGACGGGGGGAGGGTAGATGACAACATCCAACTGCGTCTTTTTTTTTTTCCGAGCAGGAGATCACAGCGCTGTTCAGGAGGAGAGCTGCACACACACACACACACATGCTCCAGCTCTAAATGCAGAGGAAAAACTTGTGTGACAAGATAACACACACACACACACACAAATAAAAATAATAATAAAAAAGGACGACTGAGCTTAACATTACAGTCTTTGGAGCAAGACGGTGTGTGATGTGTGTCTATAAAACTTTGGTTGTGAGTAGGTTTTTGCTTTTCCTTTAAATTTAAAGGTCTTTTTGAAGGTTAAGATTAAGGGTGAGGCTTAGACTTCGGTGTGTGAGGGATCGACATCTTCATTCGTCCCTCGTCTCACCTCTAAGCTCGTGCAGATGGACAGAGTCACACCAAAGTGGCTGTAAAAAGCAGCAGCGTCCTGCAGGGACACGAGGACGTCACACACACACACACACACACACACACACACACACACACACACACACACACACACACACACACACACACACACACACACACACACACACACACACACACACACACACATTCTTCTGAGTGAGGAAGGCAGGATAAGGAGGGAAGTGGGGGGTGAGGCGACAAGGTGACGAAAGGAAAAGGAGAGAAGCCAGAGCTCCTCTTCTCCCTGACTGATGTTTGTCGTTTATCAGCCTGAGAGCATTTGACCTCACTGTCTCACTCTGTGTGTGTGTGTGGAGGGGGGGGGGGGGGGGGGGGGGGGGGCTTTGCTTGACTCCTTTCATTATAGATGACAGTCCTGGGAGGCAGCTGCATTGACGTCAGGGGCTGTGACTGCTGAAAATCCCCCGAAATAACAGAGAGAGAGAGAGAAACAGGTTCCTGCTGCTTCATTATTACTCACCTCATGAATGCCTGCACATTTAAGAGGTGGAGCTCCAAGACGTCGTGTCACCACTTCAAGGAATCAGTTCAAAGCTCCTCCATATAACTGTCTTTTTTTTTTTTTAGGTCAGCAGCTTAAAGCACACTGGAGTTTTCAGAGCTACACTCTCTGACTCATTTCTACAGTGGACACTGCAGGAGAAGCAGCAGGTGTCGTCTTCTGCTGCTCTAGATCTTCTGCTGTAGATCATCTGCTGCTGTGGATCATCTACTGCTGTAGATCATCTACTGCTGTGGATATTCTGCTGCTGTGGATCATCTACTGCTGTAGATCTTCTACTGCTGTGGATCATCTGCTGCTGTGGATCATCTACTGCTGTGGATCATCTGCTGCTGTGGTTCATCTGCTGCTGTGGATCATCTGCTGCTGTGGATCATCTGCTGCTGTAGATCTTCTGCTGCTGTGGATCTTCTGCTGCTGTGGATCTTCTGCTGTGGATCATCTACTGCTGTGGATCATCTACTGCTGTGGATCATCTGCTGCTGTAGATCTTCTGCTGCGGATCATCTACTGCTGTGGATCATCTACTGCTGTGGATCATCTGCTGCTGTAGATCTTCTGCTGCGGATCATCTACTGCTGTGGATCATCTACTGCTGTGGATCATCTGCTGCTGTAGATCTTCTGCTGCTGTGGATCTTCTGCTGTTGTGGATCTTCTGCTGTGGATCTTCTGCTGCTGTGGATCTTCTGCTGTTGTGGATCTTCTGCTGTGGATCTTCTGCTGCTATAGATCTTCTGCTGCAACAGTACATCCACAGATGTCCTTCTTCAGATCTCGGTTGTAACGAGTGGTTGTTTGACTCTCCGTCTGATCATACTCCTGTGACCTCTGGCTTCAGTGAGGCTCTTTTGTCTCTGTAAACTCTAAAGATGATCGTGTGTGTGTGTGTGTAAACTCCACTACATCAACAGTAGGTCACCTTGAATCCATGCCTAAACACACTGAGTTGCTAATTAGATATTCACATTAACAAGGAGTTGAACAGAGGCCACGCGGCTGCTGTAGTGGTCAGCACTCTTGTCTTTGCAGCAAGAAGACCTGGGTTCTCTGTGTGGAGTTTGCATGTGTAGGTTTCATCCTGGTTCTCCGGTTTCCTCCTGTAAACGGTGAAACTTTTGGGAGGCAACTCCCATCAGGAAGTGTGAAAACACAGGGAAATGTGCCCTCTGTAAAATAAACACATGCACAGTGTGTCAAATTTAGCATGAAAAACCCTGAACATGAGCATAATGACAATGCTAAACAATACGGAAATAACACAAGCACACACATGACGTCCCCTCTCCCACAGCATGCAGCAGCAGAAGGGGAGAAGTAAGAGCCAGACACAGCCTTAACTTAAACCCCTGTGTCAGGGTAAAATCTAAAAATATATATTTTTTGTGTAATATAACATGAAAAGGGCAAATATCAGGTGTGTAATAAATTGCAATGTATTAAAAATATGCGGCATTAACTTACGGAAGCGTATTGCATTCACTTGAAAAAAAAAAAAAAAATCCTGTTTTTCTCACTAATTAATTTTCGGTTTGATTTTTTGAATAATATTTTTTCTGTTTTTCTGTCTAATTATTTTCCTGTTTTTCGGAGTAATTTTTTTTCTGTTTTTCATGCGAATCTTTTTTCCCTGTTTTTCAGAGTAATTTCTTTTCTGAATTATTGAGAACTCTCGTGAGAACCTCCAACCTGCAAGTGAACAGGAAAATAATTAGACAGAAAAACAGGGGAAAAAATATTAGTCAGAAAAACAGAAAAAAGATTATTCAAAAAATAAAACCGAAAATTAATTAGTGAGAAAAACAGGATTTTTTTTTTTTTTCAAGTGAATTTAAAAGTTTTTAAAAGCTAGTATTTTATTGTTATTTACATTTATATTTTCACATATTTTTAATTACAAGGTTTTTCCATGTTTTTTCATTCATCTTGGGAAAAAAAATAATGGTGATGAACACTGGTTGGAAGGAAGGGCCCCCTGAGAATTTTTGCTTCGGGCCCCTACAGACTCTAGAATCGCCTCTGCATTTGAGGACACACACAAACAGGCAAAATCGGCATATTTCACCATCTTATGGACAAAGCAGCCAATCCTTTGATCTAGAACACAAGCCCTGAAATAGCGCTGTTGTTGAATGAACTCTGAGGAAGGTCCCACAGCAGCACCAATATGCTGACTCACATCATCCTGTGCATTCTACACTTCAGTGTATGTGTATAATGTGCTGTGGTAACGCAGTCAAAGGGCCGGGCAGAGGATTGGGAGGTTCGCTCAGCTCTGAGGGTTTGGGCTAATGGGAGATTTGAGGAGATTATAAATGGGAGCTTGAGATTCTCATAAAGATCTCTGCCAACGTGATTTACTGCCCTAATCCTCGCCGCTGATTGCTCATCCGGGAATCAACAAAAGCAAAGGGTGTTTCCAAAACCTGCTGCATGTGGCAAAAACACAAAGAGCGGAGCAGCGTTAGTGCGGTGACCTTGAAAACTTAAAAAAAAAAAAGATGTGAATGTGGACCCAGCCCTTGTTTTGCAGCTCTCTCTCTCGCTCTGTGTGTGAGTGTGTGTGTGTGTGTGTGTGTCTCTCAGGTGTCAGCTGCAGATCCTGACCTGCTCTGCTCGGCGTGATTCCACAGCACCCACGCTTTCATCTCCACAGCAGCTTCCTACCAGGTCACAGCCGACAAAACAAGACTCCAGGAACACCAGGAATCAATCGCACATTTCCCCCCCCCCGAGGGTCGTAGGTGGCGTCTTTAAAGGAACGGTCTGTAAGATTTAGCGACACACATACTGGTGAAGAACATCCCTGACCTCACACTTCGACTCGACGTGACCAGAGCTGCAACTAACGATTCTTTCCGTAATCGATTAATCTGTCCATTATTTCCTCGATTAATCGTTTGGTTCGTTAAAAACGTTGATCACTGTTTGGAAATGACGATGTTCTCCAATGTCTTTGTTTTTGTCTACAAACCAAAGTGATTCATTTTGTTATGATTTCTTTGCTATGTGGAGCAAAGAAACAGAGGAAATATTCACATTTAAGAAGCTAAAACAATCAGAAATCTTGTTTTAATCATGAAGAAAGCTTCAAACCGATTATCGAAATAGCTGACGATCAATTTAGCAATGGATAAATAATCGATTCATCGATTAATTGTTTCAGCTCTGGACGTGACCTCGGTCTCAGTCGTTTGTTTGTCAGAGGACGATCCACTTTTTCGTTGCAGACTTGTGTTGACATTTACCTGTAATTTCTCCTCTTTGTGACACTCGTCATGAAAGAGATCAAATTTGGTTCTATTCTACGACATCGGTTTGATGTTTTGGAACCAAAATTTAAAAAAAGCAAGATGAGGAGATAAAGAGCAATAATACATTTATGGATTCAGAGTGATATTTAGGTGTGTTAATCACCAGTTGTACTATTACAGCAGTCTAAAATACCATCCATCCATTATCTACTGCTTTATCCTCCACTGGAGGGTCACTGTGCCTATCTCAGCTGACATTGGGCGATAGGCAGGGTGCACCAGTCCATCACAGGGCCACATACAGAGACAAACACAACATTCACTAACACCTACGGTCAAATTTAGAGTGACCAATTCACCTGATCCCCAAATCTGCATGTTTTTGGACTGTGGGAGGAAGCCGAAGAATCTGGAGAAAACCCACGCACACACGGGGAGAACATGCAAACTCCTTGCAGAAAGGCCCTTGTTCCAAAGTTGTTCCAACTTTGTTCCAACAGGGGCTTGAACCCAGGAACCCGGGTCTTCTTGCAAGAGTGCTAACCACTAACACCAACCATGGGCCCCAGCCTAAAAATTGATATGTAAAATAAATGTTAAAGCGCTGGTTAAAGTCCCTCTAGTGGTCATTGTGCTGAAGTTGTTTTTTTTTTGTTTTTAGATAGAGGTCACTTGTTTCTATCAACACTGAGCTAGGGCCAATCTCAGCTGACACAGGTATTTGCAGAGTCAACACACACAGAACTATCGTCAATTCAGAATGTCCAAACTAACATCTGCATGTTATTGCAGTGTAGGAGGAAACCAGAGAACCTGGAGTATTGTGAAAACACTGTGGTACAAAATGGTGGAGCCTCGGTCGAGCCGACCTGCAACAATGCATACAATCAGGTGATTCACACTCACTGTTTTATCTTCAGTTTATGCCAAATGAAAAATAATTGTGTCTGAATTTCACACACTGGTCCTTTAAATGAAATTGTTCCAAAGACAAATGAACACCCGGTGCTTCACCGCAGTCACAGAGGACATAATTAGTCCGTCTTTGATTGTGAACATCACTCTCAGTCCAGTGAGACGACATTCAAGCTATTTTCTTACACTGTAACAAAACACCATGTTTTCTAAAAACACATCATCCCCAAGACTGAGAACGTGAACACGAGGAAAGCCAAGATGAATCCTCCAGGAGAACAATCTGCAGACTTTCACACACGACTATGACCATGATGATTTGACTCTCCAATTTTACAGCAAAAAAAAACAACACATTAAGTGAAAGCTGCGCAGAAATGATTTCATAAGTGTGTCAAGTCCAGACCTCAGACCAGTCTACGGTCTACAGTCTCTGTGGCAGCATTAACACGCCCACTGTGAGAAATACAGGGGGGTCTGGGGGGCTAGAGCCCCCTGATTAACATTCAAAACCCCCTGAAAGCCTCAAATGCAAAATCTGAGGGGGGTCTTACCATATTACAATGTAATTGGAAAACATGTTTCCTAAAGATTTTTGTAATTTCTGTTTTACATATATGATCTACATACTTAATGCACTTTGCATGCATACCTATCCTTTATAACCAGACAACATGTCAATTATTTTGTTTGTAATTTTGGATTTTAATGCTGTCATTAATTGCTTTCCAAATTGTGCCGTGGAAAAGGCCCACACAAGGTCGCAACTGACAGGGAGGAGAGCCAATACTGCAGGGTGGCACCTGGGGTGGTGACACGGTATTGCGCAACAATTGGGAGCTGGGACCACCGATTATTAATGGGTTTTTCACAACACTGAACACACTCACAGAACAACTCAACACACACCACACCAGAGCTGGATTTTCTTTTTTATATAAATAAATGACAAAAGTTGCAGTGTGTACGTGGACGATGAAACACTGACAATGTGTCAATGTGTGCAAATATTTTACAGAACAAGTGGCAAAAAGTACAAGCCCACAAATACAAAGCTGCTTTTACCACCCAACATTATGTTTGTGTTGTTTTTTTAAACCTCATCTGCTTTAACTGATCATAAATGAATAAATGATGTGAACTTGCTGAAGTTCAGTTTCCTAAAACACTTTTCAGTGCATGGATACAAACTTCACTTCCTATTTTATAGCTGCACTTTAACTCGAGTCATTTCCGCAACCCATCTGGAAATAGACATTTTGTTAACGGCTCTAAAAACATAAACCCAATCGTAAACTTTTAACTATAGGCAATGATCTATTTTAGTCACACCTCGCTTTTTTTTTTCTGTTGCTTCATCAACACGGACTCTAAGTGCCTGACGTTTGCAGGAACTGAATATTTCAATGACTCATATTCATTAAAACAGTTCTAATTAAGTGGCTGTTTTAATAGGACCATTTCCTGTTTAGTAAATGGGTAATTACACTGTCGAGAGGCTTTTATGTATTTAAGCAGAGGCTAATTATAAAAAGAGGCTACTCTCATTCCTTTGAGTTACTTTATTCAGATCAAGATACAGTAGTACAGCATCCCAACTGTGGCGAGAATTCAAAATAAAAAATAAAAGCACAGTCTTTGTGATACAGGACAATCAACAATCAAGGTTTATTCAAGAGAACAAAATGAGAGAGGGATGGGGGGTGGGGGGGGGGGAGGAGAGGGGAAGAGCAGGGGAGTTCAGGGAGAGAAAAGTTTCTTTTATCAACACAGACATTACATTTACTCAACCGGCCCATAACCACCCCAGTTCCCACCCACATAATAAAACGAGATGCAGCCTTAGTACACATGCACCAAGTCCCCGATCGCTCTTTCTTTGAAAGCATGCACTTGTTCTCCACTGTGCAGAGATTTGTGAGCTTATGTCTTGACATTCGCTGACCGTATGCTTTTTAAATCTCATGGACAGTGGAGGACTTGATGTACAGGAGAACTGGGTGGCTCTAGGACACAAACAATGCCATGGTTTTAATCCCCCCCATGTCTCTGATAGCTGTAGTCAAATTAGTTTTACTGTTCTAGTAACGTCCAAGTAATAAAGCGTCGCTCACAGAATAACATTGTTTTTTTTTTTTTACAGAGCAGGACAGGTAAAAAAAAGTTTACCCTTACAAACTAAAAGAAAACACCACTGCTAAATCAAGTCATTGGCACACAGATTAAGAGCAATGCTGAGAAGATATTGCAGAAAAATCGACGACTACTTTCCACCCTTTTACGTCAAAAAAAATCACCAAGGATCTGAGAGGATAATTACGAGTAACACTTGAAAACTGAGCTGGTCTTCAACTCCAGACAGAAGTAATTCATTTGTCTGAGCAGAAGGGCAGATTAGTCTGGTAGAGTAGGGTTGGACACTACACATGCAGTTATTGACACCACCCTCATTCATGTTTTGTCAGGACTTTGTACAGAAAAACCCCATGAGGCATTTAGAACACAGCAGGTTTGGTCTGATGGAAAAAGACAAGCTCAGACCTTTCAGTCAGTTTTCTGTAGAGCCACACCAGTGTCTCGGAGAAGAGCGCAACCAAAGGGTGGATGCCGGAGTAAGCTTAGCAAAATACACAGCTTGTTGCTCCATCTGCTTTTCTAAGTTTGCGTCTAGCACTGGGAGGGAAGTGCAGCAGCACAGAAGAGAGCGAGAGCGCAGCCCAAGGTGCGAGCTGGCGAGCGTGGACATGTGGTTAGCTGTTAAGGACTGTGGCAGAAGTACAACAGTGGCCAAAGATTGGGGAGGAGGAAAGGGAGGAATGTGAGACGGGCTCTGGTTAGCGATGTCTAGCTAGTACAGCAGCACATTGGTCAGCATGCACCACTTAAGTCAATTCACCATACTCTGCCTTTGTTAAAGCATCCATTTACAGCAAACAGGAAGGTTAACAAAGAAGCTTGCGTTATGCCTGGACATGGACTACCATTGAACAGTAAAAAAAAAAAAATGAAGAAAAAGTATTACGGTTAAAACAATTGCTAACAGCTTTCTCTATACATTTATCAGTTGTTCCTGAACATCAATAAATATCTTGTAAAAGTGTTTGCGTTGTTGTCGTTCGGGTGGTCGTCTGGTTCAGTCATGGTGGGTTGATTATGACAGGGCCAGAACTGCATAGAAGAGAACAGTAATATTCAGAAAAACACATCAGATGTGATGTGTGTGATATTTTACGGTTCATATCTAGTGGAAGATGAGAGAAAAGCTCACCACTGATGGCTTCCTGGGCAAAGTACTTGACATCCATGTCTGTGTCTGTGGCCAGCCTCTCCAGGACTGGCTTCACCTCGGCCTGAAGGGCACTTGGGGACAAAGACAGAGGAGCACAGTGTGAGGACAGGCTGCCCGACTGCGGCCAAAGTGATCATCGCCATTATCGTGAGTATTCATCGAGCAGAGGCAACATCTGCTGCTACAACGAGAAAATCCACGTACTTGCTGTCAAGGTAGGGGCCAATCTTCTGAAGAGACTTGGCCACGTTGAAGCGGACATTGGCCACCTGGTCATTGGACATCTTGAGGACGACTGGCAGCATATGCTTAGTGGTGATGTCCTGGCCACATGCCTGAGACAAAGCCTGAGACATCACAGCAGGTTAATACAGGTGTCAATAATGAACACAGGGTTCCCACACCATGGTTGACATCTAATTCAAGGACTTTTCAGGACCAACTCCCTCAGATTCAAGGACTGAATCGGCTGACAGCTTAAGATCGGAGGGAAACCTATAAGAGCTGCTTCGCTCATGGAGTCCAATTTCATGGATCTGCAGCACGCTCTGCATCTGTCTTACCTAAGTTCCGAAGGACAATAATTGTCCAGTGTGTAATTTTCTTTGGTGAGCCAGAGATCTTGGAAATGTTCATTTCCCAGGCATCACATAATTAGTTCTCTCTTGCTTAACATTACTCGCTTATTGTTCTCCATGGAATCTCACGTCAACAGCAGCGGAGAGTGTCCACAACACCGTTAGTAATTAAGACTCAACGCTAGTTCTGTGTAGGCCTAGTCTACGTACATCAATCAATGCAGGACATAAAACAGTGGGTAGCGTCGTACCAAATGAGGGCACATCGATGGTGGGAAAAATTTACTTAAATATCAGCTTAACTTCTTTTTTGCACAAAATTCAAGCACTTTCATATATAGGGATTAACTTTCAAGGATTTTAAGAATGTGCGAACTCAAACACTTACAGGCAATGGACAAATACTTTTAAAGAGGAAAAAATACACTTTCAGATACACAGTTTTAAACCATCAATAACAACATTCAGGAAGTAGCCACAAGGGTGTGTTATGGGAAGGTCGGCTGTTGACTCACATTGATGCAGAACAGAGTGGTCATTCTGTGGAGGTAATTGGGGTCGTTGGCCATGCCCAGCACTTTGGGCACAATGGTGTTCTGAGCCCATTCAGCTCCAAACTTCTCCACCAGTTTGGTCAGATTACAGGTGGCTGCCTCACGGATGGCGTACACTGGAGGATTACAGTGACAACATTAGTAACATTATTATTATTATCATTATTAATAATAACAAATGCTGGAAACCTGTGACTGCAAAATGTGATTAATGAACATTTTTGCAAAGATGAGGTGAAACCTTTCACAGTCATTTCTCAATTTCATTCATCACTAAATATTATTGCTGCTTGACTGAAAGCCCAAAGCTAAAGACCAAACTCACAACAAGGTCAAAAAACACAATTTCATCAGTTAGGTAAATAGATTGAGAAGGATCTGGCCTGATTTCTATAGTCCTGTATTTATTTAAAATACTTATGTAAGGGTGGTACATCCTTAATCTCAGATATACACACAGACACACACACATCTGAACAGAAACTCACACCAGCAGCATTCCAATGATGTAACCCAGCTGGGCCTTTGTCCTCATAAGTGAGTGCATATCTCTAAACCGATAAATTGCAAAGCTCTTCCAGCATTTTAACATGACCTGCTCAAATATGAACTAAAAGGGGCAACACTGCAGTTTTAACTGCATTGTAAACACACAGCATTGAAGGTGTGGTCTTAAAAAATGAGGTGAACATGCGTAGGTTACGTTATACATTCAGAAAGTAAGGCGAGGTGAAGCAAAGTGACAATAATCCAGACATTGTACTAGAGGACGGAGAACTACAGAGAATATAATCCCTTACATTTTTCTGGAATAAATAGGCTGTCGGATTGCCACAATTCACCTTTAACCATTCAGGTCAGGACACACTGGATGTGTGTGCAGCCTGTGACGCCATGTCTGCCACACCTCTGTTATTCACACAGAGAGCGTGTCTGCCACAAGTCTCTTGTGGAGCAGCTGCTATGCTTTACACAGGGTTTGCCTTTGAAATTGCCATAAAAGTATTCTGTTAATTATGACTCTGTGCTCAACTAAATGCCTGGACTGTAGAGAATGACGCTGAGCAAGGGGCGGTTCTGCAAGTGTTTCACAATAGAAGCTGTGCTGAACAAAATAAATGAATTCAAGGAACCTAAATTGCTTTTACTCTGAAATGGATATATTAAGGGTTATTTTTTTTCCGCATGTGACAGACAGTGAAATGGTAGAAAATGGATGGACAGAATGTTTAACTACATGAGACACAGGAAAAAGTAGGTAAGAACTATGTTCCCAAGAACAAGAAGCATAAGAGTATGAATCTGATATGAGCACATTTCTTTTTTTAGAAAACAAAATACTACTAACGTATTCATTTCTGTTTAAAGGTGGGGCAATTGTAATGCAATAGACTGTCAGATTCAGCTCCCCGGGGACCACTAGCTGTCTGCTCTGTGCGTGTGTGATAAAAAGAAATGATATCATGCACAACACTGGGTCTGCAAGTAAAAAAGAAAGAAAGCCGTACTACCCAAAACAGCACAAATGGAGTCTCTGCAGTGGAAGTATGAGCTAGCACTAATAATCTTTCTTGGAGCCATGTATAAATAAATCATGTGGGTAAGTCAGCCAATACATCTCAAAGAAGGTAATAAACATCCTCTGCATTTCAATATGAAAGAATGAGATGACGACCTGAAAGGTGGACTGTGTATGGAGGGTGGAGCTACTGAAAGGAGGAGTGTGTCTTAAAATGCTTCCTTCACCTTTGAGCAATCACATGACATGGCAGTACATTCATTTAATATACTTCATTTGATAGCAACTGAACTTACCATGATCAATAAGCCAGGCCATACAAAGAGTGTTGAGCTTCTCGTCAAAGAATTCCACTCCCTGAGGAAACAAAGACGCTAATTAGAGTGATTTCCTGGATGTTTACAGTTAAAACGTGGCCTGATGAACCCTGTGAGCATTGCACATATTTCTGGGTGTACACATGGTACTAATTACAAAAATGTTGACTGTATTTTATAATAATTTCAGCTGTCTTCCTCGTCTCATGACTCACCAGCTGTCCTGCCAACAGGGGCATATACTCTATGATGGCGAGGCGGACCCTCCACTTTGCATCCTCTGCCAGTTCCACAATGGCCGGCAGCAGAGACTGGGAGAGCTGACGGATGCCGATTACCTCATTCACACAATCTAGATTAGAGATGATGTTGAGACGCACCTCAGGGCACTGTGACAGAAAATAAAGATTAATTAATTAGGGCCACAACTTAGGATTCATTTCATAAGCAATTCATTTGATGATCATTTCCTCCATTAATCAATTTGTTGTTTCGTTTTGCCAAACCTCAAAATGATAATGTTCTCAAATGTCTTGATTTAACCATAAACAAAAATGATTTAGTTTTAACCATTTTTGTTACATGGAGCAAAGAACCCAGAAAATCTGAGAACTTGTTTGATTTAACAAACACAAACACTGCAGATTCATTTAGTAATCTATTAAATGATGCTGCATCAGAAGTTACAGCAACATGACATTCTGTGAAATCGGTATATCAAATAACTATAGCGCTATTGTTTATTCTCTCTTAAGTTAAGAATCCTACGCCATGAAACAAAACTGACCATGCAGTTTTATCTAGAACCATGTAACCCAGATATGGTTTCAAAATAAAAATTTGGACAGGATGTTAACAACTGGCGCACTTCAACAAAACTATTTATGGGTTATCTTAGCCTTTAACTACATCATAGAAAAAAAAAACAGAGCAGTGGCCTTAAACTGAGTTTCAAGTAAATCAGGCTCATGGATGAACGCTCGCTCCATTTAAAACCATCCTCAGACAGATGCACCTTGAATAACAGAAATTTGAAAGTCAAAGCCGAGTCTGCACAGTAAACTCATACGACATTTTTGATCTTGAATTTTTGCTGCGAGGCACTGGGTCAACATTAAATAGAACTAAGGAGGATCTGACAGCCTCCAGCCTTTCAAAATATTTACACATCATTGCAGCTAACCTGACAAACACGTCAATGGGCAAATCAACGTGATGTTTGCTTCATACTCATTTGACAAGATGTGATTAAGTTATCTTTGTTCTAGAAGGGACAATTAACCATAAATAAGAATGTACAAGGACATTTACCCAACTAAAAACTCAGACAACTGTGACAAACAATTAATTAAAAAGGTGTGTCTAATAGTGATAGTCAAGAATGTGCAAAGCAGACCGATAAAGAGGACGCTTAACATAAGCAGAAAAGTTGCTTTGTTTAACCAATTCTAACCAGTAAACAATTACATTTACAACTATAAATATGCTTGAAGACATAACGTATATTTAGCGTCCAGCTGACTGTTACGTCTCAGTCTCAAGCCAGCTATTCAGTCTTCTAATTGTAAAGTCTCAGTCTGGTTGCCAGTGGCATTAATCATCCTCCTACCCAGCCAGTTGGCAAACAGGTTCATCTGTTAGCAGTGACAAAATGGCTTTGTAGGTCTCAGATACGTTGATCATTTAAGTTCAAAGTAGACAGTCAAAGTTAAATGCATCACAACTTTTGTTGTAAATTACTGTTGTTACCAAACCAATAACTGTGTAAAGAATTGCCAGCTGTACAACATATAACAGAAAAACTGAGTGCATGATTGCAAGTCTGCATTTCCTTTACCTCGTCCTTGAGCTGAGCCAGGAAGAGAGGCAGTAAGTGCTCTATTGTGTTGTCCTTGCCCAGGATGGTTGACAGGCCCATAATGACCGAGGCCAGGGCTGATTTCACATGTTGGTTGGTGTCTGAAACAAGTTCCTGGTCAGAGACAGGACAAACAAGACAGACAAGACAAAGAGATCAGCACAAATAAACAGCTGAATAGCAGAACATTTGTAAATGACCATCATAACTACCACTATAGATCACATAATTCACCAGGGTCTACAAAGGAGGAGGGTATAATCAGGTTTCATGTAAATACACAGCAAAGTGGACTTTAGTCTAATGTAGTCATAACAAATATCGACAGTAAGCGGAGTACATATGATGGGGATAGAGGAAATGGCATAAAATAACCACTGTCATTAATAACTGAACAAACCAACAGCACATAGAAGCCTTTCCTATACGAATGTGTGCCTTTAAAAACAAAACAAATAGTGAAAAAACACTATTCTATTGATTCAGAAATCTGCATTACCATTACCATGGCTATGATGAATCTAACCATCAATGATGTAAGAATATCTAAATGAGTATGTTCTTCTAGTCAGATTGCAGTTGAACAAAATACAACAGTGCCACCTGCTGCCCAAACTCTGACACAGCAGTTCCTACCCAAAGGTTTTTGCAAACAGCTAACAGAACATGCAGAACATTCCAACACACAATTCTCAATATTATAATCTTTTTGCCAATGGTTGGTAAACAAAAACAATTCTGGTCAATATGATTTTTTACCAGCCACAAAGCTGGCAAGTGCATCCTATTGATCAAGTCACTGCAACTGTAGGAGAGTCCTCAACATTTAACATTCAATAAGTGCATTATTTAATTTTTATTTGATGTATGATGCTTCCAAAGCTTGAATCAAACAAATTTACGAGGTTGCCACAGTGGATCACCTGCCTCCATCTTGCTTCATCTTTTGCGTCCACTTCTGTTACAACAATTGTCCCCATGTCCTTCACAACATCCTGTGCTCTTCCTCTTTTTCTCCTGCCCGGCAGCTCCCATCTTCAACATCCTTTAAATTATGTCTAGCTATCATTGTCTTGTTCCCAGTGGATACCTCCAACTTTTCAAGGCTCTCTTAAAACGCCCTAATTCTATTAAAATGCAAGCTTGCCACCGAACCTTTAAGTAGGGCTGCCACTGTAACCGCAAAAATGAAACACTGCCATAAGAAACAAGACCATATAGAAGATTACAGCCACTGGGACAACCACAGCCTTGTATCCAGACTGATTCAGACAGAAATAATGGCATCTGCAATGGCAGCTAAACAGGTGCCACATCAGCCCTACTGGTAAGACATAGGTTGCAAACAAACTTTAATTCAAGAGGAATACTATAAAATGTGTATCTCAAACAGTTTCCATGCTAAGTAAATCAGAGGCAAAAAAAAAAAATCAAACTGAGAAGCGAAGCACCAGAGAGGAGAAATATATGTAGATATTTTTTACCTTGACACAGGGCAGAATGTGAGTCATGATGATTTGCTCGCGATTATCCTCTGGAAGGTTCTCGCAAAATTCTGACAAAAACAAAAAGTTGTCCTCAATAAATTATGAAACCCAAAAGACCAACAACTTACTCAAATTATGCAACTAAAATATTTTTTTTACTTGTGTACTAACCTTTGACCTTGTTAGCTGCAGCAGCACGGACCTCAGCTTCACAGTCCTTCAGAAGGTTCTGGAAGGCTGGGACCAAATCGTTCTTGGTGATCTCTGGCCCCACTGCTTTCTGGAGCTATGATCAGAAAACAAAATATGAGATTATCCATGCATGGTAAACGGCAATAAAAGACAAAATGGACAGGTCTTTGACACTACATGCGAGAAAGATTGCCATGTTTAATGTTTTTTTTTTTAAGTCTGTAGGTTTATTTCATTTATGCCACAATAAACACTTAAAAATAGAAAAGTTGTAGCTTGCCAAGACATTATATGGGCTTCATGACTGTTCATGAAGAACCTTAAACGGGACCCATCTTTAACAACAAAGGAAGTCGAGAAGGGTAAAGCTGCTTACTTCAGAGAACTTGTCCGCAACCATGTAGCGAACCCTCCAGGACTTGTCCTCTGCAGCTTGGCGCAAGGTCGGCATCACCAAGGTCTCCAGGTCCTCCTGAGGCAGCAGTGTGGCAATGCTCACACAAGCCTCCACTGCCAGCAGCCGCACAGAGTCCTAATGGAGAGAGGTAACCAATAAGTTTGTCTGTCTCAGGGTTTTATAAAATCAGTGTTTATGATTGAAAGGGATGAATAAAAGTCAGTCATACCTGCTCATCAGAAGCCAGAGCAGTGAAGAGGGAAATAATATCACTTTTTACATAATCAAGCTCCAGGACTTTAGCAAACTCCCCCAGTTTAGATGCTGCAGCACGACGAACCATAGGTGTGTCATCTGAACACAAGGTGCGAAAATGCCTGGTGAAAAAGAACAAAACCAAACCATGTTAGAAGACAATCACCACAGACCTACATTAAATAACATGCCAACACCATGTGCATTACTATAAGAAAGAATTCAAGCCACTTACTGGCGAATCTCAGCCTTGACAGTGCTGGACACACGAGGATAACACACACTAAACAGGCCGCAAGCAGATGTGCGAGAAGTGAACCAGTCACCACTGGCCAGCCGCTTGACCAAGGGTTCAAAGTGGACCTCCAGGTCAACTGGAGAGTGCTCCTCAGAGATCTTCCGCAGTGACTCCACAGCTTTGTCTCTGACTACTGTTTCTTCCACAGTGGCAAGGCTCTCAAGAGGAGGCTGTGTATTAAGGAGGGGTGGATAAAGTTAACAGAGGTATGCGTTTAGTATCAACACATAATACATTCTACTGTAATATTATTTAAAAGTGTAGTTCAAATTACATTTTCATCACTGGGGAATGACAGTGATAATGAAAAGCATTGTGTTTACTTGAGGGGGAAATACCTCAGACATTCTCAAAAGCACAAAATAGTAATCGCAATAAAAATGGCAGTCTATCATGTCAGCAACGTTGACTTGTAAGACTTCCTATTTCTACGATAGTGCACGCAAATGTGTCCTTGAATTAGCACATATTTGCATTAATTCTCTGATTTATATATCATCAAACTTACCAGGAGACAGTGGACATATTCTGGTCCTCCCACCAACATAGTGAAATTGCCAAGCTGCTCTGCCAATGCCAAGAGTACTTCATCTTCATCATAGATGGTGTCTAAAAGATGACAAAAGACATCAAAAAAAAAAAGTGTAATAAGTTCTGGAAGTGCAACATTGTTGATTTAAAACATATCACTTGTCACATTCAACCTGTCTTTCTGTATCACTCTTTATTGTAAATGACACTTAGGTCACTGGGGTGTCCTTGTGACATGTCATGGGTTTAGTGAGTAATGTGATTGACTTTATTACCTGTGAGAAAGGGAAGGAGTTCAGTACGAGTCCTCTCTACTCCGAGCGCCAGAGCAATTGTGGACAGCTTCTTAATGCTGTTCAGTCGTAACTGCAGGCAAAATAGTCAAAACGTTAACCACATTTAGGGAAATCATAATCCAAAAATCGATTCATAATTACCATCACATGCTGTTAGCCCAAGTAGAAGTTACGAGAAAGCAGCTTTTTGTTTATTTAAATCACCCTTAGTTATGGCATTGTGACAGTGGCTACATCTCCTGAGGTCCTTACAAGCCTTTAAATTATTTTTGAGCAAACAAAAGATGTTTCAGCAGAAACATGTTCATATTAACAAAAAGCCAACAAATAATATCATGTAACCAACATGAAATCAAAACCTCTCTATATCAAGTCAATATTTAACTAAGAATATGAATCATGTGCGATGATGGATCACCACATCCATAAAACATTTCAAAAAAACATTTCTCGTGTGTAAATAGCTTAAGACTAGACATTTTGTTTTTCAATAAAGTAACTTAATGAATTCCATATCACCATTGTTTGATAACCGCCTAGTGAATGCAACTATTTTAACATAGAGGCAACATAAAATTACCTTTGGAAGCATGGCAAGAAAAATAATGATGACTTGATGACTGTCTAACAAACAAATTATAGACAATACAGTGATGGGCAATAGAGCATATTATCACACAGTGATGAAAAGCACGTACAATAAGTAAATGGTGTTGACTTTCTATTATTGTGATAATCAAGAATGGAGCTAAACAATATTTCACGTGAGTGATTTGAACATCTTTTCTAACTTTCAAGGTTTGGATTACATGTTTTAAATATGCTACGATATTTACTTCTTCATTCTAATCTAACTAAAAACAATACTACATAATCTAATATCCCAGGTGCCATAAAAAGTGGCAGTCATTGCCACTTTTTATGGCACCTGGTAGACTTCACTGCTCTGGGTTAAATTAATGTCAAACGTGACCCCCGATTCTGTTTTAGCGCTTATCTGTGTCTTCGTCATAGGTGGCTAGCTAGTGTTAAACAGCGTTTCAAATACCAATGGATTACAATGGTGTGCGTGAATAAATAAATTAAGTGAAAGAGTGACCGGGTTAATATAGAAATGCCTCCACTGCGGCCTTGGGCGTCCCGTTGTTGTGATTGCTAAAGTGGCGATTTAGCTTGCACACTGACGCTAGCGCTAAACTAAAACACGGTAGACTTGGCTCGTCTCATCCACTCACTCTTTTACGTTCATGATTTAGTCGTTACAAGTCTCACCAGCGTAAAATAATATACGTTAAGTGCTTCACTAAAATCAACAACCAACTACTTTGATAGGACAGGGTGCGCCCGGCATACAAATCCAGATAGGCCTGGGCAGGGTATGAACGCTAGCTAGCATGTTTGCTAGTTAGCGTTCATACATACGACATACGCTAAAATTTACTCATAAACATAAACGGCGACTAAAGACGAAACTAATATTGTTACCTGGACATCTTCATTTCGCAGTTCGTCAATGAGAACGGCGATAGGGTAGAGAGAGTCGTCTCCATCAGCTCCTGCCATTTTGGATACTGTTGCAGTTACCGAATGGCGCTGCTGTGCTCGACTACGGGGTTTCTGCCAGAGAACAGCGGCTGCAGGGCCCTCCTCCTCTGCTGCTGCCTTCAAGGAGCCACGGAAAAAAGAAACGCTAAGACAACAACTCGGTCAACGATATCAAAATGAAAATCAAACGAGACTAATGGAAAGCACGTATTAACTAAAAATGTTGACACGTGTCATAGATGTAACAATAAATACATAAAATACTATTGATAGGATCAAAGGCAGGTGAAATGTGGAATTATCTAACTTTTCACATTAGACAGGCCTATTCCTGATTGTTTTAAAACCCTTAAAACTCACCTCTTTTCATTTGTTTAAATTGTTGATGTTATTTCCATTTAATTGTATTATTTGTTTTCATTTGATCTGTTTAATTGTGGTTTATTGTTCGGCTGTTGCTTTTACTATTACTTTTATCCACGTGTTTATGTCTTTAAAAAAAAAAAAGCTTCTATGCGTTTTATCTATTGTGTCTTTTATATATGTACACCACTTTGCTTTACATTGCTTTACAAATAAAGTTGGATTAGATGCACCTTTCATCCAATATGGTCCTGATATCTGGGACGAGCCAAGAAGAAGAAGCGGTCTGGTGCGAGTAAGATGTGCAGCAGATAAATGTGTTTTTAAAAGTAAGTCTTTCTTCATTGTTTTTGATTTCAAGATTTGAAGAGGCGCTTTTATTTTGAAAAAACACCGCACCGGATATTACATTATTTTTCGGTAGTGCGTCGGCGACATCGAAGTGAAGGATAATATATACAGTATATAATAATATATATTTACATATATTCATACACACACATATGTATTTATTTTATATATTTATATACATATATATAAAAAACCAGCAGTAGTAGAATTGCTAACATTTTGATCCACACTCCACACCAGATGGTGGCGATAATGCTCGGGTCAGGGTTAAATCGTTGTTTGCTAAACCACCATAAACTCTCAAAAGAAGAAGAAGTGCGTCAGTGCCGGACAAGATGGCGTCTCAGCAACAGCAGCCCGGCGGGCCGATGTCTCAGCCTGGATTACAGCAGCCGTCACTACAGCAACAACAACAGCAGCAGTTGAATCAACAGCAAGACTTTGACCCGGTTCACAGATTTAAGATGCTCATTCCTCAGCTAAAGGAGAGTCTGCAGGTACACGATGCTGCTTCCAGCCAAACACTGACGTCACAAACATCTGTCCACACTATCATTTAATGTTGGTTTGTTTCACATGTTACGTTTTCATTTTCAGAATGTCATGAAGATCGCATCGCTGAATTTGGCCCATAACACGGCAATTGACAACGGAATGTGAGTAGCCTGGTTTGGGGGACACATTTTACATCAATGCTGTTTAGCCCTGGTCCACAAAGAGGGTTTAGTGCAGGGGTCTCAAGCTCAAGTGAAGCTGGGGGCCACAAGAGCTTCATGTCTGGTAAGGAGGGGCCAGGAAAGTGGGAAAAAACAGCAACACTGGGTGATGTTAGTTTAAAACTATACTGGGATATTATTGTGATATAGCAATAACGTTTGTGGCTATATTTTACAGTAGTACAGTATACAGCAGAAAACATATTTATGATGAAAAAATTATATTAAACTAAAACACATTAAATTGATAGAAGGGCTGCATTTGAGAGCCTGAGTTTGTGAAGGTCTGTTGTGGAAACTATGGATTTGGTTTGAGAAAAGTGAATCACTGTGACTCTGATCTAACTGATCTCTTACAGTCTATTATTATTCGTCATCATGTTTTCTTCAGCTTGTTGTACATCTAAACACTCTTTATTTTGTATTTTTAATGGCATGATCTTTTATGATAATATAAGTGCAACTAGGAGACGAGAGAAAGCACCCAGAGAGTCCAAACCTCTGCTGAGCCTGCTCTGTTTGAGTCAAATACACTTCCCTGTCTAATAATTTCTGTTGGAACATGTGGCATAGAAATGTAATCTTTGACTTAATGAGCCTTTTCTCCAGTTCAGGCTCATTCACATGAGCCACATTATCTCCACATATGAATATTTGTAGCTCAGGTGGATTAAAAATGGAAGCTATGCTCTTTAATATCTGCAGTATAATCCATAAATGATCATGGGTTAACTGGGATAACGTGATCTGGGTTTCCCACCATAGGGTTTTTCATCTTGTACTTGGTTGAACCAGCTTTCTCTTTCTTTCTTTTTTTTTAAAGCTTCTTTTTTTCTGTTTCTTTTGTCTCAGTAAAAGCAGCGATGGCTCTGTGCAGCGCTTTGACAAAAGCTTAGAGGAGTTTTATGCCCTCTGTGATCAACTGGAGCTGTGTTTGGTAAGACTTTAGACTTCAGATTAAAACATAAATTACAGTCTTTACAACATTTATCACAAAAACAATGACATGAATACAAATAAATGCCATAATCATCTCCCGCATTGGCTTGAGCTTATTATGTATCAGCTAAATAATTAGATTAGATGACTTTATTGTCATTACACATGTCACAGATGCAAGGTAAACGAATGCAGAAGGCATATATGGTTAAGAGAATAAATAAATATGTTTTGATTTAGAATTAGATATGAACTGAGCGTGAGTTTTAGACATGACAATACTAAGACTGTATCTCATGTGTGCAGCGGCTGGCCTATGAATGCCTTTCCCAGAGCATCGACAGCGCCAAACATTCACCCAACCTGGTACCGACGGCCACCAAGCCTGACACGGTGCAGACGGAGTCCATGTCTTACGCCCAGTACCTCGGCATGATCAAGTCCCAGATCTCCTGCGCCAAAGATATCCACAATGCTTTGCTGGAGTGTTCCAAGAAGATCACAGGAAAGGGACAACCGCAGGGAATGATGTGATGCCGCACGGACTATTCTGAACCCACTTTCACAAAGACTATGGAGACGCACAGAGGTCTCACTTTTGCTTAATTTCTTATATTCTACATCTTCTTCCTTTTTTAAAAATGTACCGTATGTTCCTTGTGAGAGTGCTGTGTAAATATTTCCAGCCAAGTCATGTCCTGAGATAACCAGCAGGTGGTAGCAGAGTTGCACTAGCCACCTTGAATATTCACAGGTCTTTGGTAACTTATTTGTACTGGAACATTAAAACCTTTCTACAGACGCTGATTTTCCCCCTCATTATTCACGATGTACAAAAGACGGATCGTCTTATCTAGAACATATTTAACCAGAGAAGGCAATTTCTGAGGCTGCTGCCGTCTTCTGCCTGAGCTGAAGGAATCGTTTAAAGAGTCGCTCGAGTGTGTGATGTCGGCTGAAAACCGTAATTATGACAGATCTGAAAGTCATTAAACGGCTTGAATTGAAGGATGAAAGTCCCACTTTTGGTGAACGTTTTGAAGTTTATTCGTTGAATTACGTGGGACCAGTAAGCAGCGGAGAGCTTGTTTCAACTCGTTTGAATGAGAAGTTGTTTTTGAAAAAAAGTAGCATATTTTGAAAAATTTATGAAAAATTCAGATATTCTGAGCGGAGCTGGACATTTTGAAGTTTGTGAAGTTTTTGTTTAATTTTAACGTGGGAATTAACGTGCAACGAATGTTGAATATTTTGGAAATATAAAATAATATAACATTTCCAATTAGAAAAGAACAAGTTTTGAATTTTCTGTGTTAAATAATGTGAAGCTAGTTAACGACCAGTAAACGGCACAAGAAGACGAAGAAATGGCTGCTGCAGAACGACAGAGTGAGATTGTTTGCAACAATTAATGAAGATGTCATGACAGAGTAGATTCATAAGAGAAAAACCCTGTCAGATATTTATGCAAATTATCTGCAGCTGAATTTCTTTTTAATTTGTTAAACATTATTTGCCCAACTGTGCATTTTATCGTAATATTTGTCTAATTAAGATTTAGATTAAGATGAAACACCAGGAGGGACAAGAACGGTAACTCTTTTTCTATGATGAAGCTCATGAATTTAAAGACGTGTTATGAAGAGCCCTAAGCCCTTTACTAAGATTCATACATTTACCATGTAAGTCTGCAAGGGGCTGCAACTAATCATCATTTTCATAATGACATAATTGATTAATCTGTTGATCATTTTCTCGAGTTGTAATTTAGTTGATAAAATAATAAAAAAGATGAGTAACACAAGATTAACAAGGTGCTTACTAACACGCATATAAGTAGCATACTAGCCCTTTATTAGTCAATATTAAGCACGTATTGTCACCGTATGTAGGAAAAATCTTAATTCATGTTGTAATTAATGAATTAATGATGACTAATAAAGGGCAAGTATGTGACTTATATATGTTAGTAAGCACCTAGTTGGTGAACATGTGTTCCCTAATTTAAAGTGTTACCAAAAGCTGAAAAAAAATGTTAATAGGTGTTTACCAAACCTAGAAATGATGATGTTCTTCAGTTCTTTTGTTTTATTCCCAAACTAAAATATCCACTTTTAGTGATTTCTTTGTTATCGAGAGAAAGAAACCAGAATATATTCACATTGAAGAAGCTGCAAAATCAGAGAACTGGGGAAAAACAAACCCCAATCGATTATCAAAATAGCTGCTGATTAATTAAGTAATCGATTCATTGACTATTATAGAATAGATGTACCTTATTAATCCCAAACTGGGAAAAGAGTGTAGTAGCAGCAAGACACACATTATATACATGTAAAGTGCATAAATAAAATGGTAGGGTTTACAAGAGACAAAAGTATTATAAGTTTGCATTAATCTCACAGTGCTGAGCACTCAGCCTTGTTGAGCTTTATTTTTGGTCAATTCCTGCGTATTAAATGTTGTAAAATGACGGAATAAATGTGGTCTGATTGACGAGCGTGTGAGCGAGGAGCCTGGTGCGCTCGCAGCTGTGGACCGTCTCAGATAAATCTGAGCTACTGACAAGTGCTTAGATCCAAAAATACAACCACGGGTTACCAGCGAACAAACACGTCACAAACTCCCTGAGGTCTGAATGCTTTAAGATGATCATTAACATTATTCAGCATTTTTAAGATATGACACTCAGCTCCCTCGATTACCTCTGCATGTTAAGGTGAACCAGGCTTGGGTCTGAAAACAACAACAATTCTTCGAAAATGATCGTCACATTTTCAAATTTTTTTAATGTTTCAGATAATACCTTGAAAAAATATACAAGAACAAATCTTGAACTATGGAAAATAATCCACACCTTGTCAAAGAGTTTGTCGCACACTGCACGGATCACTGGATGAAACATGAGAGAATCCAAAGCAGCAATATAAAAAGGTAACAGTATTATTATTATTATTCTTTTTACAAAGATTACAGCAGAGAAAATACACAAAACTGCATCTAGAACATCAGGTGCTAGACGACTTCATTACAAAAAGAGAATTCAGACAGCGTCTAAGTGCATTAGTGGACATCAAACGAGCAAAAGTCTATGAATCCATTGTTGTTTTGACTGTTTGTGATAAATGTTATAAACTCCAGCCTCACATTAAAGTATTCTCAGCTTATTTTGAATGTGTTCCAACAACAAAAGAATTATGAATGATCTTTAAATTTCCTTCTACACTTGTGCCAATCACACCTGGGAGAATGTTCTATAAGTGTATTAAAGTATAAATACTGTGTTAGCATAATACTTACACATTATTATATATGATGTGTACAGTTCATGTTCCAGCACAGAACAGTGTGCTGATAGTTTTTAGTTGTCTTATCAAACCAGTCTATCATCGTGTTTTTAAATTCAAATGTGCATTTTGGTAAGATTCAAACTATGACATGAGGGTTGTGGAGGGCGCCGGTGCAATCCCAGCTGACATAGGGTGTAAGGCGGGGGACACACCCTGGACAGATCACCAGTCCATCACAGGGACACATATAGAGACAAACAACCATCCACTCTCACTCTCACTCTCACTCTCACACCTACAGTCAATTTAGAGTGTCCCATTTACCTAATCTCCAAATCTGCATGTTTCTGGACTGAATTAGAGGCAAATATAGGTCAGTTCCTTAGATTATGTCGGTTGTGTTGTGTGAGTGTGTGTGTTCTTTTGTGTGTTACCTCCTTAGGACATTTTCTGGCATAAACACTGACCAGTAGTCCTCATGGAGACCAAAATCTGGTCCTAATGAGAATGAATTGTGGTTAAGTTAAGGTTAGGCTCAGATATAAAGAGGTTATGGTTCAAAGTTAGGGATTAGACTTTGTTTAGGCTATGCAAATGAATGGAAGTCAATGAAATAGCTGTGTATATGTGTGTTCTTGTATCGGTGTCTTTGTGAGGACCAAAAAAACTTATAAAGCTAAGGGAGTGAGGACATTTTGGCTGGTCCTCACGTTCTGTCACCCCTATAAAGGGCATTTTTGAGGGTTAAGGCTTGGTTTTAGTGTTAGGGTTTGGATTGAGTTTAGGTTAAGGTTAAGGTTAGGGTAAGGGGCCAGGGAATGCATAGTGTCCTCAATAGAAATGCTGTGCAAACATGCATTTCTATGAGTGTGTATACCTGGTATTCCTTACATTGTGGGGACCTAAAAGTGTTTACACAGTCACATTATGGGGACCCCATAATGTAAATGACTACATTTTAGGGTGGATACATGTTTTAAAGTTTTAGGTCAGGGTTCAGGCACTAGTAATTATGGTTAAGGTTGTAGTAAGTCTACAGGAAATTAATGTAAGTCTATGTAATGTCCTCTGACGTCATTGAAACCAGTGTGTGTGTGTGACTGTATGATACACGAAAGAATTGAATAAGCACATGAACAGATGGTTTTTACTGCTTTGCCGAGTCTTTCAGGTTGCGTTTAGCCTCCGTCTTGCCCTCCGATTGGTTTCTGACAGAGAGACAGAACAAAGTAAACAATCACAGTTGGAGTGGCTAAATTAAGTGCAGGATCATAACATGAGAACACATGAGAATGTGTCTTCTGTCAGTCACCGGCCACTTGTTTTGTCATCCGATCCTGAGCAGCAGATTTCAGTCTGTCCTCAACGCGACATGCTTGACGAGCTCGTATCATACTGACCTGTGGGCCTGCTCTGGACCAGTGAGTGCCGCCCAGTGAACGGCGCGGGGCTGGGCTTCTTCGAGACAAGACGTGGGCGCAGACGGTTGGAACTTGCCGAGCTCCTGCTGCCACTCATCGTCAAAAGACCCGGCTTCAGCTGCCGGTGGAGGATCAGGTTTAGTAAGAGAGAAACAGTGCTGTGACTGGTCTACATTTAAAAAAAAAAACATGTATGATCTGAGCAGAAACGACTCCGCTGAGTCAGATAGATCATGGAAAAGTACCGGTATTTATCTATTCTACTCTTTTAGACAGGAAGGCCCAAAGTGGAGTAAATAACAATTATAATCTGAATATAATATCACATTATTTAAAAAGGCAGAGCAACACTCCATGTTTCACAGTAGCGATCACTGACATTAGTCATTTAGTGGAAGGTGAAAAAATAAGCAGTGGATTCTCCTTGTTACTCCAGATTCTGAATGTTTAAAACTTAAGCTAAAAGTTTCCTGCACTTTAAAAGCTGATATATAATGGAATGAAGGGACCTAACAAAATGAATCTCAGTACTTGCTTGCACATTAATATTTCATCTTCCATGGAGGGTCAAAAGTCAACATTTTAGAACTCCAGGGGAAAAGTTTGGGCAAACTGTGACCTATTAGATGAGACTTGATTGTAAAAATGGTTTCGTATGAAGTGATGGCTACCGAAACCACTCAGAGCAGTCCATCAACGTACATTCATCCAGGTTCTGAAAGTCTTGGTTGAACTCCTTGTCTCCCGTTTTCTTGTTGTATTTCTTTTCCACAACGTGTCCTCGGTCCTGGATGTGGTGACCGATCGCCATCTTCTCCACGCCGCTCTCAGAGTCTTTAAGTGCTTGCCGAGTCTCTTTGATCTGAGTGATATTAGAGAAAAAAAAATTTAAATGAAGAGTTAGGATTGAGCTCAGTAGGAGCGAGTTGTCTTTCAACTGGAAGATTGTGGGTTCAATTCCTGGCTCTGCTAGTCTATATGTGTCCTCGAAGAAGACACTGAACCCCATGTGTGAAAATGAAACCATGAAAACTGTAGTGTAAAGCAGCTCATCAAGACTATAAAAGCTCTATATAAACACAGACCATTACTCTTCTTCTTCTGATTTTATTTGGTAGTAACGAGTAACAAAGATAGTTAGAGGAAATGTAGTAGTGTTAAAGTAAAAGTTGTTATAGTATATACAAATTAGAAGATACGTGAATTTTGAGGGCACACTCACCCCTCCAGGTGCACGGCGTGTCGTCGAGGTTGCCTGGAAAACCTTGGGAGGCTCATCTCCAACCTTTGAATATGTCATGACTGATGAGGAGCTGAAGGAGTGGCTGTTTGAATCTGTGGACACGTTCTCCTGAAATACACGCGTAAACAAAACGCAAACACACACACGTGAGCCTGAGATAGCGGCAAACAGAACACAAAATTATTGCAGGGGTAAAACTCACAAAGCTCCGGTGCATGTCCTGCATCCTGTTTCTCACGTTGGACATCATGTTGTCAAACATGCCGAAAGGGTTGGTCATCATGTCCTGCACAGACACAAGAGGACAACGACAGCTGAGTTGCAACTTTAGTGTAAACTCGAAGTTTAGAAGAGGGGAAACTGTGGGTTTTGTGTTTTCGAAACATGGTACCATGGTAACCTACCCACAATCATTTCTGATGATGAGATTGATTTAAATCAATTCATGACAAATGTGTTGGGATTTTGGACGAGAAGGTCTGGCTCACGATCTCTGTTCCAGTTCATCCCAAAGGTGTTCGATGGGGCTGAGGTCAGGGCAGGGTCACACATGACTCTTTCTACCTCCACTGGATAAAAAGCTCTGCTCTATATTTTCCATGGAGCGGTGAGTCACAGTTTTAGGACATACTCAGACGTGACTGAGCCGAATCCTATCAGCTGTTCTGGTTTTCCCCGTCTCAGGTTTGACGAAGCCAGAGTTCAGGGTTCAGCGGGAATTATCAGCTCGTGAATGAGGTCTCTGTCATGTGTACAAACATACAGAGAACGCAGAGCGCAGCGTGCTGCTAAATGTGTCCTACATATGTGGCTGCGTGGAACATTGTAACCTCGACATTTACATTTGATCATATGAGCTGGTGATGCAGACAACAAAGGACACAGAAAGTGGAAACCAAGTCTTTGTTTAGGGATTTTCCCTCACAGAGTCTTTGCTGCTGTCTTTTTTGGAAAGCCTATTGTTGGAAAAGTATTGTGTGTGCATCCGTGTACATATTTGACAAATATTGTAATAATTGCAGAGTATTTCATTGTGTTATCTTGTACGGAAAATCTATCTATAAAGCAAGTTGTGTGTGTCTGTGTGTCTGTGTCTCTGTGTCAGGCATATCTCGCTGCCCGTTACTCAGATAAGATTTTGGATATAGTTTGAGCATGGCCCGATGGTGTGCATCCTTGATTTTCGTTCATTAACAGTAATTTTGATTTTCATGCTGCACTTTCGCTGATTTATCATGCTACACCAGGCAGACAGCGGCTCATCAGCAGAAGCTGCGCTGTCTGTAGTGGGGAGGTGAGAGTGAAGAGGCTGTCCTCACAGTGGGCGAGACATTTTCACACGGTTCACCGCAGAACATGGAGTTATACTGAAACGACGAAGTCGGAGTCCATTCACCAATACGCGAGCACATATTTATTTAGCATTAGCATGCTACTATTGTGCGGCTAACTGACCAACCTGTTTCCAAAGGTAAGCTAGCGAGGCTACGATTAGCATTAGCGTAGCTTGCTGTTTTGTGACTTTCGGCCACGCTGGAATCTCTTTACAAGGTGCATTTGATTTGCGGTGTGCACATACTTCCTTGGGGCACTGCACTATTTAAAACAGTTTCATTTCTACATTATTTTATAAATGCCGAGGTTCTCATGGTTTCTCAGCCATGATTTCAAACATGCACTATCGTCACTGTTATATAAGTTAATATTTCAACAACACTTCGGGAATTTGGATAAAGGCAAGTGGACTTTAATACAATGTTTAATATAGTGTAAGGAAAAGTTGAATTTTGAAGGATAAATTTTAAAGGTCAAGCGACCAGTTGCCTGTATCTAAACCCCTGAGGTGAAGTGTTGTTGCCTTTCTTTAGGTAAAATATCTGTTACGTTCAAGCTAATTCTCAAGTAAATTGTGCTGTAAATGGGTTACAATGATGAATGTGTTGATGAGAAACAATACAACATTGTGTGTGTACATTACCAGGACGCTGTGACCTATCTCCTGGCTGATGGATAACACGCTAGAGTGTTATCTTGGTTAGCATAGCGCATAAAAAAGAAACTCATATGACAGCAAAGCACAGGAGCTGAGGACTACACCGTCCGTGCTGTCAGTGCTGCCAAAAGGCAACAATGACTGGCTGAAGTCCTGAGGATTTAAACGATAACACACAGACACACACATATCATGAATCATGTTGACTTTTTGCCCAGTTTACCGAGTTTGTTGCCAGTAAGTTGTTAAGTTGTCTTACACTGGTCGCTAAGCTCTTTCCACAGCTATGACAGGAACTTACCATGACCTCAGGTTTGATCCTTTAAGGCCATGAACTCTCTGAGGGTGCAGGGGACTTGAAGAGTGACAGCCAAGTGAGGAGGCAGCAGCCTCAGCCTTCACTCAGGCCAAAAAATACAGGTGTTTACGACCACGGCCCTGGATAAATGTCTCAGCAGCCAGCGCCGTGCATGCATGTGTATTCTCTGGGCACGGTGATTCATTGGGGTATTGTGCGTAATCAGTGGGGTGTTGAATGACTTGTGTTCCATGCATAATTGGGTCGCATTGCCAGAGATTAGCGCGGCTTTAATGCTGAAACCGAACCTCATTCTAGGAAGGCTGCGTGGACCGGGCAGGACGGGGATATAACCGGGGGGTTGGAGTCCAAGCCTGCTCTCTCAGCGCTTTTCAAAGGTCAAGCTGATGTAAAAACGCTCCTGACCGGCTTCTAGGGAGTCTCACGTCCAATTTTATCTCAAAGTGGCCTCTATGAACTAATAAATGCCAGTTACATATCTGTTATTATATTTAGACTGTTGGGGGGAGGTGCAGACTGAGCAGTGACTGAGAAAAGTAAGAAACATGGACACAAAACACATTATTTTATAGTCGTCGAACAGACGACTGCAGATTGACCTTGGTGTTTTTATCTCTCTCTGAGTCAGATACTGAGCCTGCCACTGTGGCCTCTGAAGCAGTGGTAGACAGTATATTCCCTTCTGATATCTGCAACGGTATTCTTAATCAAAACTACAGTCACAGATATCTCAGTTTTTTTTACTAGCCAAAATGACGTCACTTTTGCCGTTCATGTGAATGGGGTTTGTCATCGTAGATATCTCTAATTCCAGTTTCAGATACCTATGTCACTATAACTAGTCCTAATTTGGTAACACTTAAGATTAGGGAACACATATTCAACATTAACTCGGTGCTTACATTTAAAGTTAAAGACATGTTTAAGTATCTTCAATTGATGATGTCTACATTGTCCTTTTAAGATATCTAGATTTACGTTTCAGATAGTCAAAATGAATTTGTGGATATCTAGAACTTGAATTGTTACTCGTCATAATGATGTTTAACATGACTGGTAGAAGTGATGTCATTCCGAAGAGTAAAAACGTCACAGATGTCTGTAATTGCAGTGTTGACTAGTCAAAATTGCGTCACAGATATCTGTAATGGTAATTCCACATGATGTATTATAAACTTGGTGATTAAATTGAATTAAATGTTTACCACATGCTCCTGCTCCTTGGGGACACTTAGGTTAGGGAACATTTACTTTAGATGTGATTCATAAAACTGTACTTCTATTTTAATGTGTTAAAACACCTATTATGGGTGGTATATTCAACTTTTTCCGTTATTAACCATCCTTAATTTTACACACTGTACCTTTAACGATTGTGCTCTAATGCAAGGATGAGGACTTGATTGTTGTCTCACATTTTTGCGATTGCGATGGAATAAAGTGCAGTCTGTGTAACTTGGTAACTGCATTGCTTCAAATTAGGGATGGGACGATACAACTTTTTTTGTGTACGATATCACAAACTCGAGGATCTACCGATACCGATATTAGTCTGATACAGTTATTTTAGACCATAAATGAACTATGAAGCTGCTAACAACTCCAATTCTCCAAGTGTGCAACAAATATTGTTCTCCCAAAAAGAAGAAATAAACAGCCCAAACATTACTCAGCTAAAATTCTTATTTCTTTTTTACATTTTTATCTGTCCAATATCCAATACAGTGATTATGACCAATATTGGACCGATACCGATTCCCAACCCTAATATATGGGATTGTATCGGATTTTACATCTTTATCTGATCCAGTGATTTGAACCAGTATCGGACTAATACGGATTCCCATCCATACTTCAAATTCTGATATTGTTTTGACAACTAATTGCTCAGTCCCACTATGAGGTGACAAATCAACAGACTTTAAGGACATTTGTGATCTTGGACTGTGATGAATAAAGACAGTAAGGGATACTGACTGTGATTATGGTGAATAAAGATTTTAAAACTTGCTTGAGGCAAATTCAGACTTCGGTGAGCGACCAGTCAAGCACCAGCTCAGTACAAACAAGCACAAACAAGGAAACGTTATCCAACTCGGTATAATTTGACTGTCATTTAACAGTTGCTACATAAACAAGCGCAGATGTACGAGGGCAAGGTTGACACGAAGCTGGTCGTGGGTATTGGCAAGAGACGGGGAAATGTGAGCACTGGTGGCAGAATTGGAAGGTAAGAAGGGGCTTATATTCCACTGGGACTCTAATGCTTCACAAGCTAATATAAGAAGTACAAGCCTTCCAGCAGTATGTTGCCAATGTGTGTGCATGCATGTGTGTGTACTTCTCATGTGTCCGTATGTGCATGATGCCAGTGCGCGTGACTTATTTTGCATGCATAACTTGCTCTTTAGAGTATGTTTTTCGTTCAGAATGTTTTTTTATTTGTGTGGGCATGTGTCCCTGTGATATTGGAGAGCAGTTATGAGAGGGAGCTGTCTGTCATCTAGCTGCTAATGCAGCAGCACTGCCAGGGCACATTCTGCCCAGACAGATGGACCGAGAGAGCAACAATGACAACACATCGTGTCCATGACATCCACACACATATGCCCGTACAAAGCCAATAACACTGCACCGCCACAGACTCAGCCTTCTGAGCAGTGCTGAGCGCCACCACACTGACCCTGCTCTCCAGATGAATGTGCGAGTACTGTGATAAAAATCTGCGGATCTTTATCTGCTCATTCAGTATCTTTGTTTTTCTGCACTATTAACAAAGCACTTTGTGAGCCAGGACGTTCAACAGAAGATTACACCGACTATTAGATCGAGTAATTTGTCTGGGTGGAAATTTTACAGTGTCACTCCATTTCACCCACTGTCACCGAGGTCATTAGTCAAGTACTCCTGAGCCCCTGCTCAGCTAGTTAGAGGCATGGTGCTAATAAAGGGAAAAGCAGGTTGTTGGCTATTGAGGCTGCGGTTCTGATGAAAGTCATTAACAAGGATAAATATACAGGCTCTCATGAGGCAGTGGTATCAAAGCAGGTGACGGGGACTAAGCTCGACTAAATAAGCAGAGAGGGGAGAGGGAGCGATCTGGGAGAGGTGAACGGGTGCAGCGTCGCAGAACTAATCTACACACCGTTTCAGGGCAAGCATGAATCACTGAAGCTGAGCCTGAAGCTGCAGAGTGTAACTTTTTGGTCTTCATGAATAGAAAGGATATAACTTTATTTGTATGTATGCTGTGGGGGCCACACATTTGGTGTAGTGGTTAGCACTCTTGCCTTTGCAGCAAGAAGACCAGGGTTCCTGACCCGGTCAGAACAAGAGCCTTTTTGCATGGAGTTTGCATGTTCTCCATGTGAGAGCATGGGTTTTCTCTTGGTTCTCTGGTTTCCTCCCACAGTCCAAAAACATGCACATTTGGAGATTTGGACAAATTGGACACAAGATGGACAAATCTGTCCAGGTGTCAGCAAGGATTGGCACCAGCACCCCGCACGACCCTCGTGTGTAGGATAAAGCGGTAGAAGATGAGTGTTTGTTGTGTCCCTGGTCTATGTCAAGCAATACTATCAGACCTAACTGAGGGAGCATTTGTGCGAGTACCTCGGCAGTGACAGCAGGTGCAAGAAGCTATTGAATGACTAAAACTAAAACAGTACTTTGTTCATACTTTAACCTGTTTGCAAATTAAAGTTGTTTAATACATGGAGAGCTGTAACTAATTCCATTATTCTGTCAATTCTTTTCTCGATTAATCGAGTAATCGTTTGGTCCATAAAATGTCAGAAAATGTGGATTAGTGTTTCTCAAACCTGTAAATGATGACGTTCAAAAATGATTCAGTTTCTGTGATTTCTTTCCTCTATGGAGCAAAGAAACCAGAAAATATTAATCACAGTTAAGAAGGTGACAAGTCAGAAAAGGTGTTTTAATAATTTAAAAAGTTGATATTAATTGAGTAATTGATTAATAATCGAGAAATTGTTTCAGCCCTCAACACATGTATGAAACCAAGACTTAGAAGTATACACCTATACAATATATATCCAAAATAATCTGTTATTTGTTATTTTCAGCAGCAGCTCATGTTGGCAGAGCAAAAGCACATTTCTTTGGAGTCTTCCTACAGGTGTGAGTTTTTAAAGAAGTCTGCATGTGTATTTGCAAGAAAACAGTGTGTCAGTGGAACAATGCACTATAAATAGGGCTCCTCACGGCTAGATATAACCGTCCAGAGAGGCCAAGGGGGTTACCCTTCCTCTAAACCAGAGAATCACATGGCCCCATACTTCACTGAGTGGTGCTCCAGTTACGCTGCCAGTGGCCAGCGTCCACTACGATCTTAGTAAACGTCCACTAAACAACCGTCATCGGTGGTTATTAAGCCCACGTACATATATGGCTAATGTAACTCACCCTTGTCTTACCTGAGTCCACACGTTGGCAAACTAGTTCAATAAGTGGTTCTATAAGTGAAGGCCCTTACCCTGTAATCGTCTCTCACCGCCAGCGATGAGCTCGGATGCTCTGCCGTGTTGTGACCGCTGTGGCCTCTGCCGTCCATTATACTGGGCAGTAAGGATCCACCGAAAGGCTCCGAGAAGCTCCGCATCATGTGCCTCATGTGTTCTCTGTGAGCCCGGACCGGCTCCCTGTTGGAGAGGAAGTGAAACATTTATCCCACCATTTATTTATTTATGAACTTTCAGTATGACTGTGCAATATGATGCAGCGGTGGCTGCCAAATATTACAAAAGTGAGGACATTGAAAAAGGCCTGAATCTAAACACTCTAAACACCAACCTTTACAGTACGACCTTGGAGGTCACCGACTAACTCAGCTGCTGGCGTTACTGTTGATAATGATAATTAAGATATACTTTGTCTTTTCTCAAGTGCCGTGTGTCTAAAGGCTTCCACTTTAACTTTAACAATAATGGATGTTCCAAATCACAGCAATTTAAAATGGCATGTAGTCCACTTTCCAAGACAAACCAGGCACATAAACACATAAAATATTGCACACAATATTTGGTAAAAAAAAACAAGCAGCATTGTTTTTTAAAGTTTGATGGAAGTAGATAGAAATACATTTCGGTTGAATTTGCCAAATTAACTTGTTTCACCACAATCGTATGAGGCAGATGGTGACACATCTGAACGCTTGTCTTTTTCTCTGTAATATTAAGATAATGGTTAAGTTTTAATTTGGTTCTAATCAAATTAAAGTGATTTCTTTAATTCATTCATTCATTCATTCAAGAATTCTCTTTCAAAAACGTTTGTGTGTGTCCTAAAACGACACCAAAACGTATTTACTAAACATATACGTATTTATTAAAATACAGTGTGTCCTTACAAAAGCTATCCTATCGCAACACTTTAATATCGACAATTCAGTAAAAAACAAACAATGAACATATTGTTTTACATAGTTTTTAGGAGTTAATGTCAGAAACAATATCAGACGACACAATGTGAGTGAAATAAATAGATTTTAGACTCTAAAATCTATTTAAAATCTTTTTTTTTTATTAAGAACATTAAAAACATTAGTAGTGCGTTTGTAAAATGACAGTAAACAGTGGAGATACTCACGAGAAGAACTGGTCGTCGTCAAAGTCTCTCAGGACACTGTTGAACATTTCCTCGCGGTTTGAAGGTGACAGAAAGTTCTGGAAATATTCCGTGTGTGTGTGTGTGTGTGTGTGTGTGTGTGTGTGTGTGAACGCTGCAGGTGTTCACCGGCTCAGCTCTGGGTTAACGTTAATATGACGGAGGAGGAATTCAACTTGATTTTAGGTGCACGCTCACAGACCATGTGACCGGAACGCGACCCTGTGATTGGCTGGTTATTCGTAGCGTCGAACAGGAGCTGTCCACGCGCGCACTTGTGTTGTGAGTGTGTGCCATGGCAACGGCTCCCTGGGGGCGTGGTCACAAACACCACCACCAGGTTCATGACAACAGAAGGAAAAGTTCACACAAAGTTATTTGGAAAGCATCACTTGAGAAGTTTGAGTCGAGATTAATTAAATAAACTCCTGCTGAAACAAAACTACAATACTTGATTTATCAGACTCACTATTCGGGCCACATGTCAAAAGATTTTCTTTGAAATAAAGAAAAGAAAAATTGCATGCATTCTGAGATTAAATCAGAAACTATAGAAGTATGAGATTAAATAGAATACTATAGAATTATGAGATTAAAGTCATAATACTATGGAATTATAAGATTAAAGTCTGAGAAAACAAAAAGTTAGAATTCCGAAGTAAAATTATGAGGAAATTATTTTGAGATTAAAGTCAGAATACTATAGAATTCTGAGATAAAAGTTAGAATTCTGAAAAATAAATTAAAATTTTGAAGAAAATTTAAATATTCTTAGAATTAAATCGAATACTATATAATTCTGAGATTAAAGTTAGAATTCTGAGGGGAAAAAAGTCATTATTCTGAGATTTACATCAGAATAATATATAATTGTGAGATTAAAGTCAGAATAATATATAATTGTGAGATTAAAGTCAGAATAATATATAATTGTGAGATTAAAGTCAGAATACTCTAGAATTAATTCTGAGATTAGTCAGATTACTAATAATAATTCTGTGATTAAAGTTTAAATTCTGAGACAAAGTAAAAATTATGAGGAAAAAAAGTCATAATTCTGAGATTAAAGTTAGAATTCTGAGAAATAAAGTTCACATTATGAGGAAAAAAGTAATAATTCTGAGATTAAAGTCAGAATACTATAGATTTCTGAGATTAAAGTCGGAATAATATATAATTCTGAGATTAAAGTCAGAATACTCTAGAATTAATTCTGACATTAAAGTCAGAATACTATAGAATTCTGAGATTAAAGTTTGAATTCTGAGAAATAAAGTAAAAATTATGAAGGATAAAAAAGTCATAATTCTGAGATTAAAGTCAGAATACTATAGAATTCTGAAATTAAAGAAAGTCAGAATTCTGAATTTATTCTTAATGGTGAGTTCACCATTATCACCAACATTAAAATACAGTGTTGTAAGATAATTTACTCTCTCATCATCCTCCTCTTTCTCATGCACACTGGTATAGTGAAATTAGATTAAGATGGAGCGAGAGATAAGGCGACTAATAATGCATTAATTTGTTGTTATTTGTTTAATATTGAAACATAGGAAGCTCGCGTACCACAGCTTGAGAACCACGGCCTTAGAAACTCTCAAGTGCAACTTGACTTATCTTTTCATTACAACACTGACTATTTGAAGGGTATGAAGTGACACCGTGTCCCAGACTCCGTATAGATTTACCATCGGTCTGTTCCATAAATAGGTCTGAGTTTGTGTCCACTACACTACACTGCTTTGAATTCAGGCTCCAACTGTGACACAATACTGAATAAATAAATAAACTACATCAACCATTAGTGTTGGTTGAAGAAGTTCAGAGCAGGTGAGAAGATGATTACTCCAGTCTGTCTGTCCGGCCTGATGCAGAGAGAGATAAGGTTTCCTCAGAGTGAGTCAGTCTACTTTTAGTAAGTTACTGTATGACAGTGTAACTCATCTATCTGCTGATATATTATCTTTGTAATGCCACCATAAAACAAACAAAAAAAACACAAATCAATTTCCACTCAAAGAAAACCCACAGCTAGCTTTATTTAGTACAAAAGACCCCAAAAAAATGTATCTACATAGTAAAATCTCATTTCACCTGACTGTAAAATGTCCTGTAAATGAAGGCCAAATAAAGAACAGCACATCACTGTTCATTTACCGCTTACTTCTTCTAAGTATTAGTGGAGGGTACAGTGAGAAATGATATTGAGACATGATGAATGTGACGGATGTCTCGTGTAGAGTTGGACTGAAAAATGTCCATGATCCTCTTGGTTGGTGGCGTGTTTCAGGGTACAGGACTTCCCATGAGCCTCTCCTGCCGCAGTGACACCAGTCTGCTGAGCCACAGCTCTTCTGCTTTCTCCTTGTCCATGAACAACTGCAGGGCAGCAGCAGAAAGGGGATTCATTAATAATAAGCACAACGTGTAAAGATAACGTTTAACTGCAGTACACAATCAATCAACACAATCATATACACTACCGTTCAAAAGTTTGGAGTCACTTAGAAATGTCCTTATTTTTAAAGGAAGAGCACTTTTTTTCAATGAATATAACATTAAATGGATCAGAAATACACTCTATACATTGTTAATGTGGTAAACGGCTATTCAAGCTGCAAGGTGTATAGAGGCCCATTTCCAGTGTTCTAATGGCACGTTGTGTTTGTTAATTGCGTTAGAAGGCTATTGGATGATTAGAAAACCCTTGTGAAAATATGTTAGCACAGCTGAAAACAGTTTTTTTTGAAGGGCAGAATGGTTATTTTGAATAAAAATCATTATTTCCAATCTTGTCAATGTCTTGACTATATTTTCTATTCGTTTTGCAACTCTTTTGATGAATAAAAGTGTGAGTTTTAATGGAACGGTAGTGTATATATCACAATATCTGTCTGACTGAAGAAAATGTTAAAAGTTAAAAGTTCAGGATTTCTCAATCTTTATTCACAACATAGAGAACAAAGTGCATAAAGTCTATGTATTGAATGTTGATCTCTTAAAGTAGCTTTCCCCACCATTATCCCACTGTAAACTCCTCATTCATTTGAGCAGCGCCACCATGAGGAGATATGAAGTAGTGACAGCCAGTGAGAAACTGAAACTGGGTCTGTTTACTTTAGTGCGCCTTCATTGGTTCATTAAAATATCGATATTTGCCCTGGCGTAATGTTTATTATCGTGTTGCACGAGGAAGGACGACGATAGCTCACCAAATTGATATTGTGACCCCACGCCTAACACATAGAGTGAGTGACAGAGTGAGGAGGACATTCACTGCCGTCTTACGATCTCACTTTACTACAGCGTGCCTGTTCTTTTTCTTCTTTCGGTCTGTCAGTAGTGCTGTAAAACTCGTACCTCTTTGTCACCACAGACACAAATCAAAACACCACCATACTGACGAACGGTCGTGTGAAGACGACAGGCTTAATCAGCACTTGACACAAGTTTGAATGCACTTGAACTGCAGTGTTCATGTATACTGCTCAGTTCTTCCCTCCCAAGACCTCCCACATGCAGCCACAAAGTCCATGAACCTGGCACATGGTTGTAAACACAACCCACTGACACCCTCATGACTTCAGTGCAGTGTTGCCAGATCAGATTGACAGTTTCCAGCCCAATAGCATCTTAGAACTTGCCCAATCCAATAAAAACTAGAAAAGCACTCGGAGAGCGCAGACCTCCACCAAGGCAGATCAGTGACTACAAAATACACCCTGCCGGCATGCCTCGGTCAGACAGCGAATGTTGTAACCAGTGATAACGCTATGGTCAGACAGTGATAGGGTCTACGGATCACGCCCATAATTGAATTACTTGTCCCTGGTCCCATTGCAGACATTTCCTGAAAATTTCATGCAAATCCTTCAGTGACTTTTCGAGTTATGTTGATAAATAACAGACAGACTAACAGACAAACTCCAGCGAAAACCTATATCTCCTTGGTGGAGGTCAACTCGCCCTAACCACGAGGTTGCCAGACACCCGCGTAAAATCCGTAAAATCATAACACATGCAACAGAAAATAGAGCTTTGTATCTGCATCAAATAACCACACATAAAAAATAGACAAATAGGTTTTTGCACATTGCAAAATGAACCTCTGACATCCTAGCGCCAGTCCCAGGTGAGTAATAATGCCAGCTGCACGTAAAAAGGTGCACTTTTAAGCCGTGTAGGCCTAATAAATGTTATAATTTACGTCACAAATGACCTGTATGAGGACTACAAAAACTCGCCAAATGTGGACGAAAGCAGCCCAAATTCTATCCACCCACCAAATATATTTTTTCTCCGTCTGACGAAGTAGAAAACCACCCAATCTGGCAACACTGCTTCAGTGTGGATGGAGTCACGGTGATGATCAACACGTCAGCTTAGTCTTTTACCACCACTCGCTTCAGATTGCACAGAAATGTCTTTATTCTAAACACAGTAGCTCTGCGGGCCTAGAAGTGCATCAGCCTGGTGACATGGAACCCCTACACGTGTGACTTGCAGTTACACAGTCGCAGTACATAAGCAGCAGCGATGATATTGATTGTAAGAGTGCTATAAAAGTGCTGCAGCAAGTGTCTGATGAATGAAGGCATCTGTTTATTGGGAAGTGACATAACGACTATAAGGCACAGGGAGAAAAAGGGAGGGAAAATTGGAAGATTATTTCTGTATCCACTATGAGTGTGTGTGTGTGTGTGAGGGCGAGAGATAATGTTGACATGTCGCCTATGTGTATATACAGTGCATCTATGTGACGATACGTGGCGTCTGTTATTATGCAGATTGTCGAGCAGCCGTGGCGACGTCCATCCTTCATTCCTAACCTATGCCGTTTACAGCGGCGCTGCATGTTATCGGTGTGTTAGATTCAACACCAGTGAGTTTTTGTCTGTCGGCCCCGCGTTGGTGTCACGGTGCTAATGAGGCTGTGTGTGTGGGATGACAGTATCTGGGCTGGGCTAATGGGACTCATCTGTTCTAATTGGAAGTAGAGCTGGAGCTGGAGCCGGTGCCGGGGCCCCGCCTGGGGCATATTGCTGCCATACATCAGCCTGTCGGAGGTTGTGTATGCGTGTGTGTGCATTTGAGCTGGGTGTGTGCGCACGGGGGTTATCTGCATACGTCAGGACATAACTTAGTTTCCCAGAGGAGACGGATGACTGGGAAGCCCCAGGGAGCGTTATTAGAGTTTAAAGCTTTCCTTCTCGTTTTTCATCATTGGTCTACAAGTCCGGGGAGGAGGTGGTGTTAGGAGGCTATAATCTGCTATACTGCAGTCGTGTCCTTTACGATACGATGCACGCTATCAGAATACGAAGGTGTGGCGTAAACCGTCGCGGTGTTTTTTGATAGATGCACAGGGGGAAGGAAAAAAAAGAGTTTGAAAAGTTTGTACTCATAAAACAAGATTGTACCAGAAGATATGATGGCAAGAAGATGAAGTTTAGCAGCACCTAAGGGTTTGGAGAGTGCTAAAAAAAAAGTCCCGTGTTACAGAATTTCAGGACAACTTGGTGTGATACTGAACAAATAGAAACATCTAAATCTAGAGTGAAATGCTTTGCTGGAATAAGAACTTACACAGGGATGAGCGAGGGTGTCGCTGTCATTATAGACTATGGACGTGGGCAAAGAGATGTCCAGAGACTCTGCAATGTCTGGTTCCTGCTTCACCACAGCTGCTTCAATCTGTGCTCAAAAGAACAAAAAGACAAAATTATTAAAAAATAAAATACATATATATACATATACACACATATACATGCATATATATATACATATACAAACATATACATACATATATACACATATACATACATATATACACAAATACATACATATATACACAAATACATACATATGTGTATATATACATATATACACATACATATATACACATATATATACATATATGTGTATATATACATATATACACATATATATATATATCTACATACGGCAGAATAGGGCAAAGTAAGGAGAGATCGTTTAAAAACTACTGATTGTATTTTATGAGTCTGTGTGCATGCAAAATGACAGAGAGGAACCCAATATGGCTGCAAAATGTGAATAATTGTGAGAAGCTAAAAACAAAAAAAAGATCTGTAAGGAGAAATATTGGAAAAAGTGATGCAGCTTTTCAAAAGTGAGAAGCCTGTTGAAGTGACAGTGATAGGCGTTACAAAAAGACTCAAAACGTCCACCAAAGAGACTCATTTCTTTTATGTACATGTTTGTTTACATCTCTTTCTTTTGTCTGTTGTGATTTTGTGAAACTTAGATTTCTCCATGGATAAAGTTACTTTCTCTCAATCCATCTATGGATTTATGTCAGTTGCTTGATGAACACATGATCATTAGTTGGTATAAAACATGAACTTAATCCTACTGCAAAGTTATGACGAGCATACTCTAGATTAAATAGTGTTTAAGATTAGGCTATGGATGGATGAAGACAGGCAAGAGCTGTCCAATGTTGCAATGTGACATTTGTCCAGCAGGTGGCAGTGAATGACTGATAATATTAAGACACCAACATGGTGTAGTGCCTGTATTTCATGTCTTCCACCTTATATTTTGTGTATGCATGTCTGCAGTAGGGGAATCCTGGCTTCAATAATATGTCAGAAGCTAAAACTTAATGTAAATATTCAAACACTTGGCAGCGTCAGACTACAACCAACTATATTTTTCCACAGATAATAATAATAATAATAATAATAATAATAATAATAATAAAACTTTAGACATGTTGCAAAGTGCTTAATGTTCAAAACAAATCCAATCAAACTTTATTTGTACAGTGCCAAATCACAAAATACGTGATCTACTACATGTTTACTCATTTGCACAATGAGCAAATAGAGTGCAGTGCATCTCCATCTCTATCTGTCACAGTTAACAGCAGGAAACATGAGACTGTGAATGACTCTCCATCCCTGGAGGTGTGACTTAAAGCTATAATAAGCCCCATATTTGGACACATGGCCTGTTCTCCTTGTTGTACTTGATGAAGAAAAGAAAGAATACCACGCCAAGTCCATTCATGTTTTAACCAGTGCTAATACCAGCCCAAGAGCAAGTGTTTACTCCGTTGGTAACGATCTATTTAAAATTAATTTGGCAGGAGGACCAAAAAGTGAGTGTGATATAGAACACAAGTACGGTGACGAGTATCAGATAACCTCACTGCTCATTACACCTCGACAAAATGACATTGCTGAATATACTTTTCTCGTGAATGCAGCTTGAAATAGAAATAAGTGGTGAAAGATATACTGTGACGCATTTTAAAGAAGGTTTAACTGTGATTCCCCTCATTAACAGTGGCTGAAAAAAGACTCACTTACAAATTCTGAATTACTGACACTAAAGTTTACAATTAAGTTTTGAAATACACAATGCACATTTAAGAGCAGTGAGTGTTTAAATGTTTATAAAGATGTTATCCCTTTTTGGCTACAGATGTGTTTACAAAGCAGATAGGGAAAAGCTGAAAGAAGTATTATTTTAGCAACAAAAAAGATCTTCTAAAGCAAAAAGTATGAGATGTCATGATAAGTTAATATTACATGACTAACAATGAGGACGACACCCTGTTTAAACTGTTTAAAGTTGATTTAGTGTGTAATTAAAGCATGGAGAAACTGATTAAACTCCTACAAAACTGTCCTGTATTTGTACTTTGTACTGTTTTATGGGATGATTTTAAACATAAATCGAACTTTAAACACACCTCCCATGTCTTTTTGTTTAGATATACACTACTGTTCATTATTTTTTGTGTGTTTTCCATCAAAAGTCACACTTTTATTCATCAAAAGAGTTGCAAAATGAATAGCAAATATAGTCAAGACATTGACAATATTAGAAATAATGGTTTTTATTCAAAATAATAATTTTCCCTTTCGTCAAAGAACCAGCAAAACTGTGATGACATCATTGCACAAGGGCTTTCAAGGGTTTTCTAATCATCCAATAGCCTTCTAACGTGATTAGCGTGTAATGTAATGTACCATTAGAACACTGGAGAGATGGTTGCTGGAAATGGGCCTCTATACACCTATGTACATATTCCATTAAAAACCAGAAATTTGCAGCTAGAATAGTCGTTTACCACATTAACAATGTATAGAGTGTGTTTCTGATTCATTTAATGTTATATTCATTGAAAAAAAAAAAAGTGCTTTTCCAAGCTTCCAAACTTTTGAACGGTAGTGTACAGCAGGAGATCTCTGTAGCTGTGAATAATGAAAGCTGCTGCTTCACTTTATCTCGTAAAAATTGCGGGAAAAATGCGAGAACGCGGCTTTAAACTCAAAAAAAGTGAAGGCCTCATCTACTGTGTGTGTGTGCGCACAATCTGCACAATCTGTCCAACCCAGGACAGATTGTCTCTGCCTGGTCCAAGCTGAGGCCACATGGGCGTTGACCTTTGTCAGACTCAGCACGGGCGCGTCCCACATGTCTGTAGGTTCCACTGTCACATGTTGTCATCTATCGTTTCAAAGCAGCAGCGAGCCCCCAGCAAATCTAATACCTGCTCCTTCGGAGACAGCAACATTTCAATAATGACTTCTGTGTTTTGTCTGCATCTGCACAACCAGAGAGAGGGGGGAGAAAGAGAGAAAGAAATAGAGGGGGAGGAAGAGAGGGAGAAAAAGCGGATGGCTGCTGCCTGGTGTGGCTTTTGTGTGGGTGCTGCCGCTTTGGAAGAGAGCGAACACTGGAGCGTCTGATGAAACTGTCTCAGGTTGGAACAAACGGCGCTGAATGGGAATGTTTGATTTGGTCTGGGCTGTCTCTGGACAGACGGCACAGCGTTTGCAGAGAGGGAAATTCAATAAGAGACCGAGTGAAAAGATCCAGAGAGTGAGGGGCAGCGGGAGACGGAGAGACAGAAACGCACCTTTATATCATCCCTGGATGATTTGAAAGCCTGAGGAACAAAGGAATCACTCTCAATGGCCTCGATGTCCTTTATCCTTCGCACTTGCTCCTCCAGAGAAGTTCCCTCTGAAACACATGTTACACAGACACAGGAGCTTTGAGCAAAAGCACACACACAAACACAGACACACACAGAGGGTCGCTCGTTGCCTGTCATGTTATGAAAAGCACCAGATTTCGTTTGGCATGGGCTTAGTTGATTGCATGTTTTCTCTTTTTTGTAATCCTCTCTGACATTTACAATATAAACTATTTCATGTTCTCCTATTTGTATTTCGCCTCCATGAAAAAAAAAGGACTCTGGAGAAGGCAAGGGCATAGAATAAGTACAAAAGGTAAATGGGAAAAAATACTAACAGGATAATAGCCAGACAGTGAATTACACTCAGATAATGCATTTTAAAATAATCAGAATATGAACGCAAACTCACTGCAAAGGAATTTCATTATGGAGACTAAATGTAATTAGGTTTCATACAGTTTTCATGTATCAGAAAGTATTTTGCTCTGGCTGGGGCACTCAAACAAAAAGACAGAAAGGGTTTCCAGTAAATTACTCTGGGATATAAACACATCAGAATTCTGCATATCAGATAATAACTCATTTCAAGAATTCAAGAGCAGTCTTCATAGCGTAGGAGGGCAAAAATAGGTGTGCCAGGAAAGTTAGCAACGAGAAAAAAAAAAAAAAAGTCTGAATGCTCCTATTATTCTCAGGCTGTCAATCTTTCCACTGATCAGTCAATATTCATCCCTCTCTCCCCCATCCATCCATCCTCTCCTGCACTCTCCCATCTCTCTATCTGTCAATCTAGCAGACATCCATGTTTCTCTGCTACACTAATGTAGGCCGTGTCATGAAAACACCCAGAGAGGGAGAGGAGTACTCCCACATGTACACATGTGTTTGCAAACTTACATACTTTACACTCACACTGATGTCTCATAGAAATCTGTACAACAGCACACATGCACGCACAAGGGCTGGACGATACTGTTTAAGTTAAAAATGAAATCATGACACTTGAAAGTGATATTAATGAGGATATTTCAAACGGAATTTCAAAATAAAAGCATGTTTTATACGCAACAATATACTAGCAAAATAAACATGTTTTTAAGATGCTAAATTAATTTATATATATCTATGTATGTATATAAATACATATATATATATAAATACATAACATAGAACATTTTTAAATTCTGCATGCATAGTAAACTAGTTAAAAACCCACTTCACCAAAACAATAATATATAATTTGATGTTGGGGAAACACGGCGTCATCACGCAGCTATTTCGTTTATATAGTGCAATATAGAATTTTCTAATCACATAAAAAAATGATAATATGATATGGTACACATACACACAAACTTGTACGGCATGGAAATAATGAATATCCTACCACCTTTAACATAACCATCACAACTAATTATCAATAATTTCCCAGTTTTCAACAAATTTCCCCTTCTGGGGTAAATAAAGTGAGTCAATGAATCTATGTAATTGTTAATCCATCCCTTACCGTAACACTTAAAAAGCACTTTTCCCAAATTTCCTATGATTTCCATGTCTCTTGTTCCTCACAGACACATACATACAAGTACACCCACGCAACTGGAGTTAATAGCAGGAATTAATTCAATCCATTAGCAGCTAAAGAACGGGTGTCACAACAGATCTTCATGGCCTTGGTGTTTAATGAATAAATGAATATTTGTTCCGGTTTTCAAAGCAGTGCGTCACGTACACACACACACACACACACCAAGAGACACACATTTAGAGTTCATAACAACACTCAAACAATCTCGGTTTTTGATTTGAATGCAACGCAGACGTGGACGGCTGAGCGACACGCGGAATTAAGCCTTCCTATGTGACAGAAACTCTGAGCTCGTCAAGCGTGATGATGTGAGCAGAGGCGCATTTCTGAGCGGCTCCAAAAATAGTCATTATTATCTTCACCGTGCTGGTAGATGAAGTCTGAACAACACTTGCCCTAATATCCTCCTGAAGACTGTGGTCTGTCCTTCACATCACCATCACTGCTGCATGAACCTGCAAGTGTTTGAGCCTTGTAGTTTGTACGTTTTTAGTTTTTAAGTGGTAGTAAGTGGTCGTGTTGTAAGAAAACAAAATGCAGGGCACAGCACAAATGTGAGCCCTCAAAAATGAACATTCTTCAACTGAAAGTGAAAAATAACTCTGATAACTGGCAACTGCTGGTGTGGAAATACTATTAATGTGGGTAGAGAACAGGGATCAATCCAATTAATTAACTTTTTTCAAATGACCCCTCCCTTGTTTTTCATTTAGCGTGAACGTCCTACAGAAAGAGCTGCCACACAAACACTATCCACATGTATCTTCTCACACACACACACAGACACACATATCTGCTCGCGTATCCTTGGCAGGCCCGTCTGTTGCTGGGCTGTCCGTATGCATTGCATGGATCCATTAAGACCTCAGACTTTTTGACAAACACATTATTGGTAGATAAAATGACTTCCATATGCTGTTTGTCAGATGTCAGCAGGAAAAGATATGTATTTCATGAAAAAAATCAAGAATAATGGACTTTGAGTGTGGGCATGGCGAGCTTAGCAGCAGACAAAAATCAATACTCCCGCCGAGCGAGTGCACTCTGCAGCACGGAGAGGTCAAAGTTGATATTTAATATTGACACATTATCTGGCAAATTAATTTAACAGGTTGACTGAATTGTCACCGCATTTTGGAACACTTCTCCGTCCGTGATGAGGGGGCAGATAAAGTGAAAGATGAGACAGACAGTAAAGGAGAACAGAACATAGACTTGATTAAATATATGTATTATTTATACACATGTTGTTTGGATTAGATTATCTCATTTGAGGCTGGATGCTGAGATTAAATATCAAGATATAAAACTCAATCAAACTCAATCAATACACTTGTATTGCGACAAGAACGGTCCTGCTGTTGGACAGGAAATCTGTCCAGGGTGTCCCCCGCCTTTCACCCCATGTCAGCTGGGATTGGCTCGGAGCCTCGACCCTTGTGTGGAGGATAAAGAAGCAGAAAATGGACGGATGGTAACAAGAATAATGGATCTTGACGGAGCAGTGTTAACATTAATGCTTGTGTCCTTGCATGTTTTGCGCCTGCAACTGCGTATGTGTGTGTGTGAGTCACTTGCCATGTCATTACTGAAATTAGTTGGACAGACAGCGGTGCTGATGAGAGCCTCAGAATCAATAGGCTATTGTTCTCTCTAAATACCTGTTTGTCCACTTCATTGATTAAGACCAGAAGACGGGGAGAGAAAATCAAACCAGCCAATAGAAACAGATTTCAGCTCATCTCCTTCAGCCTTGAAGACGAGAGCGTCGCTCACCTCGCTGACAGACGAGGGCGCTGTTCAACAACACAAGCTACAGCGCACAGGCCTGGGGCTGTGGCAGCAGTGTTGTCTTTGTAAACTTGACTTTGGTCTACGGTTTGTCAATCAAGAGCAGCCGAGCTGAATATATCGCTGCCGCTGATTAATTCCAGTAATTGAGTGCACTAGCGTGCCAACTAAATTACTGCAGCACTTGTGTGGAGGAAAAATAAATAAGAGAAAAATGAACTGCTTGTTTTATTGAGGTCTCGCAAACTTAGGCAAATCTTTGACAGTGTTATAGAATGATATGGCACACATTTAATGAATGTGTTAAATAAATGAGTAGCAAAGAAAAGGCAAACTGTGCCGCTGTATTAACGGCGGTTAGTGCGCGTACAAGAAATATCTCACGTGTCAGAATAAAGGTGACTCTTTTTTTAAATCGAGTAATATGTTTGATTGAAAGAGGAAGATTACAATTAAAAGATTTGTTTTACATTTTTTCTGTGCGGCACCGTCGTACTCCGACGTGGTACAAGGACAAACATTCAGAGTTTTCTCTTCCATGTCGAGCTTTCACATGGACTCACAGCATCTCCTGGTATCCCAGGTTTCAGTAATGCGTCTTCCCCTCCTCTGCCCGCCTCCTCCGCCTCCCCCTCTCCCTGCACCGCAGCAAAGATGTGTAATTCAATGCTCAATTTAGGCCCGTCTCTGTGGAGATTTTTTTTGCCTGCTAATTGATAGAAATTAAGCCATTAATCAAGCCACTAGCCATCATTCAACCCAGAGAAGATGAATACAAACTTTCATAATAACCACCTTCCCCATTTTAGCCCTCATTAGCATTAATTTTTAATGTAATTATGCTATTCTTTTACACTGAGCTCATAAATTACTGCTCTTTTGTTGCTGGCTGGCCTTGTAAAATCCAAAGCAATGCTTTGTAGTCTGATCTTTAAGGCAATTACTGGCTTCTTCACTCTTTTATCTCAGTGCATTTCCAATAACCTGCTCTCTAATGATTTATCTCCGCAGAACCCCCCCCCCCCCCCCCCCCCACACACACACACACACTCCCACCCCCTCCCGTCTACACCAGCGGCCAACTGCCCCGGTGCCAGCATCCGCCTCCAATCCCCCCCTTCCGCCCACATTCTCCCCATCATCTTACAGTAGCCACAGACACATCAGGGATGCACACAAACACACACACACCGATGTTTGCCTCGACCAACTTAACGATATTAGCACACATACACGAGCGTATATAATGTGTGTAACTTTGTTTACTATCTCCTTTGGTCATTTTTCTGCTCGTCCTTCATTAGTGAATATTCAGCTCCAGAAATGGTGACAACACCTGGGGAAAGCCAAGGTAAGAAACGGATACTCCATCTCATCCTCTCTCTCTTGGCCAGTCTCCTGTGGGTCTTACCTGTAGGCAAACTGCTCTTGTTTATGTAACCCCTTAGCACAATAAATAAACACACACACATGCATGCACACACACTCACTCACTCACAGAGCTTGGCATCAAACAGCTGAGTTAAGCTTAGCAGGACTGTGTGCTAGGGGCGATAGAGGGGCGCCAGTCTGGCCCTGTTCTCAGCAGCAGCATCCCAGCTGCATCAAAGTCTTTACTGTATGATTCTCCAGGCCCAAACAACAGGCTGCTCCAACGCATGCCTGGGAATTGGACTCAACAACAACAGAAAAAAAATAAAACAATATCTGACAATAGGTTACTTATTTAAATCGAACTAATGAGATTTCATTATCAGCACCAAATGGCTCTGTGAGGCATTCTGTTATATGCAGATGAGGATGTTCAGTCTGCAGCAAATAAATTAAGGAGCCTAATGTGTGTGTGAATGTGTGCTACAAACGAGATATTTTGTTGATATAACGAAGAAGTTCACTGGCTGTTTTGCTCAGGGCCCAGAATCATGGAGTAAGTTAGAAAGGTGTCTGGTGTGGGCCTTGGTTAGATAATACTTCTAGACTGTATTGATTAGTAGCTGCTGACAGGTTCTGATGTCAGCCCTGGAAATGCATCAAGTTGCTAATGAGCAGCTATTAGGCCCATCGATTTGCTGATTTCAATTGATAGCTAGCAGGCCAAAGCGGCATGTCAATATTTGCATAACTAATACCCTGCAGCTTTAGCTATTGGAAAATGAGACCTCACTGAGTAAGAAAAGGAAAAGTGATAGATCAGAGCACACAGGGAGCGGAGAGATGATGATAATGACAGCGGACAAAAGCAGCCCAGGAACCCTGAAATATGGAAACAAGCAGAAAACACCTGGACTGTCTAGAACCATCTCAACACCCAACACAGCAAAGCAGCAGCCACCTGTTTCCTCTCCCTGATGTGTGAAGGATGCAAACCACCAATCACAGCATTGCAACAATGGCAAGATGTGACGCTGACGCTCGCCCGACGCCACTGGCAGCCTGGGTCAACAGGTCACGCAAAAACGAGGGGAGACTGTGACAGGCTGAGCCAGATGTCATGGGTGTGTCCCCAAGGAGTGTGTGAGTGTGTGTGTGTGTGTGAGAGCAGGGCGATGTCCAGTGGCAGAGCAGGTGGCTCAGCCAGTCAGTAATGTGCATTCCCTCAAGCACAACCCCCTCCCTTCCAAAATAAATATATATAAAAGACACATGTCTCTTAAACCAATGTCTTCCAACAATGCACCTTCCACACACACATACACACATACACACACACAGGCCTCGTGATCCCCTGTGGTGCTCACCTTGTTATCATGGTGTCAACTGCTCTCTGTGGAGCTTACCGTCCTGTTGACTCCTGGCAGTGACACCAGCAGACGGCCACACATCACTAATGCTCAGCTGTCTCCCCGAAAACAATCAGGCCGACGGCTTCTCAGCGCAACGTAATGAGAAAAAACATATAGGATCACATTCTTTGTGCCTTTACTATCATTTGACCTGAGCAGATATGGCGTGTGATATGTTTATGTGATATCTTATGCGATATCTATTTGGCATCAGGAAATGAAGAGCAGCTGGTGCCCGAGTGTCACACGCGCACACACACACACACACACACATGCTCGGCCAGTGTCTCCTAGTGATAGTGATCTCTTGCTCTCCAGTCAATAAAGGCCTGAATGATGAATTAAAGACCCAAACAACTTGCTAATGACAGGATGACATGGCAGCCACGCGGCAGGCTCGTGCTATCTCCTTCCACATCTCCTCTCGTTCCCTTACGACGGCTCACACCACTTCACTCTCTCTCTCCCGTCATTCAAACCGGTTTTTGCACTTCCTCTCCTTGAATGACCCTGGTTCAGCTGTAACCACAGCAGATTCATTCACATCATGCGATCAAATGCGCACGTTTTAAGCCTTTTTTCACGTCCGTCATCGTGAAATCACGGCGACGAGTTAGCGAACGTCACCAGTCTGTTGTTTTTCGGCAGACTGCAGTTGTTTGATTCTGTCATCAAAGGCGCTCTCTGACATTATTTGTTTACTCACACGTGGGTCATGCAAACCTGAGACATAACTGATGTTTTTTTCCGAATGCACTGTTTGCATTTACTTGTAATTGGCTCAGATGGAGGATTTAACCATTCATCAGTGGATGACAGTTTATTGTTGACACGGCGCCCATCGCACGTATAAATAATGCATTCATGTCTAAAAACAAAGGTCTTACTTTCAGCAAAAATAGCTATTCAACAAAAATTTCTGGAGGGCCAGTATTTCGGAAGGCTGTCCAACCAGTGGGCCGGTCAACCCCTGTACTACTATTTTGTGTTGCATGTACAGTAAACGGATACAAATAGATACAAAATGTTATAAATTATTTAGCACTTATTTATTGAAATGGCTGCCATTTTATTTGCACAAAAGGTAAGTAACAAAACCCCCTAATTCAGGTACAATACAATTTGCGTATAGTGCAAAAAGGTTACAGTTACAGTAGCACCAACATTTGGGTAGAACAGTCACAATTGGCTCTTACAAAATTAGAGGTAACAATATAAACAACATTAAGGTGCAATGGTCACAATATACTATTTTTGCAGAAATATAAGTAACAGGTACTATTCAGGTACAATCACTACAGTTGGCTCTTAGTGCAAAATATTCTGGTACATACATGTACATAGGCTGCCTACAATTACAGCTGTACTAGTATTTGCCAAAAAGGGACTCAAAGTGTCGCAAAGTGAAGCTACGGTTTTATTGGCTTTTTAATAATACATTCATTATTTATGGGTTAATGGGCCGCGGGCCGGTCCAAATTGCTTGAAGGGCCAGTTCTGGCCCCCGGGCCTTAAGTTGAATAGCCTTGATCTACTGTGTATCTACTGCAAATAAAGTATATCTATTTGTCAGATATTCTAGGTAACATTCAAATGCTCCTGCTGACCTGACAGCACGATGCTAACTGCTAACTAAAACCAGGTGTTTCCTTACGTGTGTGTGTGAGCGCATATCTGTGCATGTATGTGTGTGTGTGTGTGTGTGTGTGTGTGTGTGTGTGTGAGGGAGACAGCGAGACAGAGCAGCATGAGTGTTTGCTGATGTCCTGTGCCTGGGCAGTGTCACAGAATCTCATTAAATAGTGAAGCTTTCACAGGCTGAGTGGTGAGATCTTCAAGATCACAGCCACTTTCTCCGTCTGAGAGTTTGAAAGGAAGGAGGCTCCTGGCATTTCTGAAATGATGTCTTAAATGTAGTTTCCTTATACTTTATCACATGATGTAATTTTCTTGCTTTGGTGAGTCTTTCGGGATCTTGTCAGCATGTTGCACGAGCAATAAATCAGGTGAATGTCACTTTGGGTAGAGGATAAACTTTGGCATTTTAAAATGTTTATGTAGATAGTCATCGCTAACGGCTCATTATTACCTCCATCAATGAGGTTTGTGAGCAGGATAACTCAAAAAGTGAAGGACGGATTTTAATGTAGTTTTCTGGAGACGGAGGAAGACATTGTTGTTTGTTTTCGTAAACCTTGTGAGATAGCAGTATACAAATAATATTGAAATACAGGTTTTAGTTATAGAAATAAAGAAAAGTGCTTTAAATAACATAATAGGTAAGGGTAAAAACATGCCTATACAGGACCGTACAGCTTACATTTCTCATGCATTAAACTGTAAGTGCTCAGTATGATAATAGCATGGCTGTCTGTGAGAGTCAAGGAGCTCTTTATTAAGCACAGCGCTGTTTTAGCGTGATTAGAATACAGAGTCCTGCCCTGCCCTTTACCAGAAATAACAAGCATTTGACAGAATTCACTTGAAATTGAACTAGGCTGTGTGCATGTGTGCGTTTGAGTGTGCGTGTGTGTGCGCCGCAGGAGGAAAGTGCAGCGGTCTCCGTTTTTTTCCATCCCAGGCCGGTCAGCAGCTCTTTTATGAACAACTCTATAATTAGAAAAACACCACGCAACTAATTACTTAATTGGAGCACGGTCTTTAAATTGAAAGTGATGTAATCTGAATCCAGGAAATGGGTGCTTGATTCTCACAAACACGAACCCGTGAACGTCGTCTACACACACACACACACGCACACACACACACACGCACCTCATGACCTACAGTCCTCCTGACAAGCAACCATCAAGAAAGCAACTCTTTGCCTTTAGTTGGGTTGTAATTGATTATCTCTTCTACTCTGCCGGCAGTGTGTGTGTGTGTGTGTGTGTGTATACATGTATATATATATATATATGTATGTATGTTTAAGACTAAGATTTGAATTGTGGTTCGGTTAAGGTAAGGGTTAGGCATTAACTGGACATGGTTAATGTTAGGGATAATGCTTTGTTTAGGCTGTCCACATGAATGGAAGTCAATGTGTTGTCCCAAGAAGAATAGCTGTGCAAACCTGTGTCTGTGTGTTAGTGATGAAGGAAAGAGAGAGGTGGTCTGCTACAAACTGTATTAGTAAAGGTCATGGCCGTGTGTGTGTGTGTGTGTGTGTGTTTTTGAGTAGTAATTAATAAGTCAAATGTCCCCCAAACCCTCCTCCTCCTCTGACCTCAGTTGTAGACTAATAAGCTTGGAACTGTGTAATATATTATCCTCCTTTTACCCCCTCTCGCATTCTGCCTTATAGGAGGAAATCATGCGAAAATAACTAAAACCAAGGATGACATTATCATTTACATGTAAATCCAAAATTCCTTAGAGTAAATTATTTTCCCTCGCGGCCTAAATTGCAGGAAGGAAATGAATAGCTGACCAGTCACTCCTGTTATGTTTGATTTCTTTCAGCTGTAGTGGTGGATTAGTGTGTGTGTGTGTGTGTGTGTGTGTGTGTGTGTGTGTGTGTGTGTGTAAATGCAAATAAAAAAACAGTTTTACAAGCCTAGGTCACTAATTGCGACTAATTGTTTTTATAGATTGGGAGATTCATTGTTAGTTTGCTTTTTAATTGACAATCATCAATAATTCAATGCAACTAATCTCCCCTAGCCCCTCCCCCCCCCAACACACACACACACAACTCTACCATGCAAAAATCATGCAACACCTTTCTGATGCGACACCAAAAACCTTAAGGTTGGGGCGACCACATGACCAGAGACACCCAGGGTGCCAGCACTTTGGCGCAACAAGCCCTCCAACTCATACGACTGCATAGGTCGTTTGTGCATGCCCTCGAATACGACCCATGGGAGCGTTTCTTACATTAGCGCCCCCACCGGTCACAGGAGAACATTGTGGATTGCGGCATCATAACGTATAGTCGGACGAGTAAATCTGAATAATAAGCACAACAAGAAGAAGAACAACAAGAAGAAGAACAACAAGAAGAAGAAGGTAGAGTAAATGTCTTTAATTAAATATTTTTAATTAACATTTGAGAACAATTGAACAAGTTGTCAGCGCGTTGTTTCGCAGGGGATAATAATAATATTAACCGAAAACAGCGTTAGCTAGCGCGTTTTAATGTTGTTTCGCCATCTGGTATGGTATGTGGAATTAATACACGGGATAATATTAACATTATATGTGCTAATATTAACCGAAAACAGCGTTAGCTAGCGCGTTTTAATGTTGTTTCGCCATCTAGTATGGTATGTGGAATTAATACACGGGATAATATTAACATTATATGTGCTAATATTAACCGAAAACAGCGTTAGCTATCGCGTTTTAATGTTGTTTCGCCATGTAGTATCTAGAATTTAATATTAACATAACGTATAATGCTTATGTTAACTTAAAACAGCTAGCCAAAAGTTAATTAGAAAAGCCAGATAGCTAGTTAGCATTGTAACAGCAATGTAAATATGACTTTTAGAAGACGTCAGGACATGAACAGGTAGGCTGGACAGGTAGGCTAAGCCAGGAATGGAACCTGAGGCCCTCTGACAGGTCAGAGTTGTCATTAGATCATTTAAAAGTGTGACAATTTACAATATCTGTAAATATCCATCTTCCTGTCCAAAACCTGTATATGGATGCAGTGAAATAAGTCATAACTTAAGTGGGGATGAAAAACATTTCCAAAAGCAATACATCCAAGTTTGTGCAACATTTTAAACTAGACACATACTAGATACTATTGGAATACCACCTCACATATTTCATGAACTTGTCAATTCTATATCAAGCATTTATTCTTGTTTTCATACCTCTTTCATAGCCCTCTTCCTCTATCAGACTATCGTGACCATACTTTCCATGTATTGACTTGATGAAACTAATTTGATCCTGATTAGTATAGCACTTATGTAGTATGTTGGGTACTGTGTTGACAAGATTCTATAAGTTAAAGAACCCTGACCTTTGTCAGCAATGTATGAGTGAGAAAAATTAATTATTATCCGACAGCTGTGGGATGTGCTGTTGTTATACATATGTGTGGTTCTTTCCCCAGATGCCTACACAAAAAGAATGTGTGTTGTGCAAAAGGCTGATTGGGGTGGCCAGCAAGACCTGCCAGAACTGTGGTGGCAAGCAGCCATATAAAGATAGGCTGGAAAAACAGAAGGAGAAGATCTCTCAGGACTGGAAAGAGCGGCAGAAAAAAAACTGCAGCATCAACAAAGTTTATGATGCAACAAATTTATTGGTAAGATTTTTTTCTTCCAGATTGTTTTCATAGAATACGAAGTCAAGACTCTTGACAGATCTAGACAAACGCATTGCTCTATTGCTGTTAGTTTACTGAGCATTCTAACATTTATCCTTTTTTGGAGGAAGAGCACTAAATGAACCCAGCATAAAACGATTTTCACACCCTGTATTAATAAAACATTCTTTTTTAACAAGATTAGGATATTATCAGATATGCATTCCTTAGTATGCCCACTAAAGAAGTGCTTTCAACTTTGTTTGATTAATGCTATGTATGTATTGTATTTCAACCGAATGAACATACAAAGTACCAAGCACAAGCCCTCTTTTCACAGCTTGTTTAAAGTGGGACTATTGCACCCTTATTCTGTATAAATGGTACATTTTCTAAATGGGGGGGTTGTCAATGTTGCTCCTCCTCTTAAATTAATGAGGTCCTTGCAAAGATCAGCTTGACCTGTCATTAGAAAAGAGTAGAGGAGCAGAATCCCTTGTCAAGTGGTGTGTAGAAATGCACCTGTCAGTAGTTAGGCTGCTGTTCCCACCCTGCCTCATGTCTCTTTGAGCCTGGCATCACCTGTTTTGATTCCACCACCATCTGAAATCACATATTGAGGTGGTATTCTGCTAATGTTACCTAGTCCCGTGTAAATTAAAAAGGTGGTGTAAAGAGATGGTTTAGTTGCAGTGTTATTAATGATCTGTGAGTAAAAAGGACACTTTTTTTCCCCAAAGAATAAGTAGAGTTAACAGTAAGAGAGAGCAGAGAGGAGACAGATATATCTAGTGACTTAATAACACTCAATGATATGAAATTAATCGTTATCAGAACATTTTCAGACAAAGAAAATCAGAAATAGTCTTTGTATGCAAAGTAATAAACAAAAAAAAAAATTCAAAGCAGTAAACACTTTGGAAGAATAAAAAATACTGCTGTATCCGCAATAACAGGAAAGCAATCTAGTTGACCCAAAAACACAGATAATAAAAAAGAACATGTAATGTAACTGTGAGGTTGTTCCATGTCCACATCCGATAGTTTCTGATTCTGATGTAGTTTGTATTTGCAAGTGCTTTCACGTGCATGGATACATGCATATTTCTCTTGTCCCTCATTGAATTTGAATAGCACTTAAATGTGTGTTTTGTTTTTTGCTTTTGACATTATTGACATTGTTACTCAGAAATTGTTACTTCACTCTGACTCTCAACGTAAAGCTTTTCAACCAGAATAATTCATACATGTTCAGCATTATTCTGACTTGATATGTTTCTAAGTTCCAAAAAGTCTTATAAGTGTGTGTCAACTTTGTTCCAGCTCCACAAATGGGAGCTCTTAGAGCGACATCCAGTCCTCCTCATTGCCAGGAGAACCACAGGCGGCTTTGTGGCGGAGTGCCTCTGTCCATGGCAAATGGACACAGAGGATGCTAAAGATGCGCTTGGCACAATAAAGAAGATCTATGAAAGTCTTCTTAATGGTAATAGATACAAATGTTCATGTCATATTTACACCCAATCCATAATGAATTCAGGATGAATGTGAATAGTGGAAAAATGTCTCTTTCAATGGTAGTGACATGTTTTTCCACAGCAAACAATTTTGTGCTTTAATCACATGCACGAACAGGCAATCTTATCTGCCCTCGGATAAGATCCCAAGAAGAAGTACATGAATTAGGTTGTGTCACAAAACTACATCATGCACTTTGTGCATCTCTCATTTGCCCTCTGGTAGGTTTGCAGCAGGAGTTTGTTACTGATATTGCTACCTGTTGTTTTATCAATATTTGGTCAGACACCATGCATTCATAAACGTGTTGTGAAACTATTCCACACAGCATCAGTAACAGAGTCACAGTACAAATTAGCAGAAGTCACATTTTAGAGTAATATGTCTTATGTTAGTCAAAAGACTTGGAACAACAATACAATGTTTTGGTGGAATTGGAGTCAAAGCAAAAAGCAAAAAAGAAGTTGGTGTACAATGTGTTGCCTGCAGATGTCCATTTAACGGCACAGTGGCTGCTCCGTCTTGTTCCTATACTCCTATACTGCAATATTTTAAGTTAATCCACAGTCAAATAATACAGAACATGACTGCTGTCTTGTTTTATAGATAGATTAATGATTAAGTGCCAACACCGGTGCTACAACAGGTAGGAATTCTGCGACAGTGTCGTGGATGGACAGTGTAAAGAGCTGCAGTTTTGAATGTCTGTTTGACAGAGGTATGGCAGAGCTCAGCCCAGGATCCAGAATAAAGTGACTAAAGGGGGCTTTTAAGACTTGCTGTCCGTCCCTTCTATTTAAAACCATAACAAGCAAGCAGAACAGTAGAACAATTGACATGTCTGTCTATCGTATCGATGTCCACCTCCTCTGGTCCTGCAGTCACATGTATCTCAGCCAATAATTTTGTTATTTTTCTGTAGCTACATAAAGCTTAAACAGAGGGAGGGAGCAGTACAACTCAGGGGATTGCCCCCATTAGATTGGCGCTTGGTGAGTGCAGTTCTCTGCCAAAGCCAAATGTTCACTGTTTATTATATATAACTACATCTAAACCATTGCTTGTTCTTGTGAAGCATTTTCCTGATTTCCAATATTCACAATACAGTTTGTTCTTCCCAACAGTGACTGTGGCAACCAGGGCAGAGGAGACTCCTGCACAGAGCAGTGAGGATTCCATTGAAAGCAGGTCCTCGGCTCCTCCTGTGTCCCCCCCCTGTTCTCCTCCAGTGTCCACCTCCGTTGCTCCACCAATGTCCACCCCCTGTTCTCCTCCTGTGTCCACCCCCTGTTCTCCACCAGTGTCCACCCCTTGTTCTCCTCCTGTGTCCACCCCCTGTTCTCCACCAGTGTCCACCCCCTGTTCTCCTCCTGTGTCCACTTCTATTGCTCCACCAATGTCCACCCCCTGTTCTCCTCCTGTGTCCACTTCCATTGCTCCACCAATGTCCACCCCCTGTTCTCCTCCTGTGTCCACCCCTTGTTCTCCTCCTGTGTCCACTTCCATTGCTCCACCAATGTCCACCCCCTGTTCTCCTCCCGTGTCCACCCCCTGTTCTCCACCAATGTCCACCCCCTGTTCTCCTCCCGTGTCCACCCCCTGTTCTCCACCAATGTCCACCCCCTGTTCTCCTCCCGTGTCCACCTCCCTTACCAGCTCCCAGCAGAAAAAAAGAAGAAGAAGGCATCCAGACATTAGTGGTATGTGTGTTTTTTCTGTGACTCCAATCAGTTTCAGTTAGATCAGGCTCATCCTAACCTTTTTCAGATGAAGGAGCAGGCCTGCCCTGTGATTTGTGATTCAATGTGATTTGATCAGGCATCTCTACAAATGATTTCAAAATGCAAGTTATTTTTGTATAGCAAGTTATTGAATGATCATGTAGTACCCCAGCATAGTTCTGGGTTAGTTTGGGTTAACATAAATGAGTAATGTAGGTAGAATTAGGATAGCCTCACAGTATTTCTAAGCTTAATACTCACATGCTCATATTTACATGCAAAGATTTTATGGTTGGTGTGATTGTTCCTAATGTTCACACTATACATAAAACATCCCTCTGTAACATGACTCTAGTGTAGAAGAAATAGCCAATGGCTGTGTAGCCAAAACATCTGTTAAGGATCTTAAGGATGCTGTCACACCTTAATGATGGCTCAATAAGGGACAAAATGATGCAGTGTTATATTTTAGTAGTGGTCAGATGTGAAATCAAATTTTCCAGTGTTACAATCTTTGTCATGCTGAATGCTCTTGATTCTGGTTCAGCAGCCATTAAAATTATTTTGAGGAAAATGCACCGCAGATTTGTCTGAACGATATTTTTTTTGTAAAAAAAAATAAAATAAACCAAAACATGGGAACATTTCCTTATCTCCTGCTTCCATGTCATGTTACTGTGACATCATTGAAAAATGTCCTGTTCAACAGTGACCAGTCATTTTTGCTATTTGAAGTGTTTAGCATTACTCTGAACATTTTCCACATGATAATATTGAGAAGATGTCTGTTAACAAATGATTACCATCTTTTCATTAATTTCAGGATGCCCCGTTCATCAAGGGACAAGTGTTTTCCCCTTCAAAAAAATACTGAGGCAAAGAGTCAGAGAGGTTTGTTTCAAGAAGCATAAGAAATTACTGATGATGAAGATAACGCTTTGGAACCATACACTGTAATTGCCTGCACATAAATAAACCAAGATGCTTTGTTTAAAAGACAGTGGCAGTCTTTAGCCATATTATTTGATATCACTTGGATGCAGGTTGTATTTGTAGTTCATTTTTTGAAAGAAAATTGCACTATATTTCACCTTGGGTCTTTTTGTCTTGTTAAGGGCTGTGTCGAGGTGTTGGTGCAGTGGCAACCTTGCTCTGGATGGTATGTATGTTATCTGAAGTATAGTGTACTGATGGTGATTGGGTTAGGGGAAAATATAATCATATTTATCAACTTAACTTGAGTTTGATCAGTGACTACAAAGTCTGATCGTCAAGCATTCCACAAAGATGTCAAATACTTTGGGCAGTGTAGTGTATTGAATTTAAAGTAAAATAGAAATTGCCCTATTCCAAATCCAATTGATTCTGGTGGCATAGCCTCCAGTGTGTGAGTGTGGGTGAATGGCTATTCTGATAGATGGTAGCCTCAGGCAGTGTGAATGGGGCAAATAGTCAGTTGCTTTGAAAAGCGCCTTGCGTGGTCACCAAGACTCAAAAATATTTTTGGCCAGGGTTGTGTCTAATGTAATGTTGCTCCACATTGTAAGGAACAGCCTGAACAAAAGAGACCAGACTGTTAGACTTCTGAAAGATAGGAAAGGTTGCAAGATCATCAGTAGGCTACTGAACAGAAGCCCAACCACAGTTTTAGGGGTGGTTAGGATTTACAGGACTACAGTCTAGTGATAATGACCTAGGATGTGTTCAGTTTTACTACTATATATCTCTGATGTTTGAAAGTAAATCTTCAGTTCCTATTAAAGTGTGTTCAGTGTAGTCCTTTTTACATAACATCTCAAAACACCATTAAAACTTCAGATCCAGGCTTGTATCTTATATAAATATTTTTTGGCATCAATGTCACAATATCATCAACGTAATGGGAACATTAATCATTAGCTCAAAATAAACATTTACCTTATATTAGTAGCTTTTCGATACATGTCTTTTACTATATAAATACATTGTAATGCACCTTTATCAAACTTTAGTAACTTTGTGAGTTACCCAGTTGCGTCTTCAAAAATGGGCTTAAACTGAGCTTTTATTATGCCAGGGTATTTTGATGATTGCATACATGTCAGCATGGTACATATTTCAGATATTTGAATATGAAAGTAATACTTTTTGCTGTCTCTCTGTCTGTCTTGCAGTGGAGCGAAGTGGAAAAACTCCTGGGAGGCCAAGGACAACATTCAGACATAGGGTGATAAGTGGGGTCACACCCTGGACAGACTTCTTGCTGCAAAGGCAAGAGGGCTAACAACTACGCCAACTGTGTGACCCCTGATCAAAATTGTGTTTTAAGTGTAAATAGTTCTGTTTGGATGTGCTGTTTGTGCATGGTGTCTGCTGTATTGTTCTATTTGTTGTATTTATCTTTGCACAAAAATGTGATAAATGCATGTTTGAAAAAAAAAAAAAGGAACCCTAAATATATTGTTTTACTCTCCAACAGTGTGTGTCATTGTGTTATTGTTGTTGACTTCGATGCATTTCATGTCATTTCTGGCAAGCATCAGCTCTAGGGCTGGTGTATCAATCTAAATATTGATTGTATTGATACCAAGGGGAGTATTGGTATGGAATCAATACTCGTTGCAGTTACTTGTCTATACGTCTAGTATAGACATAGTGTACTCAAGTTCATGCTCTGGAGAGCAGAGAGTCGCTGATTCAGAGCACTGGGAGCAGTCCAAGATGGCGGTGAGAAAGTGAGGTCGAAGAAGGAGAAGAAAATGATTTTATGTAACTGATCGATGAAGTGCAGTGCCTCAATTTTCATAGCTGGATAGATATTTAATAAAATCTTTTGAAATAACATATACTACTTGCTGTCTGTGTTCCTTATACATAAACAAAATATCAACCGTGTAACCTTGATTTCAGAGTTCATACTCTCAGCCTCCAAATGGCTCTATGAAACTTAGCTTGGGGAAGGCTGTGACCATGAAATGTGAAAATCAAATATTTAAAAGTGTTTGCCTGGTCCCTGTGAATCAGGTGCCGATAACTGCCAGGAATTGCTGTAAACTTGCAGTCTATGGTGAGAAAGCCTCCCATCCCCTCCTAGGTGTGGGTAGGGTTTTCACAAATAAATGACCATGCTGTGATCTGTAGTTTACATTTTGAAGAGGCATTATTTCTTTGAATAAACAGAGTACTATTTAATTGTTTTATGTATTTGAAATGTTGACCTTTGAACCCAGATAAGGCAAACCCCTATTTACGTAGAACATTATGTTGATAATGGGTAGAAAATTGGTGCAAACAGGTCCCAAATGAGAAGTATGATTGTGCATAGATCAGTCATCAATATCTTAAACACATTTGACCAGTAAATACCTGTGAACACATGTTTTTCCGATTTTATCAAAGTTGGCCATAAAAAGGGTGTTAGAAACTACATCTGAAAGGGGCTGGCTTGGAGCAAAGATGAAAATTCAAGTTTGTCGTAGGACAACAGTGAAGATGTCATTGGAAAGGTCTCAGTCTAGAGAGTAACATACATCAGTACAAACACTGTGTGAGGTTCCTGCTCCTCAGGAGTGACCTTTGAACCTTGAAAACAAGACACTTATGAAGGCCTACAGGACAAGAACAAAACAAGTGACAAACATGGGGTCAACAGTTTTGGAAAGCTCTTGACCTCTACTACCATACCAGATGGTTATTCAACAGGGGGCGCCACTGTGTAGGGTCGAAACCGGGAAAAAACACAATTTAACCCTCTAAATAATAATGAACCTCAACTTTGACCAAAAATATGTGTTCTCCATCCTCAAAAAGGTCTGGAGAGCCTCCAAGCTACCTGTACTTCTGTCACATAATAAGGAAAACACTTTAGAACTACAAAACTTGCAGCGCACCCCACGTCTCCATATTGCAATCCTGTACAAATTGTAGTTCTTTAAGCATTCTTCTGGGTTAGGGTTAGGTAGGGTTTAGAAATGATCTATACACTCATTTTTAAACATAAAGAATACAACCATATTGTATATGTTTGTATTTTGGGAAATGTGTTGACATGAAAACACAAACATATATATTTAATAGTACTATTTTAGCACTAACTCCACTCGCTCTGTTTCACCGTCTAAAAGGGTGTGTTCAAAGGCAGAACTGATTCCGCAACGTTTGAAAACAGAACGTTCTGGGGATCGTACTTGGATCTACTTTTTTCGTCGTTGTGGGGTGAAAATGTGTCGTAAAGTTTATTCACATATAATGTGACTTCCTTCCTAGACGGTGTCCCATACAAGTAAATCCATCTGATCGATTTATAGTAAACGTTTATTAGCTAAACGTTGCCGCTTGTGAACATACCACAAGGACGCGATGAGAGGCGTCTGTCCCCATTCTTCCCCGCGTAGTTTGGATCGATTCCGTGGCCTATTCGCCAGTACACTATGGAGCTTATGAGCTCAATTTTCCTTTATAATGTGCAAATAAACTCAAACTTGTTAAGTTTTTAAATTAACCAGGTAGACAAGACGCAGTCGATATGGATTCAACTGACATATTTATTCCAGATGTCACTGTTTGTTTACACATTTCAGCATAGAAAATACAATTTTGAAGTTCTCCTCCATACAAATTCAAGGATGACAGCATAAACCATATACAGTACTGTGCAAAAGTTTCAGGCACCATCAGAATATATAGTACCATATATATTAACGAGCCGTCAATGAGTTTAACTCTACAACATGAGTATGTAATGCTCAAGCATTTCTTGAATAAACCTGGCGTAATAGACATTTTTTACAGCAGATATTTCTTTAAATGAAATAGTTGGACTAACACAGGATTTACCAGTAACATTAGTTAAGGTTCCACTCCAGTATTAACAGAGCTGTGTTATTGTTCAAGTGGGTAGATTGAGAGAATACTTGGCACCTATAGTTTTTTTTTAAACAACAAATAACTGCATACATAACTGCATCTGTGTGTGCAATGAATAAATGCAGCCAAACTACATCTCTCCATCCGAAAGTTCAGAACTGCTGTCGTCCTCTTCACAGTCCTCCATGTCTTCTTCCAACATATGAAAGAAACCAGGGTCTTTGTCTACATGGGCATAGGTGCTGGTGACTGCATTCAGCTTCTTTTGTAGACAGTCTCTCTTCTGTAAAAGACAGCAGTGCAGTCCTTTGTATCCGACCTCTGTCATATCAGTAGGAGTAGCTAGAGTGAAAATTGAAGAAGAATGAGTTTTTAAATTAGGCAGACAAAGTTGGAAACATGTAAAGCAGTTTTAATGCCACATTCTGAGGCTGTGTTTTTGTGCAAAAAAACAAACAGCAAGCTGGATTTATTAGAAAGGCTTTCAGATTTGATTAAGTCAGTCACCGGGAGTGCTCATCTTTAACAAATAGAATATTTGTAGAACATACTGTGATTCTTGATGTTGTCCTCAGTGTGATGAAGGAGGTTGTTTAATTTGTCCAGTGCCTTTCTCAGGCACTGATAATGCTGGGTCATCTCCTTCACAATGATGGGCTTCTCCTCGTCCATGCGCCTGACCAGCATGACCTGGTCAAAAAGTCTGCGCTTCACACGTAGACTCACCACTATTTTGGAGAAGAGAACAGAAGTGACAGAATCAAAACTTATTCGCATGTTCTACCATAATCCTCATAGTGTCGATCATTATGTAGCTCACACATTTTCAATTGATGGATGGCTGGAATCACAGCTTATTGTAAAAAACAGGTTCTAGGGAGAATTTATAGAAGAATAATCTTATGTTTAAGGTTAGAATGTATGCAACCCATTGGTTATTAACAAATGGGTCAGTTTCTCTCAGACCTGCTGTTGCTGACTATTGTTCTCCATTTGAGTAATATCACTTGATCAAGCCTTTTCTTACATTCCATACTACAAAATAGCATATCAGCATGAATCATACATGCTTTTATTACAATCGAATCAATATTGGCCAATTTGCTGCTGCTGTTGTCATACTACTGCTATGTTTTCCCATTTACTTTTAACTGTATGTTAAACGAATATAAACAGCTCTTTTCTAAAGCACACAAATGCCAACACTTAACTTACCATCTCCTTGCGCTTCCCAAGGCAGAACTATGCTATCAGAGAGACTGCATGCTGCTTCTGTATCAATCTTGTCTTCAGCAGCAGCAACAGTGTTGTACTGGATGATCTTCTCGCCGAGTTTCTTTTTGAGCTCACCCAGTCTCCTCCGTTTCCGTTGCCTTGTTTGATTGCTGTCTGTTAAAAAAAGTATTTTTTTATTTGTAAAAACAACTGACAAGTATTAGTTGTTGAGTGATGCAAAACTAAATACCATTTTGTCGATAGAGATCATGCTTCTTCCTTCTGAGGGAGTAGATGATCTCATCGATCTCCCTCTGGAGCTCTTCCTGACTACTCTGAGCACCATGTTTCTCTTGAAAAACAGGAACAAGCAAAGCAGGAAAACCAAATGTAGCCAAATGAATGACAGTACCAAAGCGACATACCGGTGATCATATAACTTACCAGTGGCTGCCCACTGCTTCACATCTTCAACCCACTGTTCTGTGTCATCCTGAGTGATACAGAGGTCATGCTGGAGACGCTGAAGATTTGCCGCTTCCAATTCTGCTCTCTGTGTAGTCTATTTATTACGTTTTAAGACGAAAAAATACAATGTCAGAATAATGTTTATTCAATTATCTATCTACAATTGAAAAATGCTTAATACTTTTCAGTTTACATGTCAAAGTGTCCCTGGGAAAGATACTGAACCCCTTTCGGGTGTGTATGTGAATGATTTTCTGATGAGCAGGTGGCACATTTTACAGTAGCCTCAATCATCTATGTATGAATGAGGTGAATGTTGACAAGCTTTGTTAAGTGTTTTGAGTGGTTACAAACACTAGATTGATGTGCTATATAATTGCAGTCCATTTATCATCCATTTCACCATGAAATGACAAAGGCAAATGTTAAAATACACACTTGAACACTTACTTTGACAAAACGCTTTGCCAGGGTCTTGTGGAGACTATCCACCTTCCTTTTATTCCATCCCATGGCAAGCATTGTTATCATATCTGCTCTGCCTGCACAAACAAAACAGAGAACATTTAAATTCTAATCCATTTTATCATCTGGTGCTGTGTCAAAGCATGCCATTTTAGTCTTATATCCAACCTGACTTGGTCATGTATTTCGTAGTCAGAGCTGCCCTTGAGAGAAAGCTGTTAACTTGCTCCACCTCCTCACCAACAGTATTTCCTGCACCACTCTGGTTTCTGCCACCCCATCTCACCTGCTCGAAAACAATACAAATATATGCACTAGCTATAAACTTCCTGTATTTACCTTCTTGCCTACATCCCAAATATATCTGATTAATATGTGGAGTGGACATTCTCACATGATTCATATTAATACATTTTAACAGGCCAGAGATTTACTTCCATTTTAAGCATGCGTGTGCTTAGACAGCAACTTGTTAATATTTGAGGACCAGCAAAACAACTGTCCAAAATGAGACTATGCACATGAGGCAGCTATGGTGTGCTCATGAACACTAGTTAAAAGTAAATATCTCTGGCCTTACATGAATTTTGAAAAGGCCTTGACATGGTTACACTGTATTAAGTGATTTCACTTATGTGGTCAATCTTCTTATGACACAAACTTTTAACTTGCACACTGTACCTCGCATTTGCCAGTGTGAGCCTTGGCATGCATGACAGAGAGAAAAGGCCTCATCAGTGTTAGTGGTTGGAGCTCAGGCAATTTCTCTGCCATCCTCTCCAAATATGGCCAATACCTGTAATGAGAAAGCCAATTAAGTGTTTGGGGTGTATACAGTGATAAGGTGATACATCGGGGAAGTCACCAGTAAAATATTTGTTACCAGCCAAAGAACAACATGTAGCAAAATAAATGCTAATAATGCCTTACATCTGCTGAACATGGAGGTGATACAACATAAGTCATATCAAGTTCCTACAGCCATAGTGTCTCAAAGGTATGAATTTAGGCCTGTTCTGCCCAACTATAACAAATTAATATAGTGTACCAGTAAAAACCTCGGGTATGACTTTGCAAGGGTTAAGAGTACCTGCAAGTGAGGTCCATACAAAAGAAAGTTATGTTTGCAGAGTCAGCCAGCTCCTTTTGCAGGTACAATGGGTAGGCATATATTTCACCACGGTAGTGATTCAAGCCTTGCAGCAAGACGCCGTGTCTGCAAACAGCAATTTCCAGGCCCTCCTCATCCACCTTGGCCCTCGACTTCTGTGAGGTTTCTCGCCCTGCTGTAAATGTTGCTGGCCCACAGACATCATGACCAGTCCTCTGAAAGGAGACAGAATATGTTACATGTAGCCTGGAGACAAGTACAAAAAAACAAGGCAAGGATAGGTGGTTGGATAACACCTTACAATCGTCATTTGGCTTCTTATCCCATCAACAAAGGCAGACACTTTGGCATCTTGTGCGATGAACAGGCCATCAAAGAGGGATGGTTGATCTGTCCTGTTAAATCAGAAGAATTACTTTGTTTTATTACAAAGTGTAAGAAACAACAATAATAACAATAATGCAATTACAAACCACTTTGTTTGATTGTCCAGAAACCCTTTCAGATTAGAAAAATAATTGTTGATGCCATGAATAATGGAATATGAATTGTGTATGTGCGTGTGTATGTATGTAGAAAGATATATTTTTTTTAGCAATGATAATCATTGCAGCTAATATATCAATTGCTAAAATTAGAAAATGAGTCCACTGACCCTTTGGATTTCTTGAAGCGGTAGTGTTTTCTGTTACCATCTGCAGATATGGCAAGCATGTCTGGTGTGCATGCAGGGCACTTGAAGGGCTCAACCAGGCACAGGTGCTCTTTCTTCCAGTTGCAGAAAGCAAATTCGCGATACACCCTGTGGAATGTATCACCACATATACTGCCATCCTGAAAACAAGGACGGTATTACTTTGGTTAATTAAAAACTTTGCAGTTTGGAAATGAACATTTCGAAGGACAAGAGTTCTAACCCGTCCTGTGCGATGGGCCCGATGTTCAAGCATTCGGATAAATGCTTTTTGTGATGTAGCTGGGCTGGCCAACTTCATCTGTTCAAATGATGTAAGGACATCAAATTTGAACAGCATTTGGCAGCTTGCTGTTGCTGGCCAGTATCGGCTACCAATCAGGTCACTGATCCCTGGGGTCCACTTGCAGGAGCAATGTGGGCAACACACAGAAGGCAGACAAAGGTTGTATGGACCTGAAAACAAAAATACTTATACTGTTTCACAGGAATCTGTACAAAACAGGACAAAGCGATAATAGTGAGCCATTATCCACCTGTGATGGGACACAAACGGTAGAAAGAAGAGAAAACATACCATTGATAGTTACCAAGACAGTCTGCTTTCCTGGCACGATGGTAAAGTCTTGGTCTCGGCCACAGGAGCAGATTTGTGTTGGGGGAGGAATCGGCAGCAAGCATACTGCAGTAACGACAATTACAGAAATTAATACCTGTAGTCAAATAATAAAACACTTTAACAGTTCAAAGAAAACTTCAGACATAGCTAATAATATAGTTGTAGAGCATTTTATGGTTACATTCGAAAAAAAAAAAAAGCAAGCTAAATTATTTAAACACACCTTGTTCAACCACTTCACAATGACCTCTTTCATCCATCTTCACTGATGATGTGGGAGGAATGTGTTTGTAAAAATGATCAATCATGACTTCTCTGTCATGAAATATAAGTTTTTTGTGGACCATTGAGTCACATGCTGCACAGAGAAACTGGACTCCTGAGGGAAGACAGTCCAAGCACCTGACCACAGCATTCACGGTTTTACAGTGATGACAGCAATGCTGGGGAACGCTTTCTGCGGCAAGCATGCAATTGAGGAGCTCTGGCACTGCAGCCTTGAATTTCCTCTCTGTGGACAGCTGCCTCATGGTCCACACAGACATGCTGGTTGTCCCCTCCACTTCTGCTGATGCAGGGACAGTGACGGAACTCAGCAGGTCCCTCAGTGTTTGCATATGTTGTTCTACATTGACAAGTATAACAAAAATGTCAAAGACGGTCATAATTTCTTAATAAAGCAAAATAACTCCACAGAAAATGCATCATACACATGGCTGCTACAGTACATAAAATATTAAGATGCCTATACATACTTGACTAGTTCCAAATTCAAAGATTAAGAGCTTTAAGAGCTGTCAGATTTCAATGTGCATACCAAGATTTGGGACCTCTTGAGGAATTTCATCCATCCGTGAGGCCTCAACTTCTGGCACCCCCAATGTGTGAGTGGGTTTGACTGCAAACAATGACGTAAGAAACATTACTGCTGACCAACAGCATCAACTTATAATAATAATAATAATTATAATTATAACTATAATATTTTGCTGACCAGATCGATTCTTCCGAATGGATTTTGGTACAATGTACCCGTTATGGTCCCTTGTCCTCCAGGAAACATTGGAGCCTCCAGTCGCCCTCTGCTTCCTTTTCTTTGATGGCTAATAAAACATTTTTTTTTTTTAAAAAAGAAGAAGATATAATTGCCTTTACTGGGGCACACATATCCTTTTCAGGTGTGTACAGAAGTGATTTGTAAGTGCAATTATAGAGAAAATTTTACTTTTTTTGCTTCCAACTCATCTGCCAATGCTTTCCCCGCCTCCAGCCACTGTCTGAAGTTCTCAGACGCCATTTGGAGACCGACGAAAGGAAAGGATGGAAAAGTCAAAGTAGAAAGACAAAGAGGGAAAGAGAGAAACACAATCAGACAAACCAAAAGCTGTGAGAGGAAAGGAAACTAGTAAAAGAAGGAATAAGACACTGGTTCTTAAAAGAACCGTTGGGTTGTGAGGATATGGCGATGATTGATGTTCAAAAGACCTGAAAAACAGTAACAACATCGACAAAACAGATGAACTAGGATTACTTGTGCAACCATGTCTTCTATTTGTTGCCACTGAAATTAACATTGATTTCACTTATAAATGCAAAGGGAATTATCACAAAAAGGTCTCAAGGGAATAATTTGTGTGTACAAAAGCTAAAAGAAAAGTACATTCAAACAATCTGGACTTTGTATCAACAGGTAAGGAATAGTCAAAGATGGGGATCATGCATGTTGGCTATCAAATCAGGAATAACAAGGAACATTCACACACCTGCAATATTCTTTCATATGTTAATTTACCCCCTTTTAGAAATGATGGGTTCATAGAATTTAAGTCCGTATCAATACAGTTTGTGATAGAGTGGGACATAACGGTTTCCTGCAGACAGAAATGCCTATACAGCTCACAGAATCTGCTTGGTCACATCATTTAGCTCCCTATTTAATTACCATTTATTTAGTCTACGTAGCCCTCTGCTAATAACAGTTCCGCAAAACAGTAACGTTACTGTTTTATTGGACTAAATAATTCTGTTTTGTGCTGTGCACCTTCAATGTTGCGTGTTATTAGCATGTGAGCTAACGTTATCGTCTTATTGGTAAAATCACGTCTTTAATATCATTCACAACTGATCTGTGACTAAAACGTCAAACTAAACAAACTCGGCTACATATGAGTTGCAAGTAATCGATTACTTTAATAATATAATACTCTAATAAAACATCATCCAATAAAATTAACTATATATGTCCGACTTACCAATGCTACGACGTTCAATGACGAAATGATGCGACTCCTCCCCGCTTAGTATGTCGCTTTTGATTGGTGACGAAGGTGAAAGTTCAGTTGGTGACGAGTCCCGTGACACACCGGAAGTGTCGATTTTTACTCGACCGCTAGAGGTCGCTTAATTTTAAAACGTAACGGGCGGTCGTAATACGCTGCTTGTACAAACGACCTATGTGGTCGTTTTTTCGAGGAGGACAGTCTCCTTTGGCCTGCAGTCTGACCACCCTGTCAGACGACGATAAACACACGGCTGCTGCTGCGTCTGATCACATCCAGACATACAGTGAGATCCATTAGATCAGGCGTGTCAAACTCATTTTCACTGAGGGCCACGTCAGCATAATGGTTACCCTCAAAGGGCCAGGTGTAACTGTCATACAGAATAAATGTAACTAAATGTAACCAAATATAATGTAAAATAAAGGTAACGACTCCATAAGATATTGCTAAATAGTTGTCTGTGTGTATTCAAGTTACAAATATGATGCATTATAGATGTAACCTGGTCCGCGATGGTGATGCCGTCACTTTTGCGGGTAACGCAATCACCATGCATTGTGGGAAATGTAGTTTATGGTCAACGCACGCCTTACAGCAGCATAGACCTATTTTAACACAGATTTTTAAGACCAAATAATCACTCACGGGCCACATAAAATTACGTGGCGGGCCACATCTGGCCCCCGGGCCTTGAGTTTGACATATGTGCCTTAGACTGAATAATGTGCATTTGTTGTACATTCAATAGAGTGAAAAACTACTGCTTTACAATCAAACCCCAGGTTATGAGGCTATTTCATATTATAATATAGTATCATGCAGTCATTTCAGAGTAAATTTTTATGACAAAAAACAAAATATAAACCAATATTTTTTAATAAGAGAGATTACTTTTTTTTTTTTATCTGATACTATCCTTAACATGAGCAGAACAGCGAGGGAAAAGAATACATCAGCCTGGTGACTCAACACACAGTTGCTGAATTGTACATTGGTCTAAAGGCAGCAGGTTAATTGATGAGGCGAACCCGAGAAACGATTCCCAATCACAGAGGGTGAAAGGGTACTGTCAATCATGTGTCCACTTGACCTGAGAGAACACAGGTTGAAACTGCACGGTCGATGTGTGCGTAATCCGGCCTATGGCAGAGATGGCTTAGCTTTGGCAGATATCCTTATAGAAATTATGAAGCTATATATGCTCCATAGCTGCAGAAGGCACAGTATCAGCATCCCATTACAACATAGGGTCAAGCGAGGTTAGCACTAGCAGCTCCTACTAGGACGGCGGGGGTCACCGAATCGCATAGATGAGAAGTTTCCGAGTGAGAAAGTGGGGAAGCAAAAGGTAAAAAAAAAAAAAAAAAAAATCAACTTTAAATTTGCAGTGATGAAAAATCAATAAAGCAGTAATTGCTTGGCTTATCACCTTGCAATGAAACAAATTGGGACGAGACGGAAGGCAAGGGAGAGGGGCTGGCGTCCATGTTGCACACCAGGGTTTTTTTTGGCTGCAGCATGTGGAGCTGAGCGAAGCAAGGGGAGAAAGCGAGGAGAGGAGTTTGGGCTTCAGTGGGCCAAGGCAAGGGAGAAAAAAAAAAAAAAAAAAAAAAGGTCTCCTCGTGATAATTAAATCTTCTCACACTGATTTTCTGCCAAATTTATTTCCCCAGGGACCATAACTGTGATTTAGTGCTTACAAGCCTTGCATAACTAATCATTTCAATGTGGGGGAACCACAAACCTGAATGAATAGGGAGGAGAGAGGGTAAAATAAAAAGAGATGGGGAGACTAAATCTGTGGCACTATTCATATCTAAATCAATTATTGCGGCAGGACAACAATCAGAAATGAGGGAGGGAGTGTTCTGCTGTAAGATTCTGTTTGAAACAGACTTTAAAAAAAATGAAGATGTCATGGCGCTCTCTTTTAAACTTCCACTGTGGTGCTATGTGGGCAGAAAACATCCTTTAATTCCTGGAACAAATAGAACCCATGAAGCCAATGAAGTGTCGGTTCAATATTCCTTTGACTGTTCCTGGCATGATTGTGTTGAACATAATAACACAACAAATAAGGCCATTTATCTGAAGTAACGACAGGAGATGGGGCTAACTCCGCTAATCAATACGGAATCAATACAAACCAGATTTTCTTACATCAAAATCACTGAGACAGATCTTCCTTCAGTGCAGAGTGCACAAGAGCAATACAGCGTCTCTCCCTGGAGTCCTAAGGTGGATCATATAGCCAGTAGAAAGAACACAGTTTTATAAAACAGTATTATGGTCTGCACTGAGTGACAATGCTGGGAACTATAATTATAGCTTGGTATAATTCTGACACTCTCCTTATTGAATCTTCATGTTTTAGTTAATGTGATGAGATCAATGACACCGGATCATTCGTGTTTACCAGCGGATGAATTTCACCGCTTGTCCTTCAAGTGGCAGCTTGAGCGGCGCTGATGGCGCTCGGCGAGCTAGTGTGGCACGCCACGCCACGGCCTCAGTAATTAAAACATTTAAAGCAAAGCCAGCCCCCCCTGTGCTCCCGGGGTGTGATATGAGGGTCACGCGCCTGTAGATTCTAATTTGCGCACCATTTGTATTCATGACAGGCACGTGCTAAATATTTAACAGCAGCCCGGCAGGAGTTTTGTATTGTTAGGCTTTCCAGGTCAAATAATTTGATTTCAAGGCAGATTACATTAAGCGTCAATGTCCAAGCCACCACTCTCACTTGCCTCTCATTTCCTGTCTTTTATTACAACTAAGATAGGCCACAACTGCAGGTATATGGCTTTGGGTTATACAAGAGCTTGTTATCCATGGATTAGTTATCATTTTCAATTAGAAAAGGGATCACATCATTTATTACAGATCCACACACCCACACAGGCACTGCACACGGACGCCCGCATGCAAAACGGAAATTTCAGCTGACTGACAAATTGTTTAGCGGAGCGTGTAATCACACCTACCAAGAGAAATATTAGTTCACACAAATGATGAGCGGGCACATCCACCATTAATGATAATTGATTGTCCTTCACTTTACAGCTTGTGGGGTCTTTTTTCCTCACGTTGAACAAGTTCGGCAGGAAACCGAATCCATTTTTGTTTCAGCCCTGGTGATGATTGACAACAGGGCTAGTTAAACGGTGATGAGGCGTTAATGGATGCTTGGTCCAGGAAGTAAAAAAATAAAAGGGGGGTTGGGAGATGGAGGGGGCATGCAGCTGAATATTTAATGGTCATATAATTCCTGAACACAGACACACACACAGACAGGTACACACCCAACCCGTGACCTGTCCTACACACTGCGTAATTAGGGAAACAGTCCTTTCGTTTAACTGCCAAAAGAGCAAAACGGTAGGTATATATTCCCCTAATGATATGGGTTAAAGAGCTATTATACGTCTCATTAAAATATATGATCTCCCAATCTGGTGGTGGTTTGAGGTAATGAGGAAAGAGCAGCACAGAGTGTAAAATACCATCTGCAGCAATAGACAAGTGTCAAATCCATAACTACATAACTCTGCGTGCCAGAGAGTGTCTGCACAAAAGATGTCTCCAGTGCCTCATAAACAACACACAGGGCCCAAAATATTGCCACAGCAGTGTTACAGCGAGCAGCGTGTGTGTGTGAGTGAGTGAGAGGAAATAAAGTGGGGTTATTAAGCACTTGACACCAGTTTTAAAGCAAAATGTGAGATGAGTGACATAAAGAAAAGCAGGATTTAAGTCGTGTTTATGACAAAGTTAACTTCACGTGTAAAGGCGCACAGACGCAGGTGTATACGGAAGGGGTGACGGACACATTCTCTTTTCATTTTTGTCAAAATATAGGGTGTCATTTTTAACGTCTCGTCATAAAACTTTGTCATGTGCACAGTTTGTTTTTAAAGCTCCCATAGAATGGGAGTTCCAATTAACACTGTTTTTTTTGGTGTGTATCTGCGCCATTACCTCGTTTATGAAGCCCTGAAGGTTCGAAAACAAACAGTTCAGCCACTGCTAAGAACGCTCTGTTGTATTGTAATCTCAGGCTCAGCGAGATCTCTGAAAAACCCCGTTCTGGTTACGTAAACACCGGTTCTCCAGAACAGCAGATCGTCCTGCTCCGGGCACTAGTCCGGGCACATCCGGTTGCGTACATCGAACCGCAGAAGAAGAAGAACGTCCGCTGTGGAGGTGTTTCACTTGCGACAGTGTCTTCTGACTCTGGGTCTGACTCCGGGTCAAAGACGTAAAAGGGACTGCGGCAAGGAGTCGTGACAAAGCTATTTTTAAACACTGTTAAAACAATGTTTTGATAATGAGTTGCAGTGCATCCACCGTTCCAGAGGGGGGAGCTGCGCTTCTGAGAGCTGGTGTGCTAATTACGTCACCAGGTATTGGCCAATCACAAGACAGTTGGGATTGCTCTACGCTGGCTGGCCAATCACAACACAGTCTGTCTTCTAGGGGTGAGATTTCAGTCTGAAACACCGCGGCTGAGGAGAGCTTCAGTGAGGAGAGATTTAGGCTCATTTACAACAACTAGGAGGTTTTTGACCATTAAAAACAAGTTAATGTATGTAAGTAGACCTCCATAACTCACATATATGTGCAACAGGACCACTCTATGGGAGCTTTAACTTCTGTGGCTGTGACATTCTCGGAAGGGATCTGTCTAATTCTGGACTAAATTTGTTACACAAAGAAATAATACCAAACTAAGTGCTTGGGAAGAAACTGTATTAAAGTAATAAATGATAAATCATTTAGTGGCTCAAATGAAAATTAATCGGCATCTCTTCTTAAAAAAAAAAAAAAATCTATTTGAGGCTTTAATGCTTTTTCCTTGTCATGAATGTCTTGATTTATTTTGGATGTGTAAGTTTAGGTCGGTGAGAGAGTCATACTTGTTAATTTGATATTTGGTTAATTGTACAGAATACATTACTAGCGCCCATCCTGTGCCCATATATGTGGCCTTCAGTAAAGTAGCAGCTGACACTAACAAACAGACTGTTACACTGACAGTCACGTCTTCTTATTATAGCTGGACATACTATGTTCAGTAAAAGCCTCCTGGGCACACAAACAATATCTCTCAGCTTTAATAGCCTAAACAAGGCATGCAACTGACAAAGGAATCATCCTCTCCTCTCGCTCTCACACCCTTTCATATCACATTTCCTTTTTCAACCACTAGCATCATCTGGCTGCCCTTAACCAAAGAGCCAAACGCTCCTTTTATGTGGAGACTACTTTGTTAACTGATGACCACAGGGCCAGTTATTGATCCTCTCCTTTCTCTATCTCAGTAAACCCTGCTGATAACCCCCCCCCCCCCCCCCCTCTCTCTTCTTGCAGGGCTCTGCAGTGTGCAGCTACAGTTCGTTACAATAATAGCTTGCATATCATAGCATCCACATGAATCAGATCTCAGTAGTTTCGATTAGGGCTGAACTAACTCAAACACGCTGCCAGTCTAGAGGATGTGAATCTATTTATGAACAGAGAGTGTAGGTGGTAGTGTTCTTCACTCTTTCCCCTCCATTTTCTTAAAAGGTTTTATCATTTCACTTGACCTAAAGGTTTGAGTGTAAACATTCTACTTGTGTTGACCTCTAAGCGGCCCTGCAGGGAATAAGGAGGTCCATTCTGGTTGCACTGGGAGGGCGGACAGAGAATAACGCTGTCTGACTCTGCTTGTGTGTGTATTTTGTGACTATGTGCCAGCGGCTTCTCTCACTACCACGGGCAAGTCACTTTGTGGAGCCTCTCTGATCTGACTTCATGTATCTCAGTGTAGGGCGAGGAATAAAAATGATTGCCCTTAAAGGCAGCGCCTGCACAGCGTGCCGTGCTCCGCCACTCCACCGCACAATTAAGAACAACACCTTATTTCACACAGACGTAACAGCTGGAGTGAGGCTCTGAGCAAAGAGGAGAAAGAGTCAACTGATCCCTAAGTGTGAACTTTGTTTTTTTTTTTTTTAAAAAGAAGCTGTTTGACTGGGAGCTTTGCTCCGCTGCCCAGAGCAAGGCACTTAGTCACCACTTTGGCAATGCTTCCACACAGAGAAGAGGTTAGGAGAGAGGTGGAAATGGTTGATGAGGACAAATGGAGGTGGGAGGAAAGAGTGTATGTAAGACGGAGAGTAGGAGGAGAAATCAGAAAGGAAAGGGAGAAGGCACCGAAACCAAGAAAAAAAATTAATGTGAGAACAGCAGAGAGGCCAACAAACAACAACAACAAATATAAAGACAACAACAAATGGGTTAAAGATAGAGAACAAAAGGAGGAGACAAATGTAGAACCGCAGGACCAAAGCAAAAGTGCAGGGCTAATTAGATTCTGAGGGCTGGACTTTCATTCAGCTGAAAGGTCAACTAACTTTAAAGGTCACGCTGACATGCCAGCTCGATATAAACACACAAAAAAATCACACACAAAAGGAAGACGGAGAGGGAGAGACAGTGCAACAAATTAAAAAAAATGACACACTAGACCAAATTATACTACTCTGCATGTGCATACACATAACAACAAGTTTAGTATTGTCATTTATATCATGCTCTGGACAGAGCAGGGACCAGCGTCATTAATCCAGATAAGGACTTTTATTACTTGTAGATCCAGTGCAAAATTACTCTTGACTTTATTTAAATGTGTCGCAGGTAATCTTTGTGTGTACAGTGTATGTGTGTGTCTGTATTGTTATATGTTGGTGGTGGAGTGGGGAAAAATGTTTTACTGCCTGCAATGCTAAGCACATTTGTGTGCATTACACATCTACTGTGCATTTTTATGTAGACTGCAGCCGTCTCAATAAAAAACAAGTGCGTCAGCATCTCTGAGTACATGTTTTTTTTTTACAAATTGAACATCAGCGATGAAATTGGAATGGTCATTTACAAGACACGTGTGTGTGTGTGTGTGTGTGTGTGTGTGTGTGTGTGTGTGTGTGTGTGTGTGTGTGTGTGTGTGTGTGTGTGTGTGTGTGTCTGTGTGTGTAAGGCAAATTAACTGTATGTTAAAATGTGTAAAACCACTTATGTTACAGTAGACGTTTTAAAATCTAATGCATATATTATGTTCTCTTGTCAGGTCTTCAGACTCAATCGCACAATTAAAGGCTATTTAATGGAGAGGGAAATAAAAAAACAAAAACAAAGCCAGGCTGCATTATTTCAACAGCTAACTTGCCAACATTTTTACTTTTTCCGTTTTGGCACTGGCGCTGTAATCCACATGTTGGATCTATGACCGACAGAGACACACACACACACAAACACACACACATATAACTCACCTTCCTCTAATTTCTTTAGGGCCTCCTCCTCTCTCTTAGCTACTTTGGCCCTCAGCACCTCATCCGTCTTAGCTGAGAAGAAAAAAGAAAGACGACAGAGTCAGGAGCAAAGCACAAGCGCTCGTGTTCTTCTTTTATTATGGACAGTTGCGTATAAAACGTGGCATTCATAATTAAATTATTTTTTTTCAATCGTTACTCATGATGTACGATTGTAATATATCGGAAATAATATAACAAATGTATTAATTTAAACAAATCTCTTTTTTTTTTTCTTCCAAAGCCACGTTGTTAACACCATTTTAAAAAACAATCTCTTTGAGTTATTTCTGTGCTATAAGATGCTGACATTTGAAACAAATTGATACTCATCACAGAGAATGCAGGAAATTACCAGAGGACACTTTACCAGATGAACACTTAGTGTACAGATCAATAAAAATAGAATTTAATGTCTTCTCTGTTCCCCGCCAAGCACAGCCATGCTCGGATATTTTTCCTCAACGCTCCTGGAAAAGTCAACGCGCTTTCCTGAAAGGTGTATATATATAAATATATATACATCGTTTCACCGTAATGAAAAGCTTAAGAGAAAGTGAGGTAGCGGGAGTAAACACTCGTCAGGACATTTTAAGCATCTTTCACCATCAGCAGTGTTGTCTGAACTCCCTATTCCTCTACCTTTCCCCCTGAATAATCAAGATGTTAAGCCACATTAAAAAATATAATGCTGTGTATGGCAGGACTATCAATATTGCCTCTAAATTAATTACATTTCCGTTGCGGCACATCATTTATTTTGCAGCGTTAGGGCCTCGGCGGAGCCATTCGCCTTTATTGCTATCTCACTTGGTTGATGAGTGAGCTATGTAAAATTGAGTCTCCAATATCATTACACTTAATGAGTTTAAACTTTGAAAGAGAAAAAAGTACGGGAGAGAAACAGAAGAAGAGAGCAAGAGGAGAGGAATGAAGGATGGGTAGAGGGTGGGGGGGGGGGGGGGGTGAGATCTCGGTACTGTTTTGGGGAAGTTAATACAATATGAGAGTGGGTGTAAGTGTTTGTGAGCACTTAGAGAACGTTTGTTTTAGGGCACAGCTGTGGGTGTCCAAATGTGGTTTATTGCACAACTTGAGATGCTCGAGATTTTGTGTCTGATTACACTTGCACTGCAAGCATGTTCCATAAAAATGCATGTATACCAATGTGTGTGTGTGTGTGTGGATGTAGAAGGCCATGGGTTGTGTGAGTCTCTGTGTGACTGCGCTGCTGTTTTTGTTCAGTAATTGGCATAGACAAAGAACCCGTCACACTGTTGTTACGGCTGGTTAAGTCTAGAGGTTCCGCATCTTTACCAACAATGACTTTACATGGATGACTGAACCCTCCTCTACCTCCCTCAGCTCGGGTGTGTGTGCGCGCGTGCGTGTGCTGACGTGTGTGGGAGTGTGTGCCTGAACCGAAACCTACAACATCTCATTTCTCTTTGCTGAAACAGTCATTATTTTGTTATGTTTGTGTGTACGAGTGCGCTAAAAGCCAAACTCCATCATCTTTATTCTCTGTACAACTACACTGGAGTTTTGTTTGTTTGTATGCACATTTTTTTTTGGTCTCCGTGTGTGTGTTTGCGTGTGTGTGTCTCTGTGTTCTTCAGTTTGCTATTTGCTCGAGGCAACCGGGAGGCAGGTAGGAGACAGAGTGGTAGTGGTGGTGTGATGCAGCGGTGAAGGGGAGATAAACAGAGAGATCGGGGCCATGTCGGAAAAAAGAAGAACTGACAGTGAGGGGAAACAGACAAAAGCAAAAGAAATGAGAGAAAATGCTTTGCCTGCGCGCACACAAACATGTGAGCACAAACAACAGGAATGATTTGTCGCTTCTTTTTGTTTGCATGTTTATCCTCCACCTCTATCCCTTCATCACACCCCCAACAGGTTTGCTTATCCTCTCTCTCTCTCTCTTCTCTCCTTCTGCTTTGCCCTCTTCCATCCCACCCTGGTTTTATGCTTTCTCTTCCTTCTCTTGCTCATCTCTCCAGTACACTGCGCCTGGGGGCAATAGCAGCAAATCAAACTGTTTATCCATCTCTCATCAGTGTACTGCCTCACGGGGCTCCTGCCCCCTCAAAACAATGAAAGTAGGCCTGTGTGCTGAGCCAAGGATACAATTTAATTACATCAATAAGGAGTTACACTTAAAAACAAACAAACATGAAATACACAAAAAAGACACACATTTCGGCTGTTTTTATTTTGTAAAGCTATGAATAAGCTCTGACAGAAGTCACAGAAGCTGTGAAGGACAGGAGTCATTCTTTGGATAATTCTGGGACGGGACTTTTATTAAAGTGCATGAATAAATCAATCAATAAATAAATGTAGCTTGGTGTTGACGAGAGGAGAGTCCTTTCACTTAATTTAGACTTGGTTCAGTCTTGGCTGCAGAGGTGGAGGGGTGGCAGCGGGAAGGGGCGGAGAGCGTCAGTGAAAATCACATTGTGATTATGTGTATATAATTGTAGCTCGGGGGCCCGGGGGCCATGTAGCTCTGATGGCGCTAAAGGATGTTTTATGCACAGCAACAGAGAAGAAGAACGTGTGATAGAGAAAAAGAGAGAGAGAGTAGGAGGGAGAGGCAGGCTGCCAGGATGTTTGCTTCTATTTTTTTTTTTTTTTTTTTACTTTATACAATCTCCTCTTCTATCTACCTTTTTCCTCCCTTCTTTTTCCTCTTTTTCTGCTCCTCCTCCCCTCACACTCCTCTCCTACTCTTTTCTGTCCTCCTCTCTTCTCTCCTGTCCTCCTCCCTTGGCAGGATTAGCTGGGTCTCGTTAGAGGGGAAATGTAATAATGCTCCTACCAGGTGGAATCGGGCCCGCTCCATTATCAGCCGGGAGATGGATGGGCCATGTAGGGCCGGCGGGGGCCACGCGCGCACGCAATTTAGATTCAATAAACTGGCAAAGCAAGACCCCCAATCTGATTTATCTCTTACACGCCGCCAATGCTTGCTGCTACGATGCTGATTCCCTATTACCGCTCAGAGAAGGACTATTCATTGGACGTAAGGCACGGCAGTCAGAGAGGCTTGTCGGGGCCCCCGGGACGGCAGCAAAACAGATACAGCAGAGGGTTAATACGTTTACACACAGATAAGCAATTAAATCTAAGGCTGAGGTGAGTTATAGAGTTATTAAGGAGTGATTGGGATGGGAGGGAGGGGAAGAGAGGGACAGGGGGTGGGAAAAAAGAAGAAGAGAGATGTTATTCAACGTAAGAGGGTAGTAGCAGCTTTGGCCTTAGGCCGAGTATTAGAAGTGAGAAAGGCTATCATATTTAGCAGCACATAAGGTGAGAGAAGAACAGAGAAAAATCAGTCTGCACATGTTGTTCAATAACCTCAACAGTTATAAAACAGCCTGTGAGAAACTCAGTCTGTGTGTGCATACCGGTGTTTTGTATGTTTGTGCACATAAGTGGGCATGTGTTGGCGTAACAGGTACATTCATATCCGCCGTGAATATGCAGAGCATTGCATCGCATCGGAGCGTGAGCCAGTGAAGCGCACACGTGTTAAACAGTGCTGCTAAGGGTGGGTGTCATTACATCCAGCCGCCAATCAAAGTGAATCCGAATGTCAGCAGGAGAGAGGGCGTGATAAATCAGCCGCACACCCGACGACAAACAAAATATTAGAGGCAGCGCAGCGCCATTGGAAAAATGTCCCTTCTAATCAGCCAAACACTTTACAGCGAAGCTCGGCAGCTGGGCCTGCAACCAACGCTGAATACCAGAGAGACAGATAGGACAATAAATACATAAGAGACAGGTCGGAAGACAGACAGACATGTTGGCACGCTGACAATTAACAGTTCTGACAGACAGACAGACAGACGGGACAAAGACACTTAAGCACAAACTGGGGCTCGAGGACAGATAAGGTGAGACAATAGAAGTGACAGGCAGACAGACAGGTGGGATGACAGACAGTCTCCCACCATACACATTTCAATTGAAGATTTAATTCATTATAATGAGTGATTGCAACAATTGGTTTTGCTGTTTTTTTTTATCATTGTAAAAAGGCTTCAAATACCACAAGGAAATAATGGACTGACTCTGTTTCCAAAGTTTAACAGAATGCTTTGATTCCAAGGATGGAATAAATCCAAACATGGATAAATGGATGAAAGTTCAAGTGTCATAATTAACAGAGCCGATACCAAAGTTTTACTCCAGTGATAAATTATCTGCAGGAAGGATAAAGGATAACGTTTCCACCACACTGATGAGAGGAGACAGTGATGCAACATTATCCTCCATGATTTTACAAAAATGTGATCACATGACATGAGTATATGGACAAAAACAAGGAGTCACAAGAGAGAGAGAGAACAGTTTTCTAGTTGAACATTTCCCAAACAAGTAGACAGACTAGACCGTTTGTCAGTGTTAATTGCGTTACAATCTCACTGTGAATTCAAAGATTTAAACTGAGAAATGTTCTTCACAGAGACCCGCCACTAATTACTGAGTGAGGCTTTAAGCCAACAAAAGATTCCTTCATATTTTTTTTGGGAGACTTCAGGTAAGAAAACATTCTATTTTGGCAATTTACAACAGGTGGAGACTAGACATTAAATGCATCACAAGAGGGCGCAATATTCAAAGCAACCACTAGGTGGCACAGAACAGCAAAAGAGCAGAGTCTTCAACCAGGCCTTTCGTGTGTGTGTGTTTAAATGCTGGTATATGTGTGTCTGTGCAGGCCCCCCACTATAACAACTCACTAATGTAGACCTTGTGAACTCTAATTTGACAGGGGACATATAACAAATGCTCCGATATCCTGACTGCACGGGCAGACAAAAGCAGATAAAACAGGAAGTGATTTAAATATTTAGCAGGAGCACGCATAGCCAGGCTGTTGTGCAACCTGTGTGAGATCTGTGAACTCCCATGCCGCAAAGAAATCACCACAAACGTGCAATTAATTCACTAAAGTGCCGTATATGAGTCAGCATCTCGGCGTTAAAACTGGACTGAGTAAAAATCCTTTGGGCAGAAAAGCCGGAGAACTTGAGTGATCTTCAGCGGAGGACGCCCTCTGTATCTGTCATCAGGCTGATTTAACGACACCCATGAAATATTTACAAACCAAACAATTAGAGAGAGATATCTTACAAAATCAATCAATTATTCATTGCCAATCGTCTGAAGAGCTTTTTTCTTTTGTTTCACAGCTATATTCTGATGCTGGGGAGTGCATCAATTAAGGCTCAAACTCCCGTGGTGTTATGGATGCTTCAGAGAGGAAAGATTTCCTAAATGAAGGAGCCGGATGTTAAGTTTCCAGCAGCTGAAGGATGACACTGTTGTGGCAGATGAGCTCGATGAAGTGACGTTGCTAATCTCTGCATACATGAAGTCAGAGGGACAATTCACATCATTCACCTAAATATTATGTGAATGACGTTCGGCCACGGTGTGTAAAAACTCTTGCAACACGTGTTCTATTAATTTTTAAAACAGCCTCTTAACTCCAGACACCGCGGCTCCATCCTTTTATCATTTCATTTCACTGCAACAGTCTCATTGTGGTGAGGAATTCAGAAGAAGGTTGATTTGAAAAGAAAAATATGAAGCGACAAAGACTTTTTTTCCTGCATAACTACAACCTCAAAAAATAAGTCTTTTTACAGACATATCTTTTTACTACAGCCAGTAAAATAAAACTCTTTATGTATCACTGTTGTACACTCTTAGAAATAAAAGTCCCAAGTAGAACTCTATAAGGTTCTTCGGCTTGTCCTCCAAGGAGAACCCTTTTTGGCTCTACCTGGAACCCTTTTGGAGGGATCCACCAAGAACTCTTTTAAAACTCTTTATTCAGGAAAGGGGTTTTAAAGGGTTCTCTGGATCAAAATGGTTCTTACTGGAACCATTAGTGTTACCAAGAACCCTTGAAAAACCCTTTCCTAATGAAAGGGTTTTTCAGAAGCAAATGGTTCCAGGTAGAACCTCAGCCCTGGTAGAAAGACCCTTTTGGAACCCTTATTTCTAAGAGTGTACTTCTACATTAAACAAATAGATTTCAGTCAAATGTGTCCTACTTAACCCTAAATGTAACCATTAATGCAGAGAGATCTGTTAAACGGGAGAATGTAGTGATAAATCGAAATTTCTTTTTAAGTTAAAATCGTCAAAATTTGGTTTCAGGAAAGTCTTTCTGTGTTTCTTTAACCTGGATGACAATAAGAGTGGATTTTCCATTATTTTCTGACATTTTGTTTTAACAGCAGAGATGTGACTCCAGTTTCTACACTCTTAGAAATAAGGGTTCCAAAAGGGTCCTTCTACAAGGACTGAGGTTCTACCTGGAACCATCTGATTCTGAAAAACCCTTTCCCAAAGAAAGGTAACACTAATGTTTCCAGTAAGAATCATTTTGATCCAGACAACCCTTTAAAACCCCTTTCCTGAATAAAGGGTTTAAAAGGGGTTCTTGTTGGAACCTTTATAAAAAGGTTCTACCTGGAGCCAAAAAGAGTTCTCCTATGAGGACAAGCTGAAGAACCTTATCTGGTGCTTTAGCACATTGCTTCACTGCATACAACATATTTTCGACAGTGAATAATAAGAAAGACCAACCTTTACATTCAACTAAGCTTGGCTCCTGAAAAACACATTAGTCTTATTTGTTTTTACAAGAGGTCCGAGGTTGACAAAGGGTCACCAATAAGTAGCTGAGAAGCGTTGCCTTTTGCGATGCATGTGGACAGTCGAGGCTCAGCACCCCCAACCCAAGGAGCCAAGGGGCACAGATACCCCGTGACTCTGGAAGTGCAAGAGAAGAGAAGAGAAGACGAAAGCAGGCCCCGGACCTTGTGAGGAGAAGCCGAGGCCTCCAGCGGTCAGAGATCAGAGATGGGAGATTACTCTGAGGACCACGCACTGCCATGGGGGTGCAATGCATGCACTCACACATGCACAAACAACCACACCTGAGGAACACACACAGACATGCACACACTCACATAAAACCATAAGAGCACAACACACACACACAAATGCATATCACAGAAGCCTGAGGGAAATAAATGCAACAACAAAGCTTCATAGTAGAGCAACTAGGTCACACAAAGGTCAAGCTCAACGCCTTTCTATGGAAATATCACATATTTACTATTAATGTTCTCGTCTTTTAGGGGGAGAACGTATAGATATTAAAACATCACATTAGTGTGGGTTTGTTTGTGTGTGTGTGCGATGTGTAATTTAAGTCATTTTCTCGCTTTGTTGGAGGGCGAGAATGCCTTTTATTTAAATAAAGAAAAAAGTTCCGTCTTGTGCACTTTACTGTGATGAGCATGTAAATGTGTAACGGAGGTCTTGAGAGGGCGATCAGATCAAATCTATAATGCAGGGACCCTACAGTGAAATATTAAGCATCCCGGGGGCCTTTGAATGACATCTCACCCTCAACTTCAACCTTGTCTCATCTCCACATGTCTCTTTCATATTCTTCCCTATTTTACCGCCCTTTCACTTCCCCTCTTACCTTTTTTCCTAACCCAATTCACTTTGAACACTCTCCTGATTATCTGCATACTTTTCTATCATGTAACTTTTAAAACTATTTTTTTTACAATCACAATAATCTGGATTGATTACAGTGTTTGCATGTTTCCGGGAAAAGCAGCTTTAGTGTGCTAAGGCAAGTTTGCTTCTAATAAAACTAATAATAATAATAATAATCTGACACCATATGTTTAGACTGATAGTAACTAAGGTGTGTCAGCAAGTTCCTGCCTTGTGCCTTTTTATGTAAGTCCACAGAGCAAAGGCAGTTGTTATTATAGGATAAGTATAAATGACTGTAGCCCTCAATGTGGACTATATTTGTCATATCTAGAACGTAGTGAGGGCAATAATTAAATAACAATATATATTGCAATACAATTTTTGTTCAATTGCAACTCAACAAAAAAGGACGTGTCAGTACGTTTTTTTGTGTTTAACAAGTGTTTGCCATTTTCTGTCCGTAAAACCACAAATAACTGGTTTCTGTGACAAGAAGAGCACAAATAAAATCTTGACCTCAACGATTATTAATATTGATCATCTTTAATTGTGATCAAATGTTTCGGCTTTATCGCCCACACCCCTTTGTAGAATGTTATTTGCAGTGCGATTTCGACAGAAGACGTGTTGCAACAGAGCGACATAAGGTCATACATGCACCCTTCATTTGGCCTTTAATACATGAGATCTGAGATCTTTGTGACAGCTGTTTGCGCTGCTGTGTGATGCTTCCCTCCCGGTTCTTGCGGTTTCACAGTGCTCATTTGAAAACCAAGTAAGTATTGGCTGTTTTTGTGGCACCGTTCGATTGCACAGTTAAGTTTTCTCCATCAAGGTGTTCCTGCCAACCCATCATACCTGTGTCCTCTAGGGGAACTGACGTATTAGTTAGGCTTTAGGTTTCAACAACACCAGGGCATTTTATCCTTCACATTAGGGTCGAAGTGGCCGGAGCCAATCCTAGCTGACGTATACTACCGTTAAAAGTTTGGGGTCACTTAGAAATTTCCTTATTTTTGAAGGAAAAACACTTTTTTTTCAATGAATATAACATTAAATGAATCAGAAATACACTCTTTACATTGTTAATGTGGTAAACCACTATTCTAGCTGCAAACGTCTGGTTCTTAATGGAATATGTACATAGGTGTATAGAGGCCCATTTCCAGCAACCATCTCTCCAGTGTTCTTATGGTACATTGTGTTTGCTAATCGCGTTAGAAGGCTATTGGATGATTAGAAAACCCTTGAAAACACTGCACACAGCTGAAAACTGTTTTTTACTGGGCAAAATTATTATTTTGAATAAAAATCATTATTTCTAATGTCTTGACTATATTTTCTATTCATTTTGCAACTCTTTTGATGAATAAAAGTGTGACTTTTAATGGAAAACACAAATAAATTGTATCAGTGAGACCAAACCTTTGAACGGTAGTGTAGGTTGAATAGGCGACGTACACTCTGGACAGGTCGCCTGTCCATCGCAGGGCAAACACAGATACAGAGCAACCATTGACTCTCACACCTACAGTCAATTGTCCAACTAACCTAATCTGCATGTTTTTTGGGCTGTGTGATTAAGCCCGAGTACCCGGGAAAACCAAAGCGCACACGGTCGGACCAGGTTCTGAAGCGGTCACCTACTTGCTGTGAGGCGACAAAGCACCACAAATCAAATGAAAAGACTCAGTAGTTTGCACAGATGAAAGCTCACTACAGCACACGATACACACAAAAAAGATCTACATTACAATGTGCATTCCTTTATGATATGTTACTAGAGCTGAAACGATTAATCGATGAATCGATTATTAATTGATAACTTAATGAATCGCTAACTATTTTGATAATCGATAATCGGTTTAGAGCTTTTTTCATTATTAAAACCAGATTTCTGATTGTTTTAGCTTCTTAAATGTGAATATGTTCTTGGTTTCTTTGCTCCACATAACAAAGAAATCATTAAAACTGAATCATTTTGGTTTGTGAACAAAATAAGATGTTCGAGAACATCATCATTTCCAGCTTTGATCAGTGTTTTTTTTAACATTTTCGGACATTTTATGGACCAAACGATTCATCGATTAATCGAGAAAATAATCGACAGATTAATCTATTACAAAAATAATTGTTATTTTCAGCTCTACATTTTACCACTATATCCACTGACAGACAGATTCAGAAACTGACCTTTAGTTAGGAAAAGAAAACATATATCATAACTACCATTATAATATTGTTGATAATAATAATACACCTATGTATTGCAATGTCAAAGCAAAAATATATGTGTGTATGTGTGTGCGTCAGTGTGAATGCACTTGAGCGTGATGTTGAATGGTAAAGAATAGACTCTGGTTTCCCTGCTGAAAGCCTGTTGGATGCCATTGTGATGGCACACCACTGAGTGTGTGTGACTCATGTGTGTGTGTGTGTGTCGCGGTGGATGCGGTGGCGGGGGGGGACTAAGTCTATGTGGACCCCCGCACATGAAAGGTAAACTAGAGCCGCTAATCGCAGTTGTGACACAAGGAGGTTCAGAAGGGCGCCCACTTAGAAAAGAAAAGCAGGAGAGCCGGGGACCCTGGCCGATTCAATGGGGCTCAGCACAACTGACCACATTACAGGAACAAACACACACACTGCAGAATGGACACACAAACTTGGTGGTCTCTGGTGTGGACTTCATGGATGGTGAGTAGAGCTTCGAGGAGCTTGTCCAAAAGACTCTTCATAGAAATCGCCAACAACGTACTTCAATAAAATGTTCGATTTATATATTTCCTTAAAGAATTATCCAGTGAAACAAACAAAAAAAAAAAATCACATTCTGAGGGACAAGGTGTTAAACACTTGCCTCACAACAGGACTGCAGGTGAGCAAGAATAAATGTGTAAAACAAAGTGTTTCAAAACGAATGCAAGTTCAGGGACATATTTGGCAATTAACGCTAAAATGTCAGCTCATAAAATATAATGAAGGGAAACAGAAAGAGAAAATGTATAGGGCAGATTGTGAGTGGCACCAGGGAGAGAGGGAAGAGGGGGAGACGAAGTGCAAAGGAGTGAAGGAGACCGGACAAACGACAGCCTCCCTCCAAGGTAGTGCAGCGCACTCCCTTCTCTCTCTTCTCATCTCTTAATGCTTATTTTCACCACTTTGCTTAAAATATTGATAATCAATTAGCACTACGTCTGTTTTGCTACAGAATCTGTGTCACGGTCTATCACTCTGTCAGAGCCAATTCGCCGCTCATTCAAAGTTCATTTTTCCTTGGCGGCTCTGTGCCTTTGGAGGAGTCATTACGCGTGGAACATAGCCCGGGGTGCAATCACCTATTCTCTTTCATTACTGGGGAGATGGAGAAGGTGAGAGAGATTATTAGAACTTTGGAATGATCACAAAGCTCCACGCCGCCTGTCAGATCCCCCCTACGTGTAATTCATCTGGCCTCTGCTGCCTCACCCCCTCCACCCCCTCCACCCCCTCCCTTCCTCCCTCCCTCCCTCCATCCCTCCTCCCCCAGCCTCAGCCAGGGGTTTGGCCACAGACATTATTCATGAACATCTGCAGCGTGCTGAATATTCCACAACCTCCGTCGTGATGAAAAGGGAGCTGCCCCTTTGACTTGAAAATTAACATGCCGGCGCAGAGATTATGGATGTGTCGCTTCGTTCCAAGCTGAGCTGAGCTGGGCCACACTGAGACGGGCCAAGCTGATCGCCCAGCCTGGGCTCAGCGAAGTAGGAGAAAGGAAAAGTGGGTGGAGAATATGCTCTTTGTAACAGTGAGGTGTCTGTTTCAGTGGGCAAAGCAATGAATGAAATCATTTTACTGCGCGGACAAGAACGGGTGAAGATGAGCACAAATCAGACATTAGCAGTAGAGCTCCGATATGTCACATGATTACATCGAGTGTCCAGTGTAGACTTACAACTCTCATGTTCATCACTGCCACAGGTATATATAATATATGATTAAAGAATAATAAGTGTAAATAAGTTCCTGATTAACTGATTCATTTGTCTAAAACAGTGGTTTAGTAAGGAGTAAAGTGACATTTCCGTGTGTTGATGGGATTGTGACTGATTTCCTAAACGGATTCCTTTTAGATTCATTGAGAGATATGACTTATGAAAGATATTTTCACAGATTTCTCTAATCTGCCACATTATTAAAATATGTATGTTGACATTAAAAAGTAAATCCAAAGTAGCACAGTGAAGTTATACATGTATTTCTGCTTGTGAACCATAGATATGAATAAATCTGCAGACTCAGCTGTTAGATTAGCTGTGAGAGAGAGAGAGACTTGAACGCGGCAGTCTTGTGAGATTTGTGGCATTTTCTGCCAGACTGATCAAATGATTTGATGAATCAATATTGCATCTTTCAAATCAAGATTGATATGAATTGGAAAATCCATTTTTGAACATCTCAATGCACCCCTCTCTCCTCACCTCTGTGCATCTCTTTCTTCCATTCACTCCTGGGTGTCTCAACATGAAAGATCAGCCTGAGAATGAAGACTTTTCCTCTCTCACACCAGGAGCACTGCATGCTCGAGAGAAACCAACCCCCCCCTCACTGGTCTCTCTCATGTCTGTGTGTGCTATCAGTCCTGATTTTGTGACTCAGAAGAGGAAGGTTAACACATTTTTCTTTCTTTTTTCATTCATTAAGCTCACATTAACCTACAGTATATGAGCCTACAACATGTGACAAATGCAGAAGATGTGAGATTCCTGCATAGTGGTAAAGTCGCTGCCACCAGTGTTATGATGTCAGTTTGATTCTTAATTATGTCATCAATTACCTGTCAAAACTCTACATGCAAACACAAGCACATTCTCATACTAGAGCAGCCTTTGTTAAACTATTGTCACGGCCCCCAATTTAAAGATTTTGACTAAAACTGTATTCCCATAGTATACCATCCAGTATTTTCATACATAACATTTGAATGTTGACTCCAAACACTACTTTACATTATTTATAAAAAAAAAAAATATCCATGAAGGTTGCACTTTTACTAAATGACTTATACCATTTGTAACTACGGTTCGAGCACGACTGTGCAAGAACCCTCTTCAAATGCAAGGAATTGTTATTATTCCGGCAAATGAATCGCATTTTTGAGGGCCTGAACATACCCCAAAACTCACAGATCTTTGCGACCGCATCAATCCTGGTGAAAATGTATGTATTTAAAAGGTTTGGCGAAAAAGCGTGGACAATTGGAAATGGGAGGGGCTAAAAACAGACGCAAAAAAGAAGCTAGTAGGTCATCTCCTGTCGGGTTTAACGTTGTGCGCGAACTAAACTTGGTACACACGTTCATTCTACTTTATATTTATATATAAGTAACCTAACCAAGACTAGCGGACAAGTGTGGTAGTGTTGTTTCTTTTTTGAATATGATTTTGTTGTACATTTTGAATAGCTGTTCTTAATTAGACTCGTACTTTTCTATACATTTTGCAGATAAAACATGTTTGAGTTTAACTTCTGGACACTGGCTCTTAGAGTAAATGTCTACTCTCACATTGTGAATACATACTTCACTCTTATCATATCTTAGGTATTTAATGTATGTCGACTGACAGGCAAAGAGGGTGAAAATATAAGTAGAAACAAACAAACAAAACCAAGAGTACAGTACGAATACTTGTGTTTCAGCCAGTGCATTTATGTCGGATATGAACACCTCTAATTACTGTTGGCAGTGTTGAGAGTGAAAGAATGAAGAAGAAAAAGAAAGAAGAAAGGAATTATGAGAAGATAAACAAAGGGCGAAGAGAGAAAAATACACTTTAATACATCTAAAAGGGGGCGAGCTTCTGACACCGGCTCGAGTGGGACTTGTTGCTTCCTCTCCTTGATTGTAAATGGCAGAACAAGTTTACTCTGGCAGTTGGAGCAAAAATGGAGCCTGACAGCCTTGTCAGAGAGTTTGAATGGCTCAGTAGCAGAGCAGGAATCAGGATGATTTCATGCCTTTCATCTCCAAATCGTCGACGGACGAGGTGAAACCTCCACATTCATTTTTTGTAAAAAATAAATAAATAAAGAAAGAAATTAATACAATTTAAAAGACCTTGTGAAAATGGAACAGAAACAAAAGAAATAGAAGTAGAAAAAGAGCTGGATGCAGAACAAACATGTCAGGAGACATTAGAGCTTTCTACAAAAAAAACACACACCAGTCTCAATAATCCTTGCACTCATTTCTACCTTTTTCTCTTTATTTCTCTTTATGAATTATTCCACAAGAGACTGGTGCAACAAAACCCACTCAAGATCTCGCCCTCTTGTGTTTTCTCACTACAACCTCAACGTTATTCTGCCCGCCTTTGCAACCTTTGGCTCTATATGAGAATCAACACTGGAAGAACATTGGCAGCAATTGTGCATGCACTCGGGGCCCTTTCATTTCACAAACAGTCCTCCCTCTAAACTCTTTACCTTTCTTAGGGAAGAGTCTGACGAGTGACAGCGAGAAATGCACAGACAAGTCTATAGCATGTGTGTGAGAGGAGGGATTGGCAGCATGACTGCATTGTTGTGTTACTCTCCCATAGAATTATCCCTCTGATCCCCCTCTACCTCAATCTGCTTGCTTCATTTTTTATCTTTTTTTTCAATTTACAGGATTTGTTTCTGTGTGAACAGCGAGGAGGATAAGGTATAAAACTCATCTTTATCCCAGGTTTTTGTTGCGCTTCCTCCACCGTAACAATGTGTGTCAGTAATTAGCCGGCCAGTTTGGTTCCAGGCTTTTCGATTGGGTGCCTCCGTTTGCCAACTTTCGCCTTTTGTTCCTGCCACACAATGACGCCCACTCGGCCTCTCGGTGTGACTCTCCCTCTCTCTCCTCTGCGCTCCCCGTCTCACACCCACACAGGGCGTTACACAATTTATCCAAATGTGCTTCGCTTTAAAACCCCATTACTCAGCCCATGTTGTTTTGTTCAACACAATTAAAAGAACAGGCCCTTGGTAAGAATTCTTTTGGTTCTCCATTGGCCGCGGAGTTACAGTAAACAGGCCAGCTTAGGTTTTGTTTGCATATAAGCTTAGGTTTCATTTCAGACAACTCAATACCATGCCTCATTCCATGAGCAGCAACCTGTGAGCAACTTTGAAGACCACTCGGCCAAATCCACTCACACAGAGAGCTGAAGAGCCTAACAAGGTTAAAGGGCCGAGCATTGTTATCTCTCTAAGTAGTGACACACTTCAAAAGGGTGGAGAGAAGAAAAAAAACGTGTAATGACTACCTAGACGGGCTTTGGCAGAGGGTCTGGTGGTAATTTCAGGCTCTGACCTTGTGTGTAAGCCCTGGAGTGTGGACTTAGTTCAAAGCAAAGCCAGGTAAATGAGAGAGAAGGCTGCTGGTCAGCCATGACCACAAGGTCACTGTCAGGGAAGATTGGAAAGGGAATATTAATGTTGTCTATTGTATGATTCAAACGAGCATCAAGTCGAAAAATAAATATCCAATGAGATTGGTGCGTCAGGCATGTAAAACTAGAAATGTGGAATCAGTATTCCTATAATCATTAACTATTTGGACCTTGTTTTCCTGGTCTCAGTTTACACTAAACTTCTGTCTGTGAGTTTTGGACTGATTTTTACTTAGTTAGGGATCACTAGATTCTGACATTTTATAGTTTAAAAGATTGTTGAATCAATCATTCACAATGCATATTTATTATGCGTATTGAAAATAATGAGGCTAAAAGTATGACAAAATATCAAAGTAATCTGTTTTAGCATAATGATTATTCCTGGTTACAATAGAAATAAGGGTTCCTTCTTTTACAAGGGATGAGGTTCTACCTGGAACCATCTGCTTCTAAAAAACCCTTTCCCGAAAAAAGGGTTTTTCAAGGGTTCTTGGTAACATTAATAGTTCCAGTAAGAACCAATATGATCCAGAGAACCTTTAAAACCCCTTTCCCGAATAAAGGGTTTTAAAAGGGTTATTGGTGGAACCCTTTTTATACAGGTATAAAAAGACAGACAGCAGACAGCTGCTGTTTTTGACTCACTAATTGAAACAAAAAAACAAAACAAAAACACTGAAGACAAAGGTCTCACTGTGCTGAACACTTTAGAATTTTCACACCAGGAAGAGCTCGTTTGATTAATCTGAACATTTACTCGGCACAATATGCCAGCGCAGATTAAAGCGATCAGATTAGTGCATGGTCATTGTTGCTGTAGTTTAAATGCCTCAATGAAAATGATGTCATGAAGTTTACTCACACCATCTGAAACTCAACACAGCACAAGGACACACAAGGTGCAAAGGCTCTGGGAGTTTCCTCACGCTGTAGACGACTCTGTAATTACATTCACACTCAATGATTTAAGGGAAAAGAAAAACACACATAATGGTTTAAAACAGTCTGTGATGTCTGTGATACGGTTATAAAATGATGATTCTGTTCTTAATGAACTAAGGAGCAGCGAGGTCACAGACAATGGCTTCTGTTTATCATTTCAACATCCAGCTCAAATTTACCACTTAATCGAAAGATGAATAAAACCTGATTTTAAAAAGAAAAATGTTTATCAGATATTTAATGAATTATGCATCAGTTGAAATTGTTTAGGAGATGATTTTAATTGTAACTTTTTATAGTTTATCAAACTGGTTCCAACTGCTTTGGGTTTAAATTACTAAATAAGAATCGCATTGCTTGCTAAAAACACACAACAGTGTGCACACACACTTCCCTGTGTGTGTTCATGTGTTCATGTAACCCTCTGTGTGAGCTGATATTGATCTTTCTTTAATGCCCCTCAATAATACCCCCCCAGTAAACACAGTCGGATAGGAGCACAAAACAAGAGCACTGGTTTAAAACCACTAATTACATCAGCGCTGAAAGGAAATCATTGATCAGTGGCATTATGGGAAATTAAACTGCCCCCCAAAACCAGATCAAAGTGAATGAAGTGGCTTAGTAGGGTTTCAGTGGGGCTCTGCAGACGGATTATCACTCCTGAACACACACACACACATACACAGTTACTGTTACTCTTACTGATGATTTTCAAGGCTCTTCACAGATTTTTCCTGACTTACGGCCAACTTTATCCTCATCAATCAAAGTCATTCTAACACTCGAGACGCTGAGCTTTGCTTTGACAATTACCAATTTGTCCTACCTCAAAATAACCATTTAATAATAATGCAGCCCTGGACTAATGTGAGCAGTCCTCATGTCCCCAACCTGTGGAAGGGTCCACTGGGGGAATGAATAAAAGAAAGGGGCCCCTGCTGGTTCATCGGGGCAATCTATTGGTGCCCCGAGACTGACATAATCTGTTCCCTCCCATCCCACCAGCTCCACCACTGGCCCCTTAGGGCTGCTGGCCGGCTGCTCCGGGAACCCTTATGTGTGACGAACAGCTCCCTAGCTATAACGCACAAACAAAAGAGCAACTGTGAGAAACTCTGAGATTTAAGTCATGTACTGAGCTTGTTCTGACGTTCTGAGTTTGTGGAGACTTTAAGCAGTCATAACTCTACTAGATAGAAATACACTTAGGTGAAGGTAAATCTCTTTTTGGGTGCCAAACAAGCAGCTTTATCCAGACCATTGTTCTGACAATGTTATGCAGGCAAATACCTATCAACTTGCCATTTTTATACTTGTGTTCACCGCATATTTTCCAATCCAAGGTAGAACTACCATCTATGAAAGTCCATCCATCCGTTTTCTTTCCGCTTTATTCTCCACGTGAGGGTTGCTGTGCCAGAGATAGGGTGATAGGTGGGGTACACCCTGGACAGATTGCCAGTCCATCACCAGACCATATAGAGATTTAGTGTGTCCAATTGACCTAATCCCCAAATCATTCAAAGCAAACCTAAGGTAAGGATTGGTTTGAGACCTCATTTGAGCAGTTCAGGTTAGTTATTTGTATTACGATGACTGATGAATGATCATGAGAATAATGTCAAGTTGGTGTTATCTGGCAGCAACAACAGATTTATATAAACTGAAATAGCACCATGTATTAAATTTAGACCATGTTCTAACCTGCAACCACTGTTCCCACAACAGACAACAGACGGATATATTTCACATTAAATCCTGTATATTATATTATTACTGGTAGAGTTGTTGTGTAAATATCTTATAGTAAAACACTGAGCCGCGCACCTGGAATACAAACTACCGGGGAACATTTTACATTTTAGAAATGTTACTGTTTCTGATCGAACAAAGACTAGTTTGAAACCATGACAGCACACAAGGTCAAACTAAAGTAAGATTCAGTAACCCAGTTTCTTCTGAGAAAAATATAATCCGTGCAGTGATTGCTTGGATACAATGGTTGGCCTTATTTTTTAGGATACATAATTGAAAATTCAAATTAAAAAAAATCCAAAAACAGTTTCTAATTTAAGACGGACTATTTGTTTGACACAATAGAAACCGTTGGACTCACAAACGCAACCTCCAGGCTCAGAAACTAGAATCAGCCCTCACTAAGACACAAGAAGCTAACACCTAATACTAAGTTAGCTACATCAACTCCACTTGTACTTACATTGTGCCCCAATCTACTTACATTGGCAAATCCAAGGCTTACATTACACTGAAATAAGCAGAGGATATTGGCAGAATGGGTTTACCCAGACATTGTTCTTTTCTGAGGGAATTTTTTCTGGCCAACTGTTTAAAGAAAGAAAATACTGTGAAGAAGAATTAAGTATTTGTTGGCCGCCATCTTCAGGAGAAGTTGTTGGTGGATTCAGGAGGGCGTTAAGATGATTTGTCGGCCTTTTCTCCTATCAGATCATCTAAAATGTGAGTGATTACGCTGGTAATCAGCTGCAAGCTGACATTGGCACAGTCCGTGTTTAAGGGATAAAGGGTGAGAGACAGAGATAAGAATGAGACGGGAGAGAGAGAGAGACCGACCTGTATGAGACACAACAGAAACAAGAAGAAGAAGAGGAGGAGGAGGAAGGTGGCAGATTATTTCTCAACATTATCACATGCCAAGTTGTCCATTCTCCCTCTCTTTTCTTTCTCACTGTCTCACTCACATACACTGTTTCTATTCACAGATCCATTCGTCCATGGCCAAACAAATAGCTGACACTGCTTCTTCAAAGCTTTAGATTTGCAGCCCGGGCCAAGTGGGGCTGTTGACAAGCGAGGGCAGTGAAAGCAGAGGAGGAGAGGACAGAGCAAGACGCAGAGACAGACAAGAGAAATCCCTACCGTAATTCCCTAAAATGTAATCCACTGGGTTTAATGCCGTGTGTATGCGTGTGTGTGCGTACGAGATTATACATTTATCATCAATACTCTTCCCTGTGTGTGTGTGTAGTAAAGCCAGCTTGTATAGGTGGACCAACAATGGCGAGTGAGGGATTTAAACCCTCACTCTCTATCATATAACCACATATCCTGGCTAGTACAGAATAACGACTAGCCTATTCACTGTGGCTGCTGATCCCACCGATTAGGCCTGATCTGGAGGACCCCCCTCTCACTCCTACACCCCCCCCCCCCCCCCAAAAAAAGGGGAGGAAAAAAATATATTCATTCACATTCACACACACACACACACACACACACACACACACACACACACACACACACACACACACACACACACACACACACACACTTTGACAAGCTGTATAGTCTCTTGTTGCCATGTATCTGTGAGTCTTCTGTTTCTTCCAGGTAGCGAAAAATTGTCCCAGCAAGAGCAATCAAGTCTTCCCATAAGATTTTCTGTGGAAGTAAACTCGATCAACTCAAGGTCAAAGGTCAAACCCGGTTCAGTAAAAACCCTGTCTGGTTTCGGCACAAACCTGGGATTTAAAGGTCGGTCTCCATTAGAACCAAGATTACACACCTAATTCCCTACAGCGACCCAGCTAATCTCAGATATAAAGATTGTACAGAGATCACACACACGTCCGTCTGTGCTCTCTCTCGCTCTCTCTCACACACACACAAGGTAAAGCGGACCGAGCAAAGCAGAGGTTGACAGATATAACACAGGTATGAAGAGTATTTTATATATTGTAGGTGCGAGATGTGGGTGAAAAATATTGATTTGGTGATACAGCACAGTCCTTCCTCATGTAATACGGTAACTGATACCCTAAGGGCAAATATTGATATTTAAATTGACAAATTAAGGCGTTCTAAAGTAAACAGTCCCTGCCAGTTTCACTGGCCCAAGCCCAGGCATAGCTAGTTATTCATGTCTCCATGCGGTGGCGCTGCTCAAATGAATGAGGGGGAAACTTGGGCAGAAGTTACCTGGCCAAAGAAGAGGGAATTTACAGCGGGATAATAGTGGAGAAAGCTACGGTAAGAGATGCTCCATCCACACTCAATACATAGACTTTATACTCTTAGAAATAAGGGTTCCAAAAGTGTTCTTCTACAAGGGCTGTGGTTCTACCTGGAACCATTTGTTTTGCAAGGGTTCTTGGTAACACTAATGGTTCCAGTAAGAACCATTTTGATCCAGAGAACCATTTAAAACCCCCTTCCTGAATAAAGGGTTTTAAAAGTAAAAGAGTTCCAGGCAATCCCCACCGGGCGCGTTACGGCAGCGGCGAGGAGCCTTGGGAGCCGGCGGTATTCACGGAAGATTGCGCGATAATCTCGAACGGACGCGAGTTCGCGAGATCCAGCGATAGACTGTGTGTATAAAGGAAACAACAACAACACAGCTTATTTTCATTCTCTGATGTGGAAGAACTGTTGATCTGGTGTCATAAATGATTTTATGTTTCTCCACTTCAACAATCAGTCTCTCGTCGTATATTATGACTCTCGGAGACGCTCTGATTAATTGACTGTTTACCTGGTAGCACCGGTCACGATGTAATGTTGATGTGAAATTGTGACAGACTGTATGACCTGCGTATTGTGTTTTATTTTGAAAGGGGGGCGGAAATATTTTACGTTGATTCTGTTTCGCTTTTCCTGTCTGGTGCAAAATTGCTTCGTTGAAATTTACAAGGTTCAGCAGCGGCAATGGAAAAAATAGAACTGATTCCTATCGATAGCGCTGCGGCGCGGCGAGCCGCTGCTGAGACGCGCCACAGTGCGTCTGGTGGAAATGCTCTCATTGATTAGAATGGAAGCGATTTGCAACGGCGACCGCGCCGCTGCTGTTCCGCGGCCGTTCCGCGTCCAGTGGAAATCCAGGGTAAGAGTTTATGCACTTTGTTCTCTATGTTGTGACAGTTAGACAAATATCACTATGACTGTTTTGCAATACACTACCGTACAAAAGTTTGGGGTCACCTATACAATTTTTTTGTGTTTTCCATTAAAAGTCACACTTTTATTCATCAAAATAGTTGCAAAATGAATAGAAAATATAGTTAAGACATTAACAAGATCAGAAATAATGGTTTTGATTCAAATTTAATCATTTTGCCCTTCAAAAAAACTGTTTTCAGCTGTGCTAACATAATTGCACAAGGGTTGTCGAGGGTTTTCTAATCATCCAATAGCCTTCTAACGCGATTAGCAAACACAATGTACCATTAGAACACTGGAGAGATGGTTGCTGGAAATGGGCCTCTATACACCTATGTACATATTAGTAACAGTCATTTACCACATTAACAATGTATAGAGTGTATTTCTGATTCATTTAATGTTATATTCATTGAAAAAAAATAAGGACATTTCTAAGTGACCCCAAACTTTTGAACGGTAGTGTATATTGATTATCACAGAATCTAAACACACCATCAGATCAGCAAACACTGAAGTTACAAAATCATCTACGGAATGAGACATACTTGTCGAATTAGACTGGTTTTGGTTGTTGGTTTTGGGCATACCAAATAAATTGGCAACTACGTGAAGATTTTGAGTAAAAACATCTGTCTTTGAATTTAATGCTTCAAGGAATAATGCAACATGACCGCTATAATCTAAAGACATCATCACAACAAAATTGTAATGTCAACAATTTGTTTGACCACAGGAATACAAAGCAATGAAGACGTGAAGTCTTAACTAGGCTGCAGTCAAACCAATGGTTGGTCTTGTGTGAAAAGCATTGATTTGCTGCACATCAACAAACATGGGATGACTTATATAATAACCTGAATGCCTGCTTTGAAATGATTCTGAATTGTTTTTGTCCAAAGCAGTTCAACGTGCACGTCTGGCAAGATGAGTTTATTTTGGGTATGAAAAGTGTTAAATACATCTGCCTCGACACTGGAGTCTGCAGCTTGGATTGGCTTTAACTTTGTCCATTGGTTAAAAAGGGGCATGAATCAAATTGAGAAGAGAGTCATTACCCTTTGATAACAAAGAGGGATAAGACATCAGAACAAACATGCTTTCACCATCAGCAGATAAAGGTCCGGACATCTTTCTTTTAAGCTAACACACTAATTCATGGTGCACAGACAGAAACGTAAACGTACATTTACTGAACATGTGTTTTGCAGATGTAGTAGCTCTGAAAATAGGTCTGTTCTCTGTGTATGTGTGTGTGTGTGTGTGTGTGTATGAGAGAGAGAGTGATGGAAACACGGAGAGACAAGAAATATCCTGAAGAATGCAAATATATGAGCAGAAGAAAGACGGGAAATTAAATGAACATTAATTCTCCCGTAGTAATTCCCTCTTCTCAGAACAAGGAGATGAAAGACGAGTAATGTACTCTACTTTCTGATATTTATTTCTCCTTAAGCACAAGGCTGGAGTTCTGCTCTGGAAGTCGAGGCCCTGGATGGGAGGAGACGGGTACCCAGGGGCCCCTTATTACCTTTTTTTTACTCATTCGGCCAATAGAAAGTTAATTAAGAGTTTGTTTTTCTTCACTCCTCTGTTGGAAGCATCATGTTTGGGCTGACGGGCGCAGATGGAAAGAGGAAGAAAGGAGTACAGCGTTGGGTGTGGCGTCTTGAACAAATGAGCAATTTAGAATGGTGTAAATAATGTGTGCGAATGTGTGCGTGTGGCGTTCTGTAAATAATGTGGCAGTGCCGCCCTTTCGAATGAGTGTGGGTGGATGTTTCTGTCATCGGCCCTGTGCTCCACACAGAGGGGGAGCTGTTTAAATTGTTATGACTGAGTGAGGTTAGTTAATCCAACACCGACAGCGAACGCAAAAGACGTGAAGGAAACGCTGAGGCAGGAAGGAAAAGTGGTGATGAGGACCTTTGAAGTCCGGGGACACACGACTTACTCAGTCTCAAAGTATAAGTGTGAGGCAGGTTATGACACAGACATAACAGTCAATCATTTCAACAACATTTAAGTTTTCGTCCATGGTCACCAAGTGGAAAAAGAGTAGGAGATGGTCTAGACAGAAGCATGTAGCAGAGTAGAGCGCAGATAAATAACACAAGGGTAACATGGCAACCTTCACAAAACTAGGGCTGCATTCGAAGTTTGAAACAACTCACGACTTCCATCTGTTCCTAAAGCCCCGCAACACGAGATTGGAGACGACAGGTGTCTAAATGTTTATCAGCCCTGCTGCGTTTATTCCTGTGTGTCTGAGTTAGGGAGGAAAAATTGCCCACACTGATCTAATTCAAACTAACATTCACTTTGAAAGGTTTGCTGGTGTGGCGGGAACAAAACACGCGCTGTTCAAAACCACCGCCGCGCCGCACTCGGCGTGTACAAGTGAACTCTTCAGCCCCGTGAGAATAAATACAAGTGTAAGCATGTGCATGAACTCCCGCACATCAATCTTTAGAGAACAAAGTCATAATATGCGATTAACATGTAAATAATGATGGTGTTGAAATTATGATAAAGCTCATGTCATTCCAAATTTAGCATCATTAGCATGTTGAAAACAAGTTATTCCACTCAAAGGCCACTGTTGTTATTCAAACGTTATATCCAGACCAAGTGAAAATGATAGAATAATTAATAACTTCACCTCTGAAACACGTGGATTCATTTGTGTGTCTTAGAACTGATTGATGATTGATATTATTGACCACTTTAGTCAAGTTGATAAATTCCATTGTGTACAGATTTAGAAAATTGCCTTGTTGACCTAGTTAAGATCAAATTTAGTGTCAAGTGAAGTTAGGGCCACTACAAGCATACACAGAAATCTGCACACTGCCATTTGTATTGGTTGTCAATGGATTAAAGATCTGCAGATGTTTGACTCTCAGTCAATTTACTGAGATGAGGAAATATGATATGTGGAGACACTTACTTTTCACTGTTTCCCTAGATTTACTAAATCACCTTATGATATCTGATCTTTAAACCTGTAGCGTGTTCAAATCACGGTCATATTTACACAATGAGTTTACACACACATGAATGACACCACACAAATAATTGTATGTAAGAAGAGGTAGAATATGTACGGAAGAGGATTAGGGGGACACAGGAAAAAAATATTTGAGTTCCGACTTTAAAACTCATAATTGTGGCTATCAAACTCAGAAATTCTGACTTTATTTTCAGAATTCTGACTTTAAACTCAGCATTCTGAGAATAAAGTCAGAATTCTACTTTATTCTCAGAATAATGAGTTTAAAATCAGAATTTTGAGAATAAAGTCAAAATTTTGAGAATAAAGTCAGAATTATGACTTTAAACTCAGAATATTTTTTTCCTGTGTGGCCCTAATCCTTTTACGTATATAAGAGCATCAAAGGTTACACTGCAGTTTCTTGTCAGAGCACAGTCAGTAGACAGACTTGCTGTCATAATCTGATTAATCACAGAATAGACTAACCAGACAAACTGTATAAACACGTCTTTATAAATTGGCAAATTCTATAAAAGTAGTCGTTCATGACTGATTTCATATCAAAAAATAGATGTGAATGGTCAGTAGGATACTGAAACTAATACAGAATTAAATCCTTTTTCTAACTCCATATAATATCAGTCTATGCCTTACAATCTAGTGGCTACATCTCCATCTGCCCACCAACGTCTCAACCCCTTCATTCTCCTGACCTGTAAATCAGTCCCAATCCCAGATCAACCTCCCTATTTCACCTCCTGAGGGAAGGCAATCGCTCAGCGCTGAGGTGTTTTCGCACAGATATGTTGCCAATTTGTTGCTTTCTGGTGGGGAAAAAGTAAATGCAATAATGAGGGGGAAGAAATTCATTAAACATGTGTGTATGGAATACTTTTCAAGAGCGAGAGGAGGATTCATTGGGATGTTCACACGACGCATAATCATGCCTCCGTCTGCTCAGCCCGCGATGGCATGAAACATTTAATCTGGGATGAACAATTTCTGTCGCTTCCCCTCTCTCTCCTTCTCAGGACCCTCTCCTCCTCCCTCCTCCCCCACTGCCGTCTATCTTCCTTTCTCTCCCTCTCTCCATCTCTCTCTGTGACTGCCAGAAACCACAATCATAAAATTATTAAAATGCTGTTTGGCTGCCATTAATCAGTGGTGGTGATAAATTCTTGTGTGGGAAGTGACAGAGCATTAGTCACATACCTCTTGGCCTCAACAGACAGAGAGTAATGAGCCACGAGCCAGACCGGGTCAATCATAAACTCATCAAATGCGTCATTTAATTTCTTCATTTAGACAAACACAATTTGTTTATGGGAAAGATATCAGGTGTTGTGGAATGAGAAACGGCGCTGAAACGGCGGTACATTAATCAGGGCTTGATTACACGCGACTCTGCGGTTGTTTATCCTAATTTCATTCATTTCCATCAACAAAGCAAACACAGATGAACACAGCCATTAGCAATGGTTGGGGATGGCACAATTACAGACTCGTATTAAATAAAGTGATGATGAATGGTCCAATACAAACTAAAACAAAGGGGTTTTTATTACTTCAATTCCATCCCAGCCCTCGCCCTTCTGTGTGTGTGTGTGTGTGTGTGTGTGTGTCTGTGGAGCCGTGCGTTGGTGTGAGAGGAGAAAAGACAAAAATAACAAACTTTAAGAGGAGTACAGCCTCCTTTGAAAAAGCAGTTACATACACGACGGCAAAATACAACCTTGAAAATACAACGTGAAAACTTTTTCCAATTGAAACCAGTGGGTGAGCTTGTTATAGCAGCCGCTAAAGCCATGACAGTATACGCACACATCTATTCCATTAACCTACATCTACACACACACACACACACATGCACAGTAGAGTTGGCCACACAGCCGACAGAAGCTGATTAAGAAAAAAAAAAAAAAAAACGAACAGCAAAGTCAGATATTTTTTTTCTTGATCATGTAAGGCTTCAAGAAGCTAAGCAGTGTGTTTGCAGCTTGTTGATGTGGTGCAGTGTGAAGGCCTCAGAACTGCACAGGGTGTCTGTGTTTCTCTACGTGTCACTGACCAACACACATCCATGATCACATCCAGCGCTGCCTTCAACACAGCTGTCAAATTAATCATCGCCATTTGCATAAAGTGATGCATTCATTCGCACAACATTATAATCATTTGAGACCGCACAACATCGCGCCGCGCGTCACTGTGTGTGTGTGTTTGTGTGTGTCAGGACGTCAGATTGTGTTGTGCACTTTGTATTCAAATAAAAACCACATGAAAAAGCATAAAATTACGATCACAGATAAAAAAAAAATTCTACATGATATACATGGTGAACTTCGTGCGCACCAAATCAACTGGTCCAAGATCAGGCAGGTCTCGGACCATTTTATCCGCCCTACTTTGGTACGTTTCCTCTGGTGTGAAAGCAACCAAACCAAATGGAACGAACCGGTCTATTTTTCGGGGGGAAATCGGGGGTTGATCCGGTTCCAGTGCCGATAGTCTTTATGGTCTATTTTGGTTCGTTTAGACCTCCGCATGTGAAAGCAAACTGTACTCACGTCTGTTTGCTACATTGTAACATTTTTCTGAACGGTGTGGACCAAAATAATCGAACTATAGGTGTGAAATTGCCCTTGATCAAATAATACCAATTAGGCACATCACGACTGACCCCACACAAAGTCCTTTCACCCTGAAATCCTTGACCCCGACTAAAGATCTTGGCTACTTTTTAATGTTTTTGTTTGTTGTGGTGAGCGTATCTTATAAAAAGTATGTGTTTTATGGAGTTGCACACGTTGGCATGCTAAGCGGAGATTTAGTTTTAGATGTTGTAGTGGTCTTAGTATGCTAAGCGGCGATGAACTCAAAAATCTTCAACTCTCGAGCTATTTGGGCTAGTCAGGCTAGGCCATGACACGCGTCAATACAGTAACAAATATCGTATGTTACCAGTCGGCTATTGTCTACATTATCGCAGGGTATTTCACCAATATGAAGAGAGCAGAAGGCTATTCGCGACCTGAAATCGCGACCTGAAAATTCAAGGGTGCACACCATCAGGCCATGCTCAACCCACATCCAAAATCTTAGGTTGATCTGACTAACAGCCAGCGATATATGCCCGTCACAGAGACACACAGACGCAACTTGCTTTATAAATAGATGTAGATGGTAGGCCAGATACAATATCCTTATGATAGGCCAATCTGTTCATTCTGTCTTAATTGCATTCTTTGAATTGTGTTTCCTCTGTTGTCTGTTTATTGTAGTGCTTTTGCCCAAAAACTGTATATCTGATGTCATTGATTTATGTGCTTCAGTCTGATCCCAGTATATCGTGCGACCCTATAACTGTGGTTTGATGCTAATAGTTCATATTTAGAATTTTAAAAATGATGATAAACTTTCATCCTCTGTGAGCTGTTTCATCTACTTGGTTATCAATCTTCTTAACTACCATTGCAAAATAAGTGACCACAGCTTTCTTGTGTTTGCCTGTCCATTATTGTGAATGAATACTGTCTATTTAAATTATAATAGTCAATTTAGGAATACCAAGTGTGTTCAATCGCTTCCAAACCTGTGGGATGGAAACTGCAGCATGTTTGGCCAATGATTAAATGTAATCAGTTTAATATAAATGACTCCTTGCTCTGCCTGAGAACACAAGAAAGGTCCTATAAACCTCATTACTTGGTGTGTTTACAACACGTTAGTTGCACATTCATAAACCGTACATTAATATATCACTCGCACACACAAACAATCATGCATCAGTGGTTGCAGAGTTACCATACAAGGCCCCCGTGGCCTTGAGCTGCTCAGTTTGGAATTTAGTGATTCACTTGAGGATTATTTTTAATACATTTTCCTCAATGGAGTTAAACCACCAACCTTTCCATTTACCCTTCTACTAACTGAACCAGCGTCACCTGTGACCCACAACAAATGAACATTCGTCCATTATTCATAGGAAACACTGCACTGTCATTCATGGCATGGATGAATGACGTTCTTAATCACGCATGGACGTAAGCAGTAATCAGTTTCTGGTGCTGATAAAAAAAATAAAAAGTGGAGTTAATACAAAATTAATGTAGCCAAAAGTTCCCGATAGATAAATATTTCATATAGTTTAAAAAAAAAGACTCAAATTGGTTGTCGTTTTGTCCTCTGAAGCAATAAAAATCACTTTAATCACCTAAAGAGACATTAGAGGAATCCAGCGTGATGAATGTACGGAGGCCAAGGTTGATGCAGCAACACATCCTCACCCAGAATAACAGGGATGCTAAACATCCATCCATCCATCCATTTTCTATATCTTCTAATTCAATATTCGTTCCCAGGGTCACGGGCGGGGGTGGGGGTGTGGGGGACAAGCTGCCAGTCTATCACAGCACACATGCAATCACACCTACTGTATGAAACATTTGAAATTGTAAATGCTCCCCCCACAAGCAAAATCTAAATATATATATACACTACGGTTTGGGGTCACTTATAAATGTCCTTATTTTTGAAGAAAAAACACTTTTATCAATCAAAATAACATTAAATGAATCAGAAATACACTCTATACATTGTTAATATGGTAAACGACTATTCTAGCTGCAAATGTCTGGTTTTTAATGGAATATGTACATAGGTGTATAGAGGCCCATTTCCAGCAACCATCTCTCCAGTGTTCTAATGGTATGGCATTGTGTTTAATAATCCTGTTAGAAGGCTATTGGATGATTAGAAAACCCTTGAAAACATCATTATTTCTTATCTTGTCAATGTCATGACTATATTTTCTATTCATTGTGCAACTGTTTTGATGTATAAAAGTGTGACTTTTAATGAAAAACACAAAAAAATTGTAAAGGTGACCCCAAACTTTTGAACGGTAGTGTATAAGACTTCCAATACCAAGTGTCAGTACCAGTGACAATTCAAGCATGTCCTATAAGTTCTTACAACAACACATTTGTAATCCATTTATATCAGCTTATAAAAAAATCTGTGTTTATTAATGATCAGTGTCACAAGCGCTGGATTACGTCGACTCCCGTTGGGTTATATGAAACAATAAAACACGAGGCCAAGTTCTGAACCGAGGAGCTCCTCACATGTAAGGTCCCTCTGAATTCCTACATTAATGGATATTCACTGAGACTAACAGTCATGATTAACAACCATGACCACAGTATTAGGGGAAAATGTGATTGCATTTTGTCATAATTGTGCAGCCGTGGCCTTAACATGAAGAATAGTGTGTCAGAGGGCAGAAATTATTACAACTCACGAAGGCAGGAATGCACAGGTCTACACTTTGCTGCAATCCATTTATGTCTATTCCAGGGCCAATTGGACAGCTACATCCATTAAAGCCTTGCACAAACATTTACAAATACACAAAGTTAAAGAGGTGCGCTTCCAACACTTAAAGCCACATGATGTAACAGGACGTCTTCCGCGTCTTTCTCTTGAGGTACACGCAGCATGAAAACCCTTCTACAGCACGAGCACCAACAGTACATGGTGAGAATTCAATAATTACTCTTACCTTCTCATCTCTCTCTTACTCTACATTCTTTGCATTCACTGTCCTCCCCCACTTCTTCCTACACCTCCCAAAAACCCCTGAACGAATGCCAGCGGTCCATGGTAATTAAATTACTTAGCAAAGTTTACTTAACAGTAAATGGTTAGCAAAATTTAAGGTGATTGCAAATTTGCTTTCATTTCACTTCAATGGCTGCCCTGTTTAAGGCTGGTCTGCAAATAATTAGCACATACATTTGCATCAAAATCGTTTATACCATATGTTGCGAAATTATGGCAAGCAGCAAATTAAAAATATTCTTTTTCTGTTATGGAAATGTCTACATGTGGAGAGGAGGAGAGCGAGGGAAAGGAACAGACACAGAGGGAGGGAGGGAGGGAGGGAGGAGGGAAAGATATCACCATGTGTCTCAAAACACCAACAAGGGGGAGCGAGGAGGAGGGAGGGCACAGATATGATTCAGTTTGGACTTGAACATACTCATAATGGTCTTTTTAAAGAGCTCGCCAGATGCTGTTTGAAATCTGCCCACAGAAGAAAAACAAAGCCTTCTCCATCTCTCACTCTGCCTGTCTTTCTCACACACACATACACAGAGCCAGGGAATTTCCTCTAAGTGGCTGACATCCTCTCTCTAATATGGTATATATTGTTCCCCCGAAGCGAGGCAAAGAAATTCTACACTAATTTGATGAGTACCTTTAGACCCAAGTTCTCCAATATTGCCAAAACAACATATCGATTCACTGTTTAGTCAATGAAATGCGAAAATACAATGGAAAACGCCGAACAAGATGTCATGTCTGTCAAAAACAAACATATATTCAAATTATAATGTTACAAAAAAAGGAGTAAATACTAATTTGTAAGAAGTTTTACAGAAAGAGTCAAACTTTAGGATTCTTGCTTTTAAAATGATTATTGGACAAAATAATGTCCAATAGATTTTGATTATTTAATAATCCAAATCTTTAAAGCCAAGGAAGCATAAAACACGCCTCATTCATGACCAGAGGACGTACTACGGGGGTCCAAAATATTGCTTTCTGAAGGACCAGGGTTTCAGTTTAACCACATGGCATTCAAGCAATTTTGTTTTTGCAATAAAAAGGTAAAAGATGCAACATCATTTTCAAACTAAAGGCAGTCAAATACAATAAAATTCATCACGTACGCACTGTTTAAACTACACCACTAAGCTGTTAGATACAGAATCACATCCGTCCATCGTTCAAGCTGACACCAATGACTTTAAGAGCGCGTTTCCTCAAGTTAAGTTTCAAGGTAGAGGTTGAAGATGATGTACTGAAGAATGCTGCTGTACTCTTCAGCTTTTTTAACTCTAATTGCATTGTTAAATATAGAACATCAATCCTAATTGTGACATGAAGCTAAAGCACTAGAAGGCGGGAGGATGATGGGGTGAGGAAGAGAAGAAGAAGAAGCAAGATAGGGGGTGGAGGGGGGTTGTTAATCTCAAGCCCGACTACAGCGAAGGAAAAACAGGGCGTAGCAGGACTGTGTGTTTATTATACTCATAAAGCAAACCAAAAATCAATCGCACATAAACCTAAAATCAATGCAGTCCTTATGTCACTCAGGCCGTCCCACCACTGACAGTCACCTTTGAACTGAAAGACTCACTTCTTACCGAGATTAAATAAAAAAAATGTGGTTGCAGGGACAATGGAGCACTGGTTTTTGAAAATATGTTTCTTTAACGTCACATTTAAAGCACTAAAATACTTCTTTTTCAGAGGGTCAGACGAACAAGTTGACACAAAGGGCTCGTTCTATGAAGATGTGGCTCTCGACACATCCATCCATCTCTCCTTTCATCCATCCATCCAGTGTCAATCTGCCACTAAGTGGGCAGTGGCAGGAGCTGATTGACTAAAGCTTATTCAGGTATTTGGACCGTGTGTTACTGCGGGCCCTGCTCTGCCTCTCTCTCTCTCTCTCTCTGCAAGACATAATTACAACTGTTGACTGGAACAGTGAGGTAATGGCACATAAATCCAGCTGATCAATGGTTACAGAGACTAAATTACAGGACACCCCTCTGTGCCATTATCCTGCCGAAGAACAACAAGAGACGCATTCCAACACAGATGCAAAGGGGGTTTTCTCTGCTGCACTTGGGTTATTGTTATGTTTATGTTAATACGGCGGAAGGTATATCAATTCAAACAAACAAGGAAGCCAACGCGAGTATGCCACTAAATCTCAGCCATGTATCCAGCATCTTGGCTGTGAAGTGGTTGGATTTTTAAACTTCTTTATAGAGAACAAGCTGTTGTTACAATTAAACCATTTCGAGCCAATTTATTCTGCCCAAGTTGATCTTAGACCAAGCCTTTTACCCTTCTGTTACCGCAGACAGGATTTGGCATGCGTACTTCTCATTACCGTAACTGCTAGAGCGTTTGTGATATCTAAGATTGACACAGCAGCCCCCGTGATCCTCATGTGGAAGACTAAAGCAGTAGAAGATGGATGGATGGATACCAGAAAGCAGATAAATTGAGCTATGTGTCTTGAGGTGGCCCTCAAGACTTCCACAGAAGATTCACCTGCGTATCACACGTTTGTGATATCAGCGTCTCAGTACTGTATTTCTAAACGGTTGAATAACTGCCAGATATCGAAAGTGAAAGTTCTCCTGGAAAGGTTCCAGGTAGAACGTTTTATAAAGGTTCCAGCTGGAACTCTTAATGTTACCAAGAACCCTCTTAAAAGCCCTTATACAGGAAAGGGGTTCCAAAGTGTTCTCTGGATGAAAATGGTTCTTACTGGAACCATTAGTGTTACCAAGAACCCTTGAAAAACAAATGGTTCCAGGTAGAACCTCAGCCCTTGTAGAAGAACACTTTTGGAACCCTCATTTCTAAGAGTGTACCACCTTTTGGCCCAGATCTTATCGACAGAAATAACCCTCACTTCAATTCAACCTGCTCACAGTAAAGGAGTGACGTGCTTCCGCTGTCATGCCACAAGTACACATTTAGCAAAGGGAACAGGTAGTTACAGGACATTACTGGGTAATTCCCTTGAGAAAATCCCCTTTGTAGATGAAGGCCACTGCTGACATGGTGTTTGTGACAATCACCCGAGCCACGTCAAAAAAAGTGGTGCTACAACCAGACTGATGGATCATGTGAGAGAAGTTTGATTCACTACCTGCAAAAGTCCTGCACTGCATTCCAGTGCTGACTGTCAAATGTTAGGGAGATGACAGTAAAAGTACAAAATTATGAGAATGAAAGGAAATAAATAAATGCATTAATTGTGAAACTTGTGTGTCGACAGTCCAGGAAAACAATGCGAGTGATTTGGGCCTTGTATAGAACTAGGGTCTTGTCTGCTGTCCCATTCATATGTTATCCTGGCAGAACAAAGGGCGGCAGCCGCCTAAATGTGGCACATTAGCTCTTTAATTCCAGAGGGGGTAAGGTGACACCCTCCATGTATGTGGTCTGTTCAGCACACATCTGTCAGGGCCTAAGGGGATGTGCTATGGCGATGGGAGGGGCTACGGGTATTGGAAGCACAAGGAAGACGGGAGAAAAGAAGCAGTGAGCGCCGCCGAGAGAAAGGGTTTGTTTCGTATGTGTGTCTTCGGAAACCCCTGCTGCGACAGAGAAGCCTAATACCCCTTATTTACTGTGGAAGAATTAGTCTTAGCATGATGCTGCTAAGCCTGGCCGGTCACAGTCCGCTCTGCCTCTTTATGTCTGTCACTCAAACACACAGCAACTATAAATATACAGAAAAAAAAACATGCACCTTAACAAACTGGAATGAAATAAATCATTATAAATAATGATAAATGTGTGGGTGGGCCAGCAGTTAGCAAACTATTCTGGAGCTGCAGGGCTCTTTTTTTGCCAACTTTGAAGATATTTGACTTCAAGATCAAAGGTTCAAGGAGAAAAAAGTTTTTATACCTCCTGGTATTTACATCTAGATGCATTGTACTAATTTGAACAAAGCAACTTTGGTATCAGAAGATGAGCAAAATCAAGGAACAGACAGTGTTAAAGCTGAATGCATTCACTCAACTACAGAAAGTACTAAGGGAGTGCAAACTGTCACCAAGGCAGCTCAATTTCCTTCTCAGTACACTTACTTATTATGCAAGGTTAACAAATTGTTGTGTTTTTTTTAAATCCTGAAATCTGATCGCCAGTAAAAATCTAATGATTTCTTCCTTGGGCTAAAACCTACATCCTCAGCAAATTTAATCCACACAATATGCTGCAAAACAACTTCCTTGGCGAAGGTAATCAGATTGGGTTGAATAAATCTTTCTTTGCAATAATTGCATCAAGCTTTAGTTACAAAGCAGAATCCAGATAACTGCTCACATAACAAATAAAGTAAACCTTCCTTCATACTCAAGCCAGTTGTTAATAATGGCAAATGGACAGGAAAACTTCATTCACACCAGTGGGCACCTGCCAAGTTCAAGCCTCTGATGAGATCTTAAGGACTGTTTGTTTTTGCTGCTGTCAAAGGTTCAAATGGGGAGAAGACGGTTTTGATGACCCTTGGCCCTACGGTCCTTGGTGGGTGTTCTGCAAACACTCCCTATTGATGTGTGGATAAGGAGAGGCCCACTGCCGTGCACAGCACTCATGCTCATTTGAGTGGAAATGGACACCGCTATGAAAGGAGCCAAGAACGAAGCAAGTGGCTGAAAAGAAAAAGAGCATTACACCCGTATTAGGGTGGCATTGGTTGTGATGTGTGTGTGTGTGTGTGTGCGAGTATGTATAATTCATTAAATAACAGTTATTTTTCTTTGTGCGAGCGCTTGTGAGTGTCAAAGTAGGAGGATTGCTACAGTACGTTTGTATATTTGTGACAGATCTGAGTAACGAGTGTGTGACAGAAGACAACAATAATGTTATGAAATAACAACATGCTAAGTGGCAAACGGTTAAAGATGTCTGACTGGCTGTAGGTGCTGACTTTCAAGTTTAGAAGACGGCAGAACCAAACACACGGCTGCTTTTTTATCATAAAATACAATAAACAACAACAACAAAATACAGCCAAGTATGAACCAATCTGGCCACTGCATTATGAGGGAAGGTAAACTGAGCACAAATGAGAACACATTTTTTTTAATCCTTTGTCATGGACAGTCGACACTTTTGAAAGTCAAATTATTTTGTATATGTATATTAATATTGTGATTAATATTTGATCACAATTGTGTGAGGAATATCTGCATTTAAAAAGTATACATATCATTCATACATCTTCATCAATAACCATAATAACCCTTATAAAGCCACACATATATGTATCATTTATTTGATTATGTATAAACATGAAAGGGGCTGCCTCTCCTTAAAAAGCACCTCTTTTACTTTGCTTTTAATACAGTGAAAGATGCTGCTTTTATGCATTTTTCTTATAGTTGTTTATACTTTTTATGCCTTTTATACGTGTGTTTACCTGTTTTATTATCTTTTATACTTTGGTCAGCGAAGTTGTTTTTAAAAGTGCTTTATAAATAAGCTTAGATGGGATTGGAAATATTGAAATTATTTTATTATTGATGAAATTAATCTGTAATCTCTTGGAAATATGGCCTGTAGTTTGCCACCGTGTGTGTGTGTGTGTGTGTATGTGTTTAATATGTAGGCCAGGCAGGAAGTGACCCATAAACATATCCATCCAACTCTTTCATTGGGGGCCAGTGGTACACTCCTCCTCAACTCACTCCCCACACACACACACACACACACACACACACACACACACACACACACACACACACACACACACACACACACACACACACACACACACACACACACACACACACACACACACACACACACACACACACACACACACACACACACACACACACACACACACACACACACACACACACACACACACACACACACACACACACACACACACACACACACACACACACACACACACACACACACACACACACACACACACACACACACACACACACACACACACACACACACACACACACACACACACACACACACACACACACACACACACACACACACACACACACACACACACACACACACACACACACACACACACACACACACACACACACACACACACACACACACACACACACACACACACACACACACACACACACACACACACACACACACACACAAAGCCCCCAGTGAGCACTAAGCAGGCCAGCGGGCCAGCCGAGGGGGCTCATTACAGGTCCACAGAGCCCCCCAACACAAAAGCCTGAGCCGCTTTAGCCATGGGATGATCTGCTCTCTACTGACTAGAGAGAGTCCATAGACGGACAAAAGGAGCGAGAGAGGGAGGGGATGGGAGAGAAAGAGGTAGAGGAGAGCAGAGGAGAGAAGAGGAGAGCCGCGGGCTTCAAGGATGTCAGGAGACCCCGAGAGAGAAAGCCTGGCGGGCGCTCAGAGAGGAACGCGGGGAAAAGAGGAGGAGGAGGAGGAGGAGGCTTAAGCTCCACGGCTACGTCAGGACATTAACATTCACACAACCTCCCAACATCTGCTGCTTCCTTCTCGCTCCCCTCCATCCCTCCCTCTCTCTCTCTCTCCATCCCTATCTTACGCTGTCCGCTAACAACCCTGGAACAAAGACAGTGTAGTGATTGGACAGATACACAGAGAGGGACAAGAGAAAAGAAATTGCGAAATAATGAGTGAGACAGATGAAATGAGAGGATTTGGTGGCGAGGGACTTCACTACCGCAGGGTCAGAGATATCCTAAAATATTTGTAATTATTCAACCATGATTCAAATTAGTGAAGCGCTCAATGATTACTCATTAATCAGAGGAACACAACAGCAAAAAAAAAAAAAAGTTCCAACCATACACGGCTGTGTGTTGTATTTCACTGAGGGGCATTATTAGTGATATGATCACAGACACCTAAAGGCCTGATAGACGCAGACCTGGGCTTTCTGCTGGAGACAATCTTTGACTGAGCCATAAACCTGTTCTTTTGGAAGCCTCCAGGAAAACCAGAGGAAAACCAGAGACATGTTGTCCAACACATTAAACCTTCTCCTCTGGCTCTGCCTCTGGCTCTGGTCCTGGGTGTGCAACAGTCTGGCCGGCTGCACTCAAAGCCACATGCTGAATTTTATGATGCCTCACCACTATTTAGTGCAAAATTTGACTTCAGGTGGCAGGGCAAGGCGTGTATACGTATGAACGTATGAAAACATATTTAAGGGAAAAGAAAACTTTGTTCAAGACCTATTTAATTCAAAAATATGATATGCTATGGAAAATGTGCTTTGCGACGTTTAAATCAGTGAAATTACAGCACAGGCTGTTTGTTGGCCTTGAGTAAGACTGAACGAGTCTTATGAGGTAAGCGTGTATCTGCGGGGTGGGTTATAGATGATGTATAGATGCCTGGTTCTTTCATATATTTCCTGTGGTGAAATTAGAACCCGGTTCTAAAGTGCTGGGCCGTGTGCATGTGTGTGTGTGTGCATGACTGTAAACATGAAGACATCTTTCTTCACAGTCAATCTCTGCCTGTCACATCTGGCTCGCAACTCTACCCCTCGAATACACACTGGAATATATACACCACGTGCATGTTGACATCTATGACTTATGTACTGGGAGGAGTGTTTGAAATTAAGCTGCAGTGAATATGAGCCCAGAAGCACTCAAAGCTATGTGTGTGTGTGTGTGTGTGTGTGAGGGCTGCTTAGATTATGTGTAGGAAAACAACCCAAAAAAAAAACCCATCCAAGTCCATAAAGATGTAAACATGTATATGTACTAATAAGCAACGTTTAAAAAAAGGTAAATTTGTTGTAAATCTTCAAATATCATAGAATAATAGTTATATATTCAGCAAGTATTATATGATTCTCCGTATCCTCTGTTAGGTCTATACCTCATTTATGAAAGATGAACTCTGTGATGCTGTGGTAAAACTTTCTGCAAAAGTGAATGTCTCAAATCTCAGTGTCTTTATGCACTTTGATACAACTTTAGTTGAAGTAGCCCTTAAAGGTCCCATATTATGCTAAATAATTTTTTAAAAATCATTTTAATCCTTATATTTGGGACTCTGGAGGCCCTATCAGTCAGCAAAGTGTAAAAAAAGGTTGACTCAATCATGTTTTTGTGGTCCTCCTCAGTCTAAGTACAGGAGATCAAACACACAATGTTGACTTCCATTGATGTCCTGCGTCGCTAGAGTGCTGGTGAGGGCAACGGTATCCGAAAACCGAAAAAAGTCTGTGAAAAGTTCTATTCTTGGCTCCACAGTGCAGCACAGAGTTCTACACAAACTTCCAGCCTCAGAGGATTTATCTGTCCAGTGGATACATGTTATATATGACGGCAATGTGCCTGCTAGAGCCTGCAAATGATCACTTTTCCAAATGCTAACTGCTGTTAGCTCCCAGTAGCTGATGTCATTTCCTGTCCCTTAAGTTCCGTTTTACTTTTTTTTAAGGTGGACCTAAAGAGATACTACTAAACAGAGCGTTCTGAACAGGGCTGTTTTGGGAGGGTGATTGAACTGCTGTGGTGCTTCATCCTTATGGTATTTTGACCAAAGCATGTCACAGACATGTTCATTAGGACACCAGGGAACTAGGTTAACTTGGAGAAATAGGGTATAATATGACCACTTTAACTTTGAATATAATAATAATTATAACACAATTTAAATGATGAAAATTGTTGAAAGCAAAATGAAAATAAGTGGTGTATTGACTTCCTTTGAGACATGACAGTGCGGCAGACTATACATGGAGTCTTACATCACCCAAAAGTTACCAGTGGCCCCAACAAGGAAGTGAGTGACTCTTGTTCTGAATCACACTAGAGAAACTAAACTCATCATTCACTTACCTGCAGCCTGAAGAACCATATGCATCCGAACTTTAGCCTGCTCTGCTGGAGTCTGCAGGGGACAGATAGACAAAGAGATAAGAAAATATTCGTAAACGATAATGCAGTTTCTTATTTGTCCTGGTCAGTGGACAGGGGGAAGTTAGAAAACAAAATATAGACCTGCTGGGGCACACAAATACTTGTCAATTTCCAAAACATTCCTCTTAAAAGGACTTGTTTACTCTTCTGTCTGAGATCACAAAGCACAGTTCATGACAGGACAAATAGCCAGCACTTAACTTTTAGTGTATTCTAACTCTTACACTGCTGCGCCCTTTAGGCGGAAATATATTTTACCCATGATAATCTTTAACAGCAATCATTAAAGCGAATGTTCTCTTAAACTGTCCTCATGGAGCACCGGGGGACAACTTTGCTGAGCTGCTCGTCTAGTGTCTGTAAAAACCCTGCTAGTGAGAAACAGAAAGCAACAACATCCCTGACACACCAGGGAGAATCACTGAGGAAGAGATGAAGAGAAATTTAAAGACAAAGGGAGACAGAGAGAGAGAGAGAAGAAGAAGAAGAAGAAGAAGAAGAGAGAAAACAAAAGCTGCTGTAACAAGTCTTTGGAGAGTTGGATAAGAGGGCACAGAGAGCACATTTTTACAAAGATCACAGCCAGAGACTCAACATATTCCCCTTCCCATCATGTGTGTGTGTGTGTGTGTTATGTGTGTGCATCAGCAATGCTTAGCGGGCATCATCAGGGGGGAGAGCCTTGTGCTTTGACAGCTGTATTGGGAGGAGCAGCCCTTTTTTTCTGACATGCCCTCAAAAGGGCCTTGCTGTAATTCCAATATCACTGCTATTAGATTTGAGGGTCTTAATTGTCAAGGAAGAATGATGGCTACAACAGGGCGTGGAGCTATAAAAGGCGAGAGTACATTGCAGATTGCTGTCTGAGGTGTTTTCTTTTTTTTCTTCCTTTCCTTGCCGATGCTGTGGCACAGCGGCCCTCGTTACAATGCAGCGGCGGAGGCTGTGTGTAGGATTAGAGAGAAATTAAATGCTAATGGGGATGGGATCTGAATCCGCTGCCTAGGAGCATCATTTAGACAACAGGGCCGAGGCGTCGCTGACAGGCAGCGCTTCCTCCCACCATTCCTTCGCACGACTCCCCCCCACCCCTCCCCAACCCCCGCCAAAAAATCTGATTTATCAAACTGTAAACTTGTCACTTTGTAAAAATGTCACTTTTCGATGGCAGTCAGGGAAATATAATGACCCCCTTTAATGTAGCGGTGTCAGGGTGCTGTATCCTAGATGGAACGCACATCAAGGCACTGCGCAGACACAGCCTGACACACACTTAATGCAACATGGGTGTGCTTGTGTGTGGGCTCACACACACACACATTAATGTGTATATGTGCGTGTGTGTGCGTCCCCTGCAGCAGGTGACACAGTGGATCACACTTACACTGGCTCTCAATGCTCGACAGCTAAAATTACCAATCACTATTATGCTGGAGAAGGGGAAAAACACTTCACACATGCACACACACGCGTTTTTTTTTAATCTTTTGCTTTTTTGGCATTTTTGTCCTTACATGGGTTAAGGGATTACATGGTTTAAAAAAAAAATAAAAATAAACCTGAACCAAGTGAAATGATTTAGGACTTAGCCTGTTGAACAATTAGCATGAAACTGAAATCAGTCTTGGTATAGGCAGTCATTTTAAGCAATAACAAATCACAGCTTAACTAACCTGCGAGTGCTGCGCAATCATCTTAGTTACAGTTTATTACGACGCCCCCCTCAGTAATTACATTAGCATTTGTTTACATTGGCCTTGAGGCATGTGTAAGTCCATGCATCTTAAATACACACACGCAAACACACACACACACACAGCTCCCAGGTCTTTGAGGAGAATACTGCTGCTTTTAGGCTTTACTTGCTTTGAAGAATTAATATGTGATGTCATAGCAACACGTTTGTCACCTGCAGCAGGAGAAAACAGCTGACTTAACATCCGTGATCCGTGAGTAAAGTTTCAGTGAAGAATCTTGTATATTCTGACCTTTATAAGACTACAACCAATTTCATCAACAGTTAATCTGCAGATCATTTCAACTAACCAATCACTTTGTTTATAAAGTTTTTAAAAAAAAAACTACTATTAATGTTATGCATTAACTCGTAGTGACCAACAATCTAAAATCCAAATCTTCTGCGTTCACAGCATGTTTGATAGTTTTGTTGATAAATGAGCAAAAATAATTCCACTCTTAAAACTGTCAGTTCTATGTCAACATTGCTCCAAAGACTTACCATTACCGTTTCATTCCCTTTCAATAATAAGTAATTACGGATGCCAAAACTGATACATTTAATTACAAACAGCAGTAATGAAAAGGGTACTTAAAAGTCAGCCCACAATTAAGCAACCCCATAAACAAATGCACACAAGGCATTTCACGCTTGTCGTGTTTTTCGCTCTCTCTTCCTGATATACTGATGTATTTTTCACTCTAATTCACACGTGCACGGCTGCTTTCGCTGCGTGTAATTCATTAGTAAACAATAAAAAGGCGTTAATTGTGCTCCCCAGAGGCGGATCTGTGCTCCACCCCCCGCTGAGAGAGCGGCGCCCGCTGCATCTGATGTAGCTTCACCCCACAATGAGAACGGTGCCTTTTCGACACACACAAACAAACGTGATTGTGTGCGTGTGTAACTGTGTATGTGTGTGTGTGAGAGGGGGTAATATGGAAAAAAAAAAATTCTTCAGAGCTTAGGAAATAAGATTGACAAGAAGAGAAAAAAACATAAAGCAAAAAACTTAAAAGATGAAAAACAGAAGATGACAAACAGGATGCACCATAGAGAGAGAGATAGAGATGTTATTGTTTGTTTGTTTAGTCATTTAAAAAGTAAATGCACTGTGTTTATTATATACTGTGACTCACTGTGAATCACTTTGCCTCAGTTAAACTGAACTGAAAATATGTTGTTATGAAAAAACCCTCACAAGCCTGACACCTGGACATCCGCTGTCAACATGTGACCAGCACTTCAGCTGCAGCATACAAACACATCACATGTTGCCCCCTGTCGGAATATCAGGCAATGAGTAACTGAAGCTTTATGTATCCACACTCGCTCACGAACACGAAAACAGTTGATACCAACAGCCACCCTTTTTATGAAATACGACCAGTCATGCAAGCACTCTCTCTATCACCAAGTGTAAAATAACCCTCTCTCCTTTTTCAAGTAGCTGCCAAAAGACTCTTACTATTAGCGGGCTATTAATGCCGAGCACTGAAACCGACACCCGCTTGACTCGGGCTAACTCTCACCCTAAATGTGACAGGAAGCAAAGTGCGCTTGCAGTCGCCACAGTGACGACAGACACACAGCGACGTGCTCGGCTGAGCCTAAGTGCCCAGCGTCCGACCCATTAGTCAAAAATAAACACATCCTATTAGACAAATAAATAACCCTCACTCCACTCAGTTAAAACAATGCCACACTGCCTTATAATGAGGCGCTGCACGCAGCACATTTTGGTCTATTTGTAGTCATGCTCTGCACCAAAGGACCGTTATTATCATTATTATTGGGCCTGAGGCCGAGCAGACAAAGCAAAGTATGGTGGGCTGACGGATGAATAAATGCCTGTTAGTGCAGAGACGGAAAAGTCGAACAAAGGTCAGTCAGGCCATCTCTGGACAAGCTGTGGTCAGATGGTCAGACCTGTGTCTCTCTGAAGAGTTTGATGAAGTCAGTCAGTGTGATGGAGAGGGGGAAAACAGAAAACAGGGTATCTGCAGGTTTCAGCAAGTCAAATTTAAGACTTTTAAGACCTTTTTAATGTGACCTAGAATTACATTTAAGATCGAAAACAATATAAATATAGGCGATAGTTGGGGGATCCCGCTGTATTACAACCCAAGCATATCCTTCTCGAAGTCCCGCAAGAAAAAGAAAAAAAATATAGTGCTGGGCACGTTAATATGCATCAACGTTAATGCATGACGCGTTTCCATGACGACTGACCTGAAAAAAAAAAAACATGTGCGACGTCATGTGCGACGTCATGTTTACGCGATTAAACGGATTGTTAAAATGAGTCTCTAAAGTAACGCTAAAAACAGAGGCACTCATATTTGTAGCACTGCTCTTTTCGTTTAATAAACAGACCGCTCCAGTTTGACTGTAGGTGCGCTAACGGCGCTAAACGAGCTAATGCAGCTAACGGAGCTAACTGGTAAACGGTGCCTGTGACGTAAACATGGCGTCACGCGCGTCTATTTCCAGTCAGTCGTCATGGAAACGCGTCATGCGTTGACCTAGTGCCCAGCACTAAAAAAAATATATCACATTTAATAGTCCTGCCCTGACATATTTTAGACCTAGAAACATTGTCAATGAATTTAAGACATTTTAAGTCTTTTAAAGACGCGCGGACACCCTGTAAAACTCATTTAGACTAACTATTAAAGAGCAACACGCGCATACATTTCTGTGCTTTACTTTTGGTCATCTTATCCTTACATGATCTGTTTGTATCTGCAGTATATTTGATATAATCACAGTATCTATACTCTCTGTGGGACACGTGAGAAATGAACATAAACTGGGACAATTGTTCTTGATGATTAGTTGATCTGTGGAAAACGGCATCTCGAGTCAACAGAACCACTCGATAAGTTTTAAGAGATAAAACACTGATTTAAGACCTCATTATAAACCTGCACTCATTTATCCTAAGAACATATGATTAAATAAATAATAGCTGTGTAACCAAGTCTATTTATGAAGATAATAACCATTAATCTGTATCTGTTCACATTACTTTATAACCTCTAAGCACATCCGTTTTTTTGTGTCTCATTAATGAAATATCCCAATCACTATTATTACAGTCACTTAAAGTCTCAATGCCCTTAATACTGAAATGAGACACATTTCTTAAATATTACTCCGGGGGGAAACAGTTGATGCATGTTTGGGCGTTCGAGGAACAAATAAAAATCCTGACAGACTGGTGCATTCATCTCTTCCTCTATCCATAAGTCTATGCCCTCGCTCTTTGTCAAGCAAATTTGGCATTTTTATGAAAACGGCCATCTGACTAATGTCCCTATCAATTCTAAAACAGGTGTTTCTTGGACTGCTGTCACATGTTTGCACATTTTTGTCCTGCTTCCCATGTTTGACCGGAGAGGAAATAATTCAAAAAACACTCGTTTGATGATCTCAAAGAATATCAATGACCTCATCGGTCCAACGACTACGACATAAATCTTAACTGCGCTACTGTATTATGTGTCAATAAACAGTTTCAATATATACACAAATATAAACACACACACACACACACACACACACACACCTCGGGAAAAAGTCTCTCCACGCTGGAGTTGAAATGCTCAATATTCATCTCATTATATTTTTAAAGTCTTCATCTGTTTCCATTTTCTTTTATTTGTTGCATTTCACTCAGGCTTCCTCTGCATCTCCTCCTCTGGCTCCCCTCCCCTCGGGCCCCGCCTCCTCCCAAACAAACACACACATATATACTGTATATCCCATACCCAAAAAAAGACAGGGGGAAAATAGAGCTCCTAGAAAATGCAATATTTCCGTTTTTAATATCGAAGTCTATAAGATCAGGGCAGAGATGGGTTCCATGGCAATATGTTTATTTATATATTTTATAAGGAGGGAGAAGAAATCTGCCTATCAGTGTATGTATTTGGGGGGCCTGGGCCACCGCATCCGAGCTCATCTTATATGAAAAATAATGTTGTGTATGGCTATACTTTTATATATAATGGCAATATGGGATCAGGGCTCTTTTACAATGTGCCATACTTCAGGCTAGGGCTAACAGCATTTTATGGCCCGCCAGCAGTTCATCTTCATGTCTGAGGCAGGCAGGAGCACTGCATAATAATGTCGTTTCCTGCCCCCAAATGCTATTTCACAGGCCGGGGCTCATTTCTCAAACTTCACCACTTTTACAATTTCCCAAACTTTTATTCCCGTCATTATTACCAACAAGATTTCATTACGTATTTAGAATGTAAACAAGTCTGAGTAATGACACTCCCCCCGTCTCCCTGGAATCATTCCCGCTGATGGCTCTGCTGCTGCTGCTGCTGCTATCTCGGGCGCACGTATTCATACACACACACACACACACGAGTACAAACGCACAGATGAAGACGCACACACAAACACACAAAAACACGTGCACTGCAGTTTGCCCACAAACACTCGCGTTAACTGCCCCAGTCGAGATACACCTCAAAAGGCAGTAATTTACTACTCCATGTGCATATGTGTGCGCGTGGGTGCGTATGCATGTATGTGTCTCTGATAAAGGGGGATGTGGTGGTGGGGAGTGAATGGGGGGGGGGGGGGGGAGGGAGAGAGTTTTATACTCAACTCACATAAATCATGTAGAAGAAAAATGAGCAAATGTGCAGGCTAACTCATCTTCTCCCCATCCTGAGAAAATGAAATTCACTGGAATACCTATCAAAACTGCAATCATCCAGAGATAATATCTTCTTTGGTCTATCTGCACTTTCCGATTTAATTTCCTCCATGCCCTTGACATCCAGCGATACCATTAAGATGAAGCACATACAGTAAGGGAGTAGTTCTCACGTTTTGATATATGAGATCTCCGTGCTTAATGTAATATCATCATTTGAAAATTAATGCAATCTTTCTTTTGTTTGGGGGGTGTTTCTTTTTTTGGGGGGGGGGGGGGGGGAATCACTGAGCCACGGCGAGACAGTGATGGGGATAAATATAAAAAGAGAGATATGCAAGAAAGGGGAGATATTTTGTATTTTGTGAAGCTAACCACCTACCCCCCCACACCTCCCTCCCCCCCCCTTCACCCCCTGCCAGAATGACATGCAATTACTTCTGGGCCTGCCCCATGTCAGAGGTCACTCAAATTACTCCACCATTTAGCCGTGCTGTCGAGATTAGAGAGACGGAGAAAGAGACCCCCTTCCCTCCACCTATGCCTGCACACACACACACACACACACACCCCCAACGCTACATCAAATATCATGAAATCATGAGTGTAATAAGCATGGAAATCTGTTTGCTGATTATCACCCCCCCCCCTGTTCGTTATCCGTCCAGAATCTGTCCTTTCTCCGGCTATTTACACCTCTTTATCCTTGACGATCATATTAGAGAGGAAAGGAATACAAAGAAAGAGAAATAACCTCATAAAGTGTTTGACGAATCTATTACAGTTTGACAACTGAGAGAAAGAAAGAAACAATAAATAAAAGGAACAATAATTTCTCTGTGCTGTGAACTCTACCCTCAACTTCTTGTCTTCACTCACAGTCATCTCACTGCCATATTCAGTAACGTCGGGTTTGTCCCGACTACAGCTGTTGGTCCACGTCTGTCAAAGTCTTGGCCTCAGTAAACTCTTCACCTCTCCGAGGGACACTCAGAGGACATCAGGCGTCCCTGAAGTGAGGCGTCTGGCATCGACAACAGCAACAGCAGAATTCCTTCTCTCTATCTCTATTTAACAAAAGACAAACTTCTAAGTAATGCACTTTAGAGACAATTTAAAAATAAACCGTTGACGCTACAATATTTCTTCAATAAAGTGCGAAGGAGAGGGCAGCTCCCCTGCTCACAGACACATTTTCTTATGTACTTTTGAAGGGGCTTGTGCAAACAATAACAAATACAGAAGAATACGAGTTGAATCATCTGTGGGAGTAAAGGAATGGGATTGTATTTATTTATAATGATCATTAAAACCACAGAATTGAGGGATGGTATTTTCTGAGGGTAAAGCAATGTCACTGGTTTCTTTATCAAAAATGTTAACTGTGTACCTGTGTAAAATGACATAAATCCACAACAAAGGAGGACTTTTAATCGATATACTTGACTCAAATCAACAAAGACCTGGCAATATGTATGTGAACCAAATATCTTGCGAGGCAGATGTTGGAAAGTATATATACGTGTAGTGTATATAACATATTTATAAAACCGCTGATTGGTCATTTATATTCCGCATGGAAAATAAAGTTGTTAAACTGAAAATGAAAGCAGAAATACTATATAGTCAACTTCCAATCGACTCATTGTTTTTGCAATAATTTGCCAAGCAAACTAAATTTTAAATAAAAATGTCCCGTTCAACTCTCACCCCTGTTCTTTCTTTACGCCTCTCTTCTTCTATCCTTTCCCTGGGCAGTGTGTGTGTGTGTGTGTGTGTGATGGAACGATGAGTACAGTTGCAGGTTGAGCCAATAATCCTGATGAGGCTGATTCTTCACGTATTGATTGAGCTGCTGGCTGCTTTCTTTCTTCTACTTCGCTCTAAGAAGCTGTGCATCTGGACTGATTGGCTGCTGTAGGCCACCTCTTTCACTTTAACTCCATTCCTCCCAGAGCGAGGAATCGTTCAATTCAAATAGTGGGGCATGTGTGTGTGTGTGTGTGTGTGTGTGTGAGCGTGCACGCATAAAACAACAGAGCACTGGGAGCAATTAACTTCAGTCTTTTTCTCTGCATTGCTACTGATCATGAGATTCAGTCAATCTGCTGAAATAGGAAAACAAAACAAACACGAACAATAAAACAACCCTCAGACCACATAAATCTTAATTGCCTGCCTAATTACTGCACCAGTCAATCATTCGAGCCGTTACCTAACAGCAGGAGGTAATGTTGATGTTCATTTCATGAAAAATCAAGCAGAATAATCTGAAGACAAGTTCAATCGTCACATCAGCATGATGATTTGGGAGATATTTCTGTTTGTTAGGAGTAAGTAACAGTGGAACACTTTCTGACAACTATTGCAATTGGTTGAAATTAATAGAAGCGAATCATCATTACTTTGGAAATAGAAAGTGAGTTCTTCATGGAGAGCAGGTGCAGGCTGGCAACACCAGTCTTAGAGCAGTTCATCAGCAGAGAGTCATAAATAACTGTTTAGAAATCTACAGAATTATACTGTATGTGAGGCAAAGAGGGAAGCAACATTTCCAACAGCCCTGCACCTCTACCTCAGAGGGGGATGAGCTCCATTATTTACACTCATCTGTCCCGAATCGTAATCAGAGTCTTGCGCTCCCCATGCAGGCAACGACTGGGGTGCAATCTCCCCATGAGCATAAACACACCCATAAATTCACTCGGTATTGTGGTATTTAAAATTCCCTGAGAAATATACTTTGTAGAAGAAAATGCACTGTTTAACATGTTTGTGTGTCTCTCCCCGTGTGTGTGTGTGTGTATAAGGTTTAGCTCCTGAGCTATCCTGATGAGTATAAAGACACAGCAGTAAATACGAATCAAACACAAAAATGCTATAATCTGTCCCTATAGGTCCACTTAGTGTAAAAACTACAAAAATAAAAGCGCACGCAAAACGGCTGCACTAACCCCCCGCTAAGAATCCTGACATTAACAATTTGTTTTGGTTTGTAGAAAACCTTACAAAGAACATCTGTGCAACAACATACAGATCCAGTTTTAATCTCGCTACAGCATCATTTCAATGAATTAGTATAAAATGAAAGCTCAAGTTGAATCAAGCCCCCAGCGTACAATAACTCGTGTACACCGTAAAGTTAGTTTGCATTCGTCCATTGGCCTTTGACAGGAAGACTCATCTCAACATCGCAACAGAAGCTAATGTAATGTTTGCCACAATATAACTGCCCATAAACATATTGATTAATGCCTTATATGTATGTGACCCTCTCCTGAATAATTCACAACACCTTTTATGGAGCACCACATCCATCACACCTCTATACCCACCTATAGACTTCTCTAAGCCCAAACTACAGCACTTAATGTTCTATCTATTTGACATTGGTCACTGAAATATATGAACTGTGCAGTGGAAATGACATAACTACCTTTTTGTTAGTTCCATAATCAGAATTTACCAGAGTTAACCTGCGTAAACAACCACTGTTTGTCTACCTGACATCACAAACTCTCAAACCACAGCTCAGTGCTTTAGATCAATTATTAATAGCTGTATTATAACGTTAATGTAACACATATAATATGCAATCCGCAAAACAGCAATGATGCAAAACAATAATCAACACACTGGGAAAAATTCAGTCCACGCACGCACAAGTTTTCCTTCAACTCGACGACATTCAATGATAACATTAAGGAATAATCCTGTGGTGAAGTGTGAGGTCAACTCTGATCTGCTGCTCGCTGAAGAGGAGAGAAGAGTTCAGTACGAGAGCTGCTTGAATTTCAGGGTCAGTCATTTGTGCGGCATATTCAGGGTCATTTGCGTAGCACAGAGTGGAGCGGTGGGGTCATTTGCGTAGAGGGTGCTGGGACCTGCAGTTTAGCATGCAGTGAGGCAAGGGAGGGTGGCCATGTGACATCCACAGAGAGCCAGGACCCTCACTGACCCCTGTCTATAATTCATCCCCTGGAATAGGAGGCACATCAAACCATGAGTTCATTCCCACCCAAAAGGAAAAAAAAGAACCTCTTCACATTGTTGCACGGAACTCTGACCCCGTATTAAAGCAAGTAGCAGGAGAAACGTTGACTATTAAATTTTTTAGGGCCGTCCCAGGAGAGAGAGTCTCCAGCAGGCCCTCAACTCATGGTTGAGAGAAGAGTTGAGGGAAGGCCCCATGCTGACAGGTAGAGGGGTCCAAGAGTTATGTGCGAGGCTACATTCAAACGTTTTCATTTAAAAACGGTGTTCTGGAATAAAAATGATGTCTGCACAGATGGCCATGGTTTTAGCTCAATTCAAGAAGTGTTCGACACTACCGTTCAAAAGTTTGGGGTCACTTAGAAATGTCCTTATTTTTGAGGGAAAAGCCCCTTTTTTTACAATGAATATAACATTAAATGAATCAGAAATACACTCTATACGTTGTTAATGTGGTAAACGACTATTCTAGCTGCAAACATCTGGTTTTTAATGAAATATATACATGGTGTATAGAGGCCCATTTCCAGTGTTCTAATGGTGCATTGTGTTTGCTAATCTCGTTAAAAGGCTATTGGATGATTACAAAACCCTTGAAAATGATGTTAGCACAGCTGAAAACAGTTTTGCTGGTACTTTGACGAAAGAAAAATTATTATTTTGAATAAAAATCATTATTTCTAATCTTGTCAATGTCTCGACTATATTTTATATTCATTTTGCAACTCTTTTGATGAATAAAAGTGCAACTTTTAATGGAAAACACAAACAAATTGTGCAGGTGATCCCAAACCTTTGAACGGTAGTGTATGTACACGTGCTGGGGTTCAAAGAGAATTACCAGCAAGAAATACCAATGGTGAAAAGTAGAGCAAAGATTAACAAAAAACAAAAAACAAACAATTGCTAAACAGAGTGGACAACCTGTGTAAAACTGGGGATGAGTGAAACACTGATAGAAATAGAAAAGTCAGAGCAGGCCCTGGGGGAGACGCAACCCTCCCCTCTATCCCTGTTCTCTCTGTTAGCTGTGAGTATTCAGCTCCAATTCCGGAGGTTACATTAGGAATGCAGATATCAAAGTGTGTGAGTGAGTGTGCATGTGTTTATATGCACATGTGTGTGTGTGTGTGTCTGTGTGTACATGTGGCGGACAAAAAGGGGGGGAGGGAGGGGGAGTGTAGAGTGGAATAGAACTTACCAGATGTTCTAATCTGCCTTTGATGTTCCCGGCATCCCTGCAACACAACAACACATTTCCCCCACTGTAAATAAAGAAGGGCCAACACAAGACGTCATTTAGGGAAAAAAAAAATAGAAAAAGACACACACACACGGAGAAGACACATGAGACAGAGGAACATATTTCTGTAGTACAGTCTGAATATTTTTAACACATTTACCTGGATTGTTACCTGTGGATAAATCTGACACTAAGGCTGCAATTAAACATGATTTCAATCTACTAGTTGTTTTAATCACTTAATGCATAGTTTCTGATGCCAGAACTGTTCTTACATAAAAAAAAAAATAGATTTAAATTTTTGAAACAATTTGACAACATTTAACCAAACAGTTGCAGATGAATGTTAAATGATTAACTGAATAACCATTGTGGCTCTAGCTATTTAGAGTACACTAAATTGAAATGGTGAAATCTTGATGACATCAAAAAGACTTTTTCTGATCAAAAGGGGGAAATAAAACACATAATAAGGAATGATGAGATTGTTAACCTTTCAGACCCATGCGCTGCGTGTGTTTGCATCAACACCACACAGCTAATATCGCCGCTACGCTGTCGACCGCCATAATATTAATTTCTGACAACAAAGAAAGAAGTGGGAGCTTATTATCCGTGAATTAATACGAAAATATGAGTATGTATGATTATCAGGGTAGAGACAGCAGAATGGTGAGCCGAGGAAGTGGAGGGGGAGGAGGAGGAAAGGGGAGGAGGAGGGGGGGGGGGAGCAGTCGGTTTTAAAAAGAGCAAATTGGCAGTAAATAATAGATGCAATTTTGGCACATTTAAAATTTGCAGCAGTGGAAATCAAAAGATCAAGAGAACACAAACAGCCCCCGTCCCCGGTCCCAGCACTCCCCCCCCCCCCCCCCCCCCCCCCCACTCCCCCCACTCCCCATCCAACTCTGGCCCCCATTACTGACAACTCCACCCTGGCCATGGCGTATCACTCTCTATGTGTGTGTGTGTGTGTTGAGAGGAAAGAAAGCTTATCGACAGGCAGTTGCTAATGCAGCCAGCAGCATCACAGTGTAAATCTACACCATCTCTAAAATTACATACTGTCTAATCCATCCCATCCTCCAGCCCCCCCCTCCTCCTCCTCCTCTATCCATCCATCAAGCCATGCCTAATGTGACCACAAAACTAAGCCATTGCCCTATAATTCAGATAATTTTATTTCACAACAACCGTTAGCAGGAGAAACATTACATAAAGAAGAAGAAGAAACAGTTCTAAAAGCGAAGAAGGATGTTTGCTTGTTTGTTCTGCGCTCCATCAGTGAGCCACGTGCAGACAAGTCAACCACTTAAGGCAAACTTCATCTAGCTGTAATTACATTACATTCTGACAAACACCCCGCCACATTCATTATACATGATGGGCGCCCGGCAACCAGACAGCAAGACATTTGTAACCGTGGTGACAGTGTGTGTAATCCGCTAATGAAGCGCAATTAGCGAGAAACAATCTAACACAGGGGAGACGCGGCGCGCACGATCCCTCCTACTCCTCCACTCTTTTCTCTTAGCTTTTCCTCTTCACCCCCGCGCTCCCCACCATAACCACCTTTTTTTTGTGTCTTTTCTTTTTGTGATTCGACCTTTATTAAGCTCTTCAGCTGCATTTAATCTTGCACTCTTTCATCTACTGTCCTGACTTCATCAAGGGCAAGCTGTCCAGCGCTGTCCACACCAGGGCCAAAGGGATCGCTCTCTATCCATTAGACACATTTGGCTCACACACACACACACACACACAAGCAAGCGCACACACACACACTATTTTACATCCTCATCTCTTTTCAAAACATCATGTAATCTGCTGAGGTCTTCAGGGACACCGCTTTCCTCTTCTCCTTATCTCTCTTTCCCTCCCTCTCTCGGTACTCTGGGCCTTCAAACTCAGAGGCAGCATCGATTTCTGAATTACGCCACAATATTAAATAATTAATATACTTGCCATGATTGATGTTTTGCATTAGGCCAATATTAGGTTATCAATCAAAATCCACTTGGTTTAATGTAATAATATTGAAAATGTGTCAGTGCCTGTTCATCCAATTTGTAGTGGAGGCAGGCCAGATAGTAATGGCGGTGTAGCACAAGGCCTCAGAAGACACTGTGGCCTGCTTACTACAACCATACGAGCACATTATAGCCCTGACACAGCAGGAGAGACGGAGCAATGAGGGGACTGAGGGAGAGGGTGTGACGAAGGAATGAAGCAGGGGTGACGTGTCGAGAGGGCGTGTTAATGATGTCACACATCTTAGTTTATCTTAAATGAAGAAATTAACCTTGCACTACATTCATTCATTCGTGCATTCTTCTACTGATTTATCCTCCACATGAGGGTCACGGGGGGGGGGGGGGGGGGGGGTGCTGAGGGTGAAAGGCGGGGTACACCCGGGACAGGTCACCACCAGTCCATCACAGGGCCCACATGGATACAAACAACCATCAACTCACATGTAAGGTCAATTCTAATCTCCAAATCTGCATGTTTTTGGACTGTGGGAGGAAAGCAGAGAACCTGGAGAAAACCCACGCACACACGGGGAGAACATGCAAACTCCATAACCACCAGTTCACATATGATGAACTCAGCAGCAGATTGTCTGGGTCAGAGGCATTTTACAACAGCAGATGAATGTCCACATCATGCATTGTCCAAAGATTTGACTTAACAGTACTTTTGTGGACTTTTGCATTCTCAAATACAGAATATGTTCATGGCATGTTTCACTCACGGGATTAAGTGTAAACTGTGAAGAGTCAAAGTTGTGATGTTAAAGAAATCTGTTCAGATGTCCACATTTTTTAATATCATCTCATGATGTCAGGTCAATGACATATTAATGATTTAATAATGTGTGTGTTTACATCATGGTATAGTTCAATTTGGTACAGTATGGCACATTTTGGAGCGGTAAAGCGACTGGGTCAGGCTTGCATTTCGACTGAGAACAGTACTTTTACTTGGTTTTCAGGAAACAAGTGTAAAATGACTATAAAGGGAAAGTGGTTTAATACATTTGTATTATCAGTTCCCATGTAGAATGAAGGGCAGGACCAATACAATTGCAAACAAACAAAAAAACTAGCACGTATAAAATATTGTAATCCCTCTTAATGCTACATCCTTGCACTATTTTGTGTGTGGAAGACTGCCCTTTTGAAATAGTTAGAAGCCAGAGGGTCAGCGAGTCTGACAGAAAGACAAGTGAAGGACAGAGACAAAGTAATGCACTGCTTTTCCAGGAAACCGCAATTATTCTCTGAGGTTAATTAAGTAAAATTGGACAAACAAGTATGAGTGTTACACAGAGCAAGGTCAATACCGACCAATTTGACATAATCACTGGATCCATCACACTGTCTGCGCCCATTCCAGCTCTTTTTTCTCCTCCTCCTCCTCCTTTTATCAACTTCAATCACATTTTTCCCCCCCTCACATTGTCTCCTCCTTAATTCTCTCTGCCTCCGTCACTTGCTATGTTTCCCCATGTCTTTTGCTCTCCAACACGGATCTTTAAACTGTTGCTTCATCTTACCTCATCTCCCTCCTCCTCACCTGTCATTTTGCCCTCCACCAATCACGCGCCTGTCTCTCTGTCTCTGCACTCTCTCCCTCACCGCGACACACACTCACCCTCTCAAACCTCTGTGCTCCTGCTAGCAGACAATTAATTACAGAGCCAGCACCCGATGCGTTGTCATTTGTGGTGAAGTTTCTGATAATTGCATTAGGTCGTCGGGTTCCTTCTAAGATGCCCTGCCCTCCGTTTCCCTCATCCTCTCTCTTCTTCCCCACCCTCTCTTAACTTGAGCCCCCCACCCCCCCCTCGCACCCCTTTGACACGGCTGAGATGAATATCTTTAGTCAGTCAATGGAGGCGACAGAGGGACTTAAAATGCAGAGGCAGTCATTTGATTTCCAGCTGACAGAGCTGCCCATTAGCCCAGCACTCATCAGCCATGCATTACCTCTCTGGCCCTGCTGTCCTGTGTGCAGAAGCTTTAACCCTTTCACAATCCACCATTGACAATGTTTACCACATATTATCAGGTTTTTATTGATAGGCTCTGGTCATATTTACTTCACTAGCTGTCCCGCATGAGTGACCACAGCAGGCTTACAGGTCAATTAGAATGATGCTATAAGTATTACTTTTTTGGAATTAGCATTAACAATTCATCTTTTAATAGCTTTGAACTAAAATTTGACCCCCAAAACAGGTATACACAATAACCACATTTAGTACTAAAGTGATGTGGTGCTTAAAGCATAAGCCCCAGAAATATTTGCACATTTAGACAAACAACTGCAGGCTTCATGTGCTTAAAAGCCACCAACATGTGTTGCACAAGTTAACACCGGCAAGTCCAAGTGTCAAAGTAGCACACAGTCAAGTTTGATGAAATCAGCCTGATTAAATCAGGCAAAATTAGGAGCAGACACTAATTAACCTATGTTGGACAACATATAACCTCTTAACTGCGGGGAAATAATAATAAAAAATTTACATGTTATTTTCTTCTTAAAAAGTTCATCCCATTTTAAGGGAATAATAATAATAATAATAAAAACACCTTCAACATCTTCTCAGACCTCGACATGATATTTGTCACAGATACTGAGGAGAGGAGCAGAAAAGAAAGACATCAGAGGGAAGACACTGTAATACTCTGATACAGACATTTCTAAGAGAGACTGAGTGTGTGTGTGTGTGTGTGTTCCATTATTCCACAGTTGCATGCCTTGTCAAGCGTGTCACTGAGCATTCACATGTTGTTTGATAGAATGGCAGGCATATTTATTAAAGAGTCAATGTGATGGGGACGCCCGAGCGAGCAAGCACACACTCACACTCGCTCACGGAACACACAACGGCACTAATACACACACACACACACACACAGTCCACATCAGAGACATCTGCCTGTTTAACTAATAGAAGGCAAACGCTTGATATTAAGCAGTTGAGGGGTGGTTGGTACGCACACACACACACATAATACAGGGATGTCTGCTCTCCTACAGGCCTGATTGCCATCTCCATAGCTCCTTTTTAACAGGGCTGCCAATTGAAATTTAAATTATATTTTTTTTGTGTGTGTACTATCAGAGCTACCTTTCAGGGTTTTATGCAGCTATGAGGAGATTTGGAGAGACGACGTGCACGCACACACACACACACAGAAAGGGATAATGGAGGTAAGTCAGGGGCTGTCACTCTTCCGTGCACAACACAGAGGGGAACTAAACACAGACTTATGCGTCTATGCTTTCTATGTAATTCGGCATGTGAATACACACACACACACACACACATACACAATCTGCCCCTCTCTCCAGTTAAGGGGGCCATACTTAGGCATAATCCCAAAATGGCACAGACATGCAGTCCATTAAAAATGGGGCTAACAGATTCTGCACTTTATGTTGTCAGTGAGGGAGGGTTAAGTGCAGTCAATAAAAAAGTCAGAAAAGGAGGAATAATAAAAAAGGATGAAGCTGAAGTTTTTCACGTTTTACGCACGCACACACACTTTATCACACACCTGTTCACACGTGGCCCACATCAGAGACATTGACATGGACGAGTCAAACTAAATGCACATAAGATATTACGTGACAATAATAAATATACTAAATTACCAACTATAAAGTGTAATGCTGCATGAGTTACTGTTGAAATAACATGGTCTTACAAAGTGAAGAACCACCATTGTTCTACTTAAAGTAAAGTTGTGAAGTCAGATATTGTTCAGGTTATGTAAAGTATTAAAAAACTCTGCTGAAAATCTACAATGTGAAAAATGTGAAAACTTTCTGCTGTCACAAAGTATACAAATAAAAAATGGCACAAATGTGAGTTATAGCTATGATGGACCCCTCTTTAATTAATTTTGAGCCAGGAAAACCATTCACTCATACACTCAAACAGGTATTTAAACACAGGAAAAACATCACAGACTGAGCGTGTCTCCCTGAGGACGGCCCATATCTGTCTCTTCTCTGCCTATATGCACTAACTCGGTACTGAACGGAATTAAATCCTGGGGCCAAGTTTTGAAGAAAATTGACTTCTTTTTAGTGTTACATAGAGGCAGAGCGGGACAAAGACAGAAAGAGAAAAAGCAAAAGGGGAGACACGCAGAGCAATCAATTTCCCCACGGTTTCTTCAATAGCCAGCGGTCCTTTTCATAGCTCCCAATTAGAAGCTTTCCTAATCAGAGAAATACCTCTCCATTATTGAGATGGAGACAATGACACTCTTCAACATTTCCGCCTGCTCCAAAACTCTGTAGATTGCAGTACTGGTACACAAAGAATAAAGCACTGGGCTATAAGGCAAAGGGGGACGCTTGTGTTAAAATCACATGTGGAAATCTTTTTGGCTTTCCTTGCAGCCCCAGAAAAAAAACTGATGGGGAACAATGGCAGCCCAGCACAGCATCTGTCATGGCACAATATAAAAAGATGATCTTGGCACAGAATGGACAAAAAAAAAAGAACGAGAAAGAGGAGGGGAGGAGAAGGGGAGGGCCGGGCGAGAGGTAATTCATTTGCAAATCAGGCCCTGGCTCTCAGGTCTATTTCAAGCTGCCAGTGGGTGCCAGGAGTTAACAAGGTAATCAGTTTCAATCCTGCCCTTCAATTGTACATCACACCCTCATCCAGAGAATACGCGGGCCTTTCTATAGGGGCAGAGGGGGAAATAGCAATCTGCCTGCAGGCTTTCTGCACACACAACACACACCTGAAGACAAGTGTTGACACATTATACAGGAAGCAATGTATTTGCACATACGAGCCATGTATCAGCACCACTTTCATGCATGCATTCAAACATGGGTAACAATTAGATAGTTTATCGGATCCACTGGTTCCACACATGAGGATTTACAGCCCAAGTTTTGGACTTGTTAAGTTTGAGTTTTGGACTGTTCACTCTTTATTTAGGCCTAACCACATTATGCAGTTCTTAACAGCCAATACACATCTGTAGCTGTGGAAATCTTTTCTACTTTCTACCATGTGTCAAAGCAGCACACAGCTGAACATATCGAGCGCACAACTTCAAAAATGCAATTCCTGTTTGTTACTAATAGGATAACTTATATGGAAAGGCAACATCGGCTAGTTAACAATATAATATAATACAAAGTCTTCCTCTTGCAAACATTTTCCTAAGTCCACCATCAGCCCCAACTCAGGCTGGGTGATATGGCCAAAATGAAGGTTTTTAAATCAGACAATATTGATAATTATCACCATAAATGTCAGATATAGTTTAAGAATGACTTTTGCTCCTGAGTCAAAGTTAAACAAGCCACTTTGTTGTGGTTTTTAATGTCTCCATGGACTAAAAAAAACACTTGTAAGAAACAGAAACACTGCTATTAAATGATTGTCCAGCCTGAACCTTACTAAGTGAGGACAAAGCTGCTCTGAACCTAAAAGTGGTCCATGCAAAAAGGTAAAAAATTAAACAGAGCTAATCCTCTCTTCCTCTGCCTGTATCCCTCTCTTCAGCCTGTGTCAGCTGTACGCGGCTGGCCAAGAGGCAGTTAGTGCCTCATCTGCATAATCAATATGACAACCTTATTTTTCTGATGCAAACAGGCTTTTGCTGCTGAGCTGTGTCTGTTGGTGCGTGTGTGTGTGTGTGGGGGGGGGGGGTGTGAGTGTGTGTGTGTGTGTGTGTGTGTGTGTGTGTGTGTGTGTGTGTGTGTGTGTGTGTGTGTGTGTGTGTGTGTGTGTGTGTGTGTGTGTGTCACATGCCCAGTCTGCTCCTGGCCAGCCTCAGTCATGGCCCTCTTTAGCGTTAATTAGATTAGGTGCGATTATCCCGGCTCTACCTTGCAAGTGTACAGGCGGGATAAAATGGCCACAAAGGCCAGCCTGTCACAGGCACGAGGCTCTGGTCTGCGGGTTATCAGGGTCCAGGGAGACACGCCGCGTACATTGTTATTCATGTCATCTACACAACGTTTTCTACCGTGCCTTTTTCACTTCTCTCCGTGCACTGAACCCCCACGGCCCCCGCACCCCCCGCCCACCACCTCCATGTCAGTGGTATCAAACTGGCGTAATCACTGGCCAGGGTAAGTCTCGCTTTTTCTCTCTCTTTGTGCCTGTCCATCAGAAGACAAAACAACATGGCCCCAAGCACTCTGAAATCTGGCCTACAGGGAAAGATATCAAGCCTGTGTGTGAGTCTGTTGACTTCAAGGAAAAGTGGTACAAAGAAAAGTTAACCCAAGTCTCACACTAATACAAATTATCCAAAGACCACAGTTAAAGGACAATACGCACACACACAGGTGCCTCGGACTGAGACTTTGACACCTTGCAAACAACTCTGAAGGCCTGACACTAATCCCTTCAACCAAACAATGAGGGTGGCTGTCAAAACTCATCACTATTTTTTTCAGTCCCAAACAAAATGTGTCAGAAACGTCAAAGACCATATTTATTTGAATGTGTTTTGTTTAAATTCAAACACTTACAGATAAAATAAATAATATACAGATAATTATATTCAGGCAATTTTTTTGCGAGGGGCATAATTTACAAAACTAAGAAATAAGATTTGAGACAAAAATAATTAGTCATTGCATTCATTCAGTGATGCCAACATCGTAACGTGACCACACACAGAAACTTCTCCACTTGTCCAAACACACACTCAGCATTCAGTAATTGTGGCTTGTGTATACCTGCAAAAAAAGCTGCTTGCCATAACATTGGGTCCAATAGCACTATTCACTCTGATTAATGTACTTGGAAATATAACGCAAAGATTTGTTCTCTTTCTCATTCTGTGAAAGACCATTTCCTTCTAAAAACTTTTTTTTTTCTCCCCCCCCCACACAGAGCCCAGCACTGACAGATTTCAGTCGGTTTGCATGGATGAGTGTGTACATAAAGAAAAGGAAGTGAATTATTTCACTCTGCTGATTAGACAGCACTGCCCGAGATATGTATACATAACTGTACAGAGTTTCCATGCACTCAGCTGGGGCATAAAGAGGCAAAGACGCAGAGGCAGGAGAACAGAAAGGCTGAATGATAGTGTAATATTGAATGATGATCACTCAGAATGAATGATACTGAAATAGATAGTGAGGGGAAACAAAGTGCAAGACTTAATAAGTTGGTAGTGGCAAATAAAAACGAATCATTCTTTTTTTGTTATTGTGACATGGTGCTGTTGTTGAAGGTGGCTTATACCATATCGCTGAAACTCAAAATTAGTAAGACACACGGTCAAATAACTCCACTAGAGAAGACGGAGCCAAGAGAACATGACGTAAATGACGAGGAGCAAGAGTGAGAGAGACGCGAGTACAACTAAATTAAACACTGGCCCTAAGAGCTACATTTCTGCTGAAAAAGTGTCAGACCACATGAAGGGAGGAAGCAGCAGGGCTTCATATGACTTTCTCCTGGCTCCACACTGTCAAATATGAACAGCGTGGCTACGAAGTAATTGAAATACAACAACAAAATACTAGAAATGAAACAGTAATACAGACAAATAACCTATAAAAATAGAATATGCCTGTGTGAGGAGGTGAGTTTTGAGCTATGATTTTAAGGTGCCCGAGGGAATCTGAGTTTCTGATGTTCCAGAGGTGTGGGGCCGAGAAGCTGCAGGCTCTCAACCACATGGTGGTCAGATGAGTGGTTGGGGGTATGACTGTGTGGAAGAAGACGACCCGAGTGTACGGGTGGGTGTGCTGATGTGGGGGAGATTGGCGAGGTACTGAGCAGCGAGGTTGTTAATGACCTTAAATGTGAGGAGATGGAGCTTATACATCGTGTAACACAGAATTTGACAGGAGCCAGTGGAGTTGCTGCAGGACAGGTATTATATGACTCATGGAGGGGGGGTTTAGTAAAGATGCAGGCGGCAGAGTTTTTGACCAGCTGGCAGTTTACGATTTATCAGGTAAACCAAACAAAAGGGAGTTGCGATAGTCGAGGTGAGATGTGAGCAGGGTTTGAACCAGAATAGCAGTAGTGTTTGGGGTGAGGGACGGACTGAGGAAGTGGTTTTGGTGAACTGAATGGTGAATGAATGGTGTATTTTACAGAATATGTGGCCAAAGAGGGAGGCGGTACGTAATAAACAACAGAGGCCCAAGGATAGAGCCTTGGGGAACACCAGAGGAGATGGGGGATGGGTGGGATGTGAATGTTTTGGGGATGGGTGGGATGTGAATGTTTTTACTTGAATAAACTGAGTGGGGACAGAGAAATAGAAGATAAACTAATCCAGGGGTGTGTCTGATATACCAATGGTGATTAGGGTCTTTGCCAGGTTTCTTATGTGTCGATGTAACTGCTGCTGATTTGAGAGATGAAGGAACAATACCAGAGGTGAAGGGTGAATAAAAAAGGCAGTTACTAGGGGGGATCAAAGAATGAATGGAAGCTTTCAGACTAGACTAGACTAGACTAGGCTAGACTTGCAAGTAAACAGCTTGGCTTTCGTGATGAGGTCAGATATTTCAGAATCAGAGGGAAGTTTGAAGCTAGACAAGTGGAGAAAGAGGATCAGATGGCACCGACTCAAAGAAAGTCTTCAGTCATCATGTTCACGCATACACATTGCATTGCACGTATAACTATTGTTTAATCTGATTTCTGTGCAATAGGAGGAAAATGGTTGCTGATTGTATACTCTCCATGGAGATTGATTATCATATGCTCAGGCAATATTTCCTTCCACAACTGAGTCATGGTACTTAACCGAACGTCTGGAATCCTGCTTAGCCCATCTGACTGAGGTATTCTTGTAATGATCAATGCCATTAGGCAAGACCTGCAGAGCTGTATTTCTGTCTCAGAGCAGCAGAGGCCAAACACATGACAGACTGCGCTCTACTAACTGAAAACTGTCCCCTGCTCTTGGTCCCGTCTTCCTTCATCTTCTCTCTGTTACTTTGTCTAGTGTCTCCAAAAAGGAACATCTCTTTCTCTGTAATGTATTCTCACTCTCAGCCTTTCTCATAAAGACTTCAGTCAACACTTTTCCTTGCCCCTGGTGCAGCACTGGAGCCTGGAGAAAATTAAACATTAATGGTGTGTCTCTTTTACACATCATTCTCCATAACAATCTTCTCTCCTCACTGCCTTCAACACCACTCTGTTTCGCCCAAAAACCAAACTACCCAGCTTTTCCAGCGAGAGAGAAAATACTGAGGGCAGAAAAACATATCCTGCCGACAGGCACATTTACATAACCCTCCTAAATCGGAGCTGGCCTGTCATGTTTGCTGCTCATAACCTGCTGCTTATAATCCTTCTTCCGTACTCTTCTGATCCATAAAGCAGAGCAGCCAGCTACTTCAGCAGCAGCCAGGACTGCCATCAGTACCTCCTCCTAAGACAGGTCCGTAAAAAGAGGAGAGGAGAGGAGGGGGGAGGGGAGGGGAGGAGAGAATAAAAGAGAGGAACAGGGTAATTGGATTGGGTGGATCTTCTATTTGGCCAGGTCTGTTCTCTGTCATCACGCTCCAGGCCTGGCTTCTCTCAGTGCCTACAGCAGCTCTCAAACACATCAACACACACACACACACACACACACACACACACACACACACACACACACACAAGACCACTGTGTTAACACTGAATTGCTACCCAGTTTGGGAAGCTGCACACTGTCCTGTGCACCACCAAAGCCTGCAGATCTTCTAATGTGTTTGCACACTTTTAACAACTCGCTAAATGGTTAAACAGATTACAGAGCGCACTAAGTGGATTGTCACAGTCCTCTATCGCTCAGCCGGGCTGTCTCTGCTGTGATTAAAAGTGGCCAGATTTTCTCCCTCGTTTTGGACACACTCACAGGCAAGCACAAGCACATGCACACACACACACTCTCTCTCTCTCTCTCTATCAGACACACACACACACATTAGCCCAGCTATTCTCCTTGCATTGACTTCCATTCATTTGAACAGCCTAAATAAAGTGATATCCCACAAGCAGTTCCTGACCTTAACCTCAACCTAGCCACAATTTATTCAAATCTTACGACTAAAATTAAAAAGCTCCTCAGAAATAAGTTTTTGCCTCATTACGCCAAGGTTTTGGTCTCAATGAGGACTACTGGTCTTGACAAGGTCATTGACAATGCCAGATGTTATGAGTCTATGTCTAGACTAACTGCCCAATTGCTTGAGACTTTTATTTAATCTCCCAACATTTATAAAAAAAAAAAAAAAAAAAAAAAAGTATTTTACTGCATCACTATACACTGGGTAATTTTCATGTCTTGTGTGTGCATGTATAGATTTCCTTCAAGTGAAGATCGGGTTCATATGGTCGGGCTGTTTTCCATCCAAGTCTAAGCTCATTATCGGCGAGCAAAAAGCAACTAATGACTACAAACAGCCATGGGCCACGAAACAATACAGCTGCACTACTTGGTGTGTCCATGTGTTTGTCTACTGAGACTTCTTTGTGTATGTGTGCGCTTTGTCCACACTTTGCATGTAGGCATCACTCCTATTTCACCCATTCTCAAACAACAACAACCCCAAGCCCTCACCCAAACCGAACAGACACACACATGCATGCACACACTGAATTCTTCTTCAGCTGCACCCAAGTCTGGTCTTGCTGCTAGCAACTCAGCTACCCCCCCCCCCCCTTGATGCACACACAAATAAAACACACACTTACAGCTCATTGATTTAAGTCAATATGAGTGTATCCTAACCTTCCAAGGACGGTATTTGAATTCCCTGTTACCTCCCCAGACCCACTTCCAGAGCCAGACACAGCCTAGAGTCCTGCAAGTGTACAGACAACCACAAACACACACACACACACACACACAGAGGCGGGCAGCCAGTGGTCCCAACCACACCACCCATAAACACACTCCCAACAGGCTGAGAGGACGCCGCAGGCAGAGGCTACTTATGTGAACGCACACACAATCACACTTACTTCTCTGTGTATTACTAACACTAATGAGCTGATAGATGTTCAACAGAGGCAAAGAAGCACACAGTGGTTTCCTCAAACTGAGACAAGGAGGGAGAGAAAAGCAACAGCGGTGAGGGTGAAGGGGTGTGTGTTTGTGTGTGTCTGTGTGTGTGTGTGTATCTAGGGTCTTGTTTTATTTTCTGCCTCACAGCATATAAGCCACCAGGGGTTAAAGTGGAGCGATGGAACACAGCAAGTCAAACTGAGGCCTGTATCAGGGATCCTTGATGTGAGGCTGGGTCAGGGGGAAACATGGTAATGAGAGGAATTACTAAACAATCACATTCAGAAAAAAACAAGACAGGAATGGGAATGGTTGGGGGGGAATCCCTATTCAGGCAAAAACTGAAAAACATGCTGTACATTGAAGGCTGTAAAGGAATTAAAAGGTCAGTTTGTAATTTGTGCTGCCAGTCGTCTCTCAATCAGAACAATAAGAACTAGGGCTGAACAATTTCGAATAAATATCCAATTGCAATCCTTTTTACATCATTATTCTCATTTTCATTTGAAAAACATATTTTAAAATGATTTCTTCAGTCTGTAGAATTAGATGTGCATAGAGCTAAAAGGATATTATCACACACATTTTGGCTTCAAAAAATATTGCACCTCCATCGAAAATTGAGTATTTCATTGCGATTTCAATAAAATTTTGATTAATTGTTCAGGCCTGATAAAAAACAGATGTAGTTTGATGATGGCAGGAAGTATCATGGAATTGTTGCATAGTTGTTAACAAGGGGAGAAAAGGCACAGCATAGGACAATGAGTTGCGATCAATTACAGACAATACAATAACATTTAAAATGACAACACACTGGGTATTACATATACCAAATATTTAACTTCATCACTCTGATGTTTCATATTAGGTGTTTGCCCCAGAAGTTATAGCTGCTAGTATACAAATATGGTTTATGGTCGACACGGAGGTAATCAGAAGTCATGCAGCTAGCGCCGTGTAATACACAGGAGAGTCGAGGGGAGTAATATACGAGAGAGTATTTGCTATACATGTTGTTGGCTGCTCTGGCTCTCATTAAAGTTCTCTAAAGCCTCCTCTGTCATTTCGCAACAGAAGAGATTAGAGAAGCAGATGACTTCATTAAAAGCTGACCAAAATGAAACGGCCCATTACCTTGAGCACATACATACATGGATTTCTATGGATTATGGCCAACGTAAATACACTACTCAAAAATATCTTACATTAGTTTTGTCATTTTTAGCTGAAATATTACATATCATACATGCATACAAATATCAATATATATATCTATATATATATATATAGATATATATATCTATATATATAGATATATATATAGATATATATATAGATATATATACAGATATATATACATATAAATACATATACATACATACGAGTGCTAACAATGGATGGAGTTGAAGTAATAACTTTTGCTAGAAGGGGGGAAGAAAATGCTGAATGTGAATTATTTCACAGACAAAGACATCAATGAGGCTTTAATGAAATGTAGACAGTAATTTTATACCGACTTCAGTTTTACATGCACAGGGAAAAGAAGGCTTCTGAGGTCCCCACTCTGCTCAACAAACCTCTGCTCATCTCTCATTCAAATGACATAAGATTGAGTCAGACGGACCAGCACGTCTCCTGTGATTGGGAACAGACAATGGTGTCGTCCAAACTGGCCTGGGCTCTCTGATTGAGGATGAGTAAGGCAGCCTGTGCCCACGTTCCTTCACGACTTCAGTGATTGGTTACAAAGGAACACACAGAGGTCAACACCTCACAAAGGAGAGGTAAACAAATACAAAGGTGTTGAGTTTGATGTAACTGACCAATATTGAAAGGCAGAAAAAATGGAGTCTGAATCTTCAAGTCTGATCATACCTGAACCACAATAGCAATTAATGCCTTTTCAAACACTAATATGAGATTAAAGCTATTTTTTTTTGAAAACCTGTGGCTTTGTGTGGAGAAAGAGCCATCTGTTAAATGTAGATTCTGCATTCCTGCTCATTAATGGCAGGTGGGAATTAGGTTGAAACATCGGGTGAAAAATGACATTTCATACAAATTGCACTTCTGTCAATGATCTGCCTGGGGGCAAGTGAACACAACACAGCGATTGTTTCTCCTGCTCTAATTTAGGAAAAGAAAACATACTAAGTCGGGTCAATGGTTTTGATTAATACACACTGCTATGATAATCGCTTCAGAGAGCACCTTTGTAAATTGTCTATGGCGTATTAATGTAAATCCCAAAGACATACTGAACAGTAGCTTAAGCGGTAATTGAATTAGAATGTGGTTTAAAATATCCACACATTTGTGTTTGGTAGTCATATACTGATATCAAAATCACAATATTGTATCTATATTGTCACAATATCCAATTAAGCATCAATTTTTGGCAGAAATGTCCTTATTTTTGAAGGAAAATCACTTTTTTTCATTGAATATAACATTAAATGAATCAGAAATACACTTTATACTTGTGGTTAACGACTATTCTAGCTGCAAAAGTATGTTTTTTAATGGAATATGTACATACAGACACATATTCCTTTAAAAACAAGACTTTAGCAGCTAGAATAGAGGCCCATTTTCTGTAACCATCTCTCCAGTGTTCTAATGGCACATTGTGTTTGATAATCGCTATAGAAGGCTATTGGATTATTAGAAAACCCTTGTGCAATGATGTTAGCACAGCTGAAAACAGTTTTGCTGGTTCTTTGACGAAAGGGCAAAATGATTATGTTGAATAAAAATAAAGAAATTATTTCTAATCTTGTCAATGTCTTGACTATTTTCTATTCATTTTGCAACTATTTTGATGAATAAAAGTGTGACTTTGAATGGAAAACGCACACAATTGTATAGGTGACCCCAAACCTTTGAACAGTACTGTATGTCTTGGATGAAAACGTACTGCAACTATATCTAGTTTTATATAATTTGTGATGTTAAATTGGGGCACAATCATCAAAAAGTGTGAGAAACACAGACAACAAGACATTTAAGGTACTTGTTTATCGTTAAATACTCTAACAAGCTGGTTAAATTCTTAAAAGGAAGCTTCTACATTTCATCTGCAAATAGAGGCCAGAGGATTACACAGAGCAAAGCTGACCCACTGACCCTGTACACTAGTCTGGGTAAACACACACACACACACACACACACACACACAGGGAGAGAGACATAACCCGACAATCACCCACTTACCCTTTGCCACTAGTGAAAGGCAACAAGATCTCTTAACAACAGCTCGTCTTTTTCAATAAATTTTGCATGAAAACATGCTGCCGGAGCACCAAGTTGCCTGCTGTCATACTAGAGGAGTGTTAAATGTTTAATGACGACAACACCACACACACACACACACGCGCTCACACAGAGTCGGTGTCAGGGTGCCGCACCGAGGAGCCCCTCTTTCATCCTGACAGACACTATAAAGCTCCTCAGCCTCTTCGCCACCCCACCCCGTCATCAACATCGCACTGCTTCGCTGCTCTTGCACCACCCAGCGAGAAAACCTGGATGTAAATGAGGGTGGAGGGTTACAGGGAGTGTGTGCGTGTTTGTGTGTAAGAAGTGAGAATAAGGGGGGCTATAATAAAGACCCTACCCCCCCCCACATATCACCATCGAGAGAAGAAGATGAAGAAGACGGAAAAAGATGTCATACCGCAGAAAGTCGTGTTTTACATATTCCTGAAACGTCTCAAAGCTTTTGCTTTTCTTCTACTGAAGGAGAACTTGTTAGACACCTGGAAATCCTTGTCAGGAAGGTTTTGGACAGTGATATCATATTATCAAGCTTGGAAAAAAGAGAATAGCTTAGTATTCATTAAGCTGGTGCCAAGTGTACGGATATAGACAATTTAAATCGAGATCCCATTGTTCCATCCCATTGTATAATAATGTTAAAATTACAAAAATAAAATTTTTAAACTATCAAGCTCATCCAACATTGTGTTTTTTTCGTGCAGCAATGGCCAAAAAACCCCACATATATGTGTGTATATCAGCAGCAGCACATGGTTTAGAGAAGATTATCACGCCGCCTTCAGTAATTTGCAAGTATAGACAGTTTTAAATGTAATATTGCTGCCACAGGTGGAAATGCACACGTGCACGCCACAAATCGACAAACTTGCGTATTTGAACACGCACACACAGACGATCTAAAAGGGAGGTCAGCGATAAAGGAGGAGATTTCTATCTATGCTGAAGGATATTGAAGCCTTAATAAGAAAATAGATATAGTCTGCTGGCCTTATATTTCACTGTTAGCTTTATTTGTTTTCCTGATACAAATCTAAGAAAGGCAATATGTAATAGCTTCAAATAAATCGACACTTCTCCTTTAAAAGAGCAAAGCGCCGTGTTCTGCTCACAAAGGAAACCTGAGGTTTTCAGGAATGACCATCACGACTAAATGTTTCATGCAAATGTCCAGGCTGGTTTTAATTAACAAATCAACTAATAAATATACCACGACAATGACTATATTTCTTTCTGCCAGATTAATCCAAACCAATAATTATAATTTGGCATTTACTGCATATTTCCTTTTTCTTTTCTTTTTTTATTAAGCGATTTCTCCTTGACAAGTTTTGGTGAATTTGTTTAAACTTTATCTAATGGCAGCTTCTTTAATACACAAATTTCCATTTTTACACATGCACCTACTTGTAAAGTTAGTTGTTGAATAACTTGGACCAATAAAGCCTGGACCCCAAGTTTAAATACAGTTTTCCTGAGGGGAAAAAGTCACTTAAAGTGATGTGCAGCCCAGAGGATGTTCTGCATCCCTCCTGGGATAAATACACACATCTGTGCCACTCAATATGACACACAATAACCAGGTACCAGTCAAATTACAATGGGCCCCGATCACATTAGAGCGTGAAGAACTGGGGAGGGATTGACAGTGCTATTCTGGTAGAAGCAAAGAGAGGCCTCTAAGGTAGTTAGGAGTGTTCTGGAGTGCACCACTGCCAAGATATGACCCACACTGAAACTGTTTTTGGTGTGTATACAGCTTTAACAAGACATAAGCTTCCAAGATGTAATTTACCACCTTTTCTCACCTTAACAAGGAGTTCTCATTTTGCTGCCATGAGCACCAGTGGCATTGGAGATGCATATGATCTGGTTACGTTTCTGGACTTATTGCAGGTGGGACCAAAGGGTGCAATCGTAGTTAAAGACATCAAAAATCATCCGGTGGACAAAAATGTGCAACTTTCCCCACCAACCTGCATTTCTTATCACAACATGACGTCACCCTCATGCAAGAGGGAATCATATCTCATTACGAGTCTGGTGCTGCCACACGCTTGATTTCAGAGAGAAATGAAGAAAGAAAGGGGTTGATGGGTTGATGGATGGAAGGATGGAGTGATGGATGGACAGATGGAGGAGCTGGGACTGAACTCCATATTTAAGTCTGTATTATACTGATCAAAATATTCTGTCCTGCTGTGGAGGCAGGGGTTTAGATTGAGCTGGGCCGACCTAACCCTTGTGTTTTTGACTCCCTGTGTTGGTACGGTGTGCTTCCATGTACAGAGCCATTCATCACTTACCCCTTTTTGTCGGCCTTGTCTTTACTCTTGTCCTTGTCTTTGTCCTTGTCTCGGTTTCTTCCTCTGTCCCTCTCCTTCGCTTTCTCGCTCTCCCGGTCGCGGCCCTTGCGCCTGCTGCGGTCCCGCTCTCTGCTGCGGCTGCGACTCCTGCGGCGACTGCGACTTCCTCGCCGGCTGCGGCTGCCGCTCCGACTGCGCGACCTTCGGTGGCGAGAATGAGAACTGAAATAAAAGATAAGAAAGTAAAGATTATTATAACTCGTTTTTTTTCCTGCCGGGAACACATATTCACCATTAACTAGGAGCTCACTAACATGCATATAAGTATACTAGCCCTTTATTAGTAAATATTAAGCACGTATTAACACCTTATGTAAGAAAAATCTTAATTCATGTCGTAATAGAGGTAGAATAAGATTATGTAGAATAAGGTGTTTAATAATTACTAATAAAGGGCTAGTATGTTACTTTATATACGTTAGTAAGCACCTAGTTAATGGTGTTATATTAGTGTTCCCTAATCTAAAGCGTTACAGAGATGAGATATAAATTTCATATTTGCATTATTAGCTACTGTATATTTTAGTACAGGACAAAAAGATACAGATAGAAGGAGGAGAAGATTAAGTTTCCACTGAGAAAAACACAGCTTGTGGATGCATTGCAGTGCAGGTGATTCACTTATCTCGCTTGTTTCTATGATCCCTGGCTTTTCTACAATGGGTTTCTTTTTGTACGATTGCTAAGATTGTATTGAAAAAAAAGTGACAACACTGACAAAAAAAAGTTAGACATCAAATAACCTGTATGCCAATATGTAAATGTTCATATGCGAAAGAACATAATATCACATAAATAAACACTTGCAAATGAAAAGAATATAAAACATGTACTGGAATCAAATTCCCAAACACAACAAGTCAGACACAACACAAAACAGTCATGACTGTGAGGCTAACTTCAAAAAGGCAGTAGCTTCATATTAGAACAAACAAAATGCATGTGTTTACAAGACAAGAAAATGAAACTCTCTGAAATCAAGTTTTCCTAAATTGGACAAATTCATCCTCCACAGCATGGCGATAGGAAACAATTCTATAGTGTGCATTCAACATTACTGACACACACAAACACACAGACACAGACACACACACACACACACACACTGAGGAAATCAAGCCACTTAGGGGTGGGCTCTAAGGACGGCCTGTCCTCAGTATTGATCCTGACACTGGCCTTCTGGTCTAAAAAAGATTTACAGTGGGAGATTTACTCTGTTAGTTATGACAAACAAACATAAACACACACAGAAAAGAAATCTCAACAAAGACACAAATGACTAAAATATAACCACTTATTTATCTGACACTGCACATGATTCTGTCAATGCAGGAAAAACCTTTTGACATGCTTAAGTGAGAGCATGTGTGTGTGTGTGTGTGTGTGTGTGTGTGTGTGTGTCTGGACCACTAGTCCTTATGAAGACCAAAACCTGGTCCTAATGGGGCAAAATATACATTCTGGTGAACTGGTTAAGTTTGGGGTTAAGATTTGAATTGTAGTTGGTTAAGGTTAGGGTTAAGGTCAGTGAGAATGCTTTCTTTAGGCTGTCCAAAGGAATGGAAGTCAAGGTAGAGTCCTAAGAAGAATAGCTACGCAAACCTGGGTGTGTGTCTTTGTGTTTGTGTGGGACCATTTATTGAAACCCCAGTAGAAATCGGCATCTAAGATGCCGTTATTTTCCATCATCTATCACTTTATTGATTTGTCTATAAAAACAGTCAAACCTGCTGTCCACGAGCTTTATTGCTTTCCCCCCTTTATTAGTTTGCAGTTTGGGACATCCAGAGCTGTCTCTCTCCTGACAGAAAACTAATCATTTTCTTCAGACGCCTGTCACCATCTTAAAAGACAACACTCTGACAACTGTTGCAATCAATTAGGATGGGCCTGTCCTGATCTCTGGAGAGTTAGCGGCGCTACTTCCACGTCTCTGAAAATCTCTTTGGGAAACAGAAATGTATTTTAGACTCGGCACACAGTGAAAGTATTTTTAAAACAATATTTTGAGGACGGACGTCTGTATAGACATGACTTTCAACTAAATGTGCTGACGTTCACTTTACATGTCTTTGCAAATAAAGTATTGCAAATAGGACGCCATCTATAAACCATCTAACCACAATCAACCACTACACAATCAGAAATGCTTATCATGATGTTTGATTCAGTATTCTTTTTTGTTATAGTGAATCACAGCTAATGGGGAAAAAAGACAAAAGAAAAACGTTGGCATTTTGGGGTGTGAGGTCTCCAAGCGAGGACATCTATCAATGGCCCAAACAGACCGTGGAATTAGTGAATCTATGTGTGTTGACAATGTCTGTGTTTGTTTGTAATCAACAGTACATGAGGGGGAATTCAACAGAGTAGCAGTGTTCCAAGTTTAAGTCTTATATTTACAGCCAAACAAATTGTGGCCAGAAGCAGCAGATGCATTATACTCCCTCCCTCTCTCTCTCTCTCTCTTTCCATCTCTCCCTCTGTTTCTGCCTCCCTATCCCTTTATTCGCTCTGATGGCAAAGAAAACAGCCCACTTCTGGGGTGTGCAGCAAATTAAATTTACTGTAGTTAATAGAGTGAGCCTATGCTGCTAAATGTCAATTTCCTGACCAAGTCCTTCCCCTTGGAGAATGATTAGCTAATTTGAGGCAGTGGATAAATGGACTAATGCAGGACACACAGATAAACAGCCACAGTCGGACCTCATGCCAAGCCCTTCCCCTGCTTTACATTTTATTGGCCTTATTATCTCCAGGGAAAATGGGTCCCCCTATGGCCTAAACATATTTTCATTTCTAATAAAATACACCCCCAGACACACACACACTCTGCACCCTTACGCTCTCTTTTCTCCATTCCTTCCTCATTTCACTGTCCAGTCCATTAAATTGCAGCTCTGCAATTGGCTGGGACCGCTTTCCTGGTGAATTATCAATAGAGTAATTATGCTGCATGTTGGGAGTCGGGCTGAAGCTTATCACCACTGACCTCCCGCTGCGAGCCAGGATATGATCCCTCACCGCAGCCCATTGGGGTAATTATGTGACCGGGTGTGAAGCTGGATGGTGTGTTAACCTTATCAGTCTGCATTCTATTTCTGTTTTCACAGAAAATTGGACATTAATGGCAGCTACACAATACCTCTCGTGCCAGATACAGGTGAACATCACCAAAGGAATCTGACCCTAGTTAAATCATTATTCATACGCTGCAGTGCAGGGACGGGGGGAAACGTGAACACACACACACACACACACACACACACAGACCAATCCCTACTGCTTACTTTAACATATCTTACCTTTATTCAAGCAGCAGCGACACACATTCGTATTGTTTTTTGTCATTTACCCAACCACCGTGCTCTCTCTCCGTGCGATGAAAAACAAAAGTTGACATACATGTTACCGTACTAAACCCAAGGCAAATACAAAGAGATGTTCTCAGCGACGCCTCGAGCAGCGTCGCTGTCCATTAGTCCATAAGTGAATAATGACCGAGTAACTTTAACCCTATCGCATTTCAGTGGACGCTGGAGACGCTGACCCCACTTTGACCAGTTGTTCTAGCCAACAATAGAGTAAAAGCTAGAAAAGACTGGTCACAGGAGGACATAGACACCAAAATCCCAATATCCTGGATGGAAACTGTCTTCATAATAAAGACTTTAAATAAGTAATGTAGTGTGTTAAATCAGAATAGTTTTAGAGTCCATGCAGGGGGGGGGGGGGCCCGATGTCTCGCTCCACTTTCAAATTAGCCTGCAGGTCGTCCCCTGTGCCACTGCAATCTACATTACAGTGCATTTGCCTTTTTTCATTAATCTTTCTGAACAGCTGAAATGTGACTCCACAGTTATCTGTGCATTTTCTATTTTAAGCTAAAAGGCTATCTAGTAGAGCACATGCTATTAGAATTTAAGCACTTTGTCATTTTGACAAAGATATAACAAAATGATTTGGTTAACTGCTCTAACATTTGTAGGGTCTAAGGCACAGGTGTAGAATATTGGTGAAATGGATAGCGAGTCAGATTCCATAAAGTACAGAGTTAGACGCCCATTATGCTTAAAATGTTCGGCTTTTGGGTTTTCAAAAAGAGAAAGGAAATGTAGAGGCTGTCACCAGGTGCTGTAACACTGATTCAATAATTAGTAATAAAATCACAACTTGCCTTTTAAGCGTCATTTCAATAAAGTTGTACTGACCAGAGATGGTGACGTATGAAATGCAATTTATTAAAAAGAAAAGGTGGTGAAGTCTGACCTAAACCGACCAAGAATATATGATGGAGAGAAAAGAGACGGTTTCTTTAATAGGTTGTTCCAAAATAAAGTGTTTCTGTCAGCAATGTGGAGGAATTTTTGAAATCTCTCAATTTGTTTAAAAATCTTTGGTATTTATTCTTTGAATCTACAACAAGACCCGAGCAGACGCACTACAAAAAGCTTGCCGGTCGACTTTTTCAAGCAACACACAGATTGAAGCCTGGCCTATTGAGTATGAAAATCCATATTTGAAGAACTTCATTAATGCGCTGTTCCCTGCCGAGTTATTTCCAGTGACAGAGCACACAGCAGCAGCTTCATGTTCAAGTTAAAAGTCACTTTTCCTTTTTTTCCTGCCATCTCAATGTGTTTAAAAGCACCTTGAATGAGAAATGTGCATTTCCTGCTGCCAAAAGACGTGGAAAACAGCTGTTCCTCCCCGATGCCGCCTGCTGAATGGAATGCAAATATGTTAACCATCCAGAATTTATTACTTTTGAGTGCTCTTCAAACACAACGGCAGACACAAGTTTAATTTATGATATTCCTCTAATTATGATTGCTGTTGAAATCATTTCCCAAGCTGCTTCCTCCTTCCAAGCAGCCACGGTATCTGTTCCCTCGGTTCACAGCACGCACGCACACACACACACACACACAACTATACATACACACACTAAATAACACACTGCAAAGAAGCGCCTTGTGAACACAATTAACACAGTAAAGACGGAGCATGAAATATCCACAGATATGTTTTTCTCCCCCCGTCATTGTTTAGATTTGTCATAATCATCAGTTTGCTTTTAATTTAGTCGTCATCGACACCACGTCTGCTGCGCCCTGCTATGCTCTGAAGCAGAAATGAGACCCCATGCAGGCCACCCACTCATTGCACCCCCATAACCACCCACCCAAACACACACACACACACACACACAGTTACAGCCACAAGCCACAAGGTCAAGCCATTTAGCAGAGTTCAAAGGCCTTCAAAAGAACCTCAGATCTATATGAACCTACAATGGCCGGCCAACGATGAAGGAAAAGAGAACATTCTGCAGCAAGATGTGGTTTCAACGTGCGTGCATGTGTGTATACAGTGTGCATGGCTTTGTGTGTGTGTGTGTGTGTGTGTCTTCATTGGCACATATGCCCAGTGTCACTCAGCCTCCTCATCGCAATCCTAAACTTGGCCGTCTGGTGAGCACCGGCAACCTTTGACCTCCGTGCAGCCGCAGCTCGACATGACACCCATTAACAGCTGGAGCCAAGGGGGGCCCGGGCTCAGCCACTCAGCCCTGACACAAGGTCAAGTGGAGGTCACACGCAGACTAGGTGCTAACTTGCCAACTCGCTCGCAGCAACTCGTGCGATCGGAAACCCCGCGTTTTCCATCCATCACGGCACAGAATAATTAGTTAGTGCGAGTTAGGAGAGAGTTGTTTTGGTTGTCACTGCCTCCATCTGGAACGAGGTGGAAAGCAGGGAGGTAAAAAAAAAAATTGTGGAAGGACAGAGGAGGCAAAATAAAATGAGATGGAGGGAAGACAAAGATGAGGGGAGACAATAGGTGAAGGACAGCGTAATGAAGGAAAACGAAGATAAAGACAGAAAAGGGTTTTTAAAGTTGGGGAATAAAGAGTAGAGGGTGAAAAAGGAAAGAAAAAATATTGAGACTCACGGAGAAGACGGAGCAGACGGCCGTGCTTCACATAAAGCTGGCTCCAATTAGCAGGTGTGCTCTTGCTCTCCCTCTCTCTCTGGTCAGAGAAGATGTATATTTCTGCCTTTATACGCATGTATTTATGAAGTGGTGGGAGATCTGAGGGCCTTTAACATAACAGCCTTTTATTGTTTAAATGTGGCTGCTCGGCCCCGTGTGTTTAAGTGATTTAGGAACCTCACAACTCCAGTATAAGAAAAATCATAAACGCTGAGACAAACCATGTGGGTGGACTGTAAAAGGCACCGAGGAACGGGCCGACAAAAAGCAGACGCACATTCCACTACTAAAGGGAAACTACACTTAATTAAACACCCAAGACAAAACTGCTATAGTGCCCCGTAAAAAAAAAAACATAGCACTATTAGTTTTCCCTCTCCGGTGAAATAACATAAAGTTGTCTTCTCGCAGAAACACAGGCTCGTCTCATGAGTTTCTAAAAAAAATATTTTTTTCATCAACCGCTGTCAAGATCGAACAAGGAGAGCGAGACAGACGAGCCCCAAAAAGATAAATCAAAAAAATGGAATAGAGAGAAAACACTCCACCTTTTTGGAAAAGAAAGGTTCTCCCTTACAGTACATCTGTCACTTCTTATCGTCTACACGTCCAATACACGGAACAAGAATTAGACCATAATATTACCTTGTATTTTAAACAGTAACAATTCACAGGAAGGTGAAGTATGGACATCATTTTAGAAGACACTATGATGATAATTTGATTTTATAGACACATACAGACAAAAATAATGGGATTAAGTTGTTATAGATGAAAAGGATTACTAAAGAAAAATCTTATAATCGTGGATGGAGTTGTTAGTTTGTAGGTGGTGCTGTGGGTGTTTTTGTCTCAGGTGGGTGGGAGACACAGTGTCGACTTTTTGTCCAGTGTTTGAATGCTTGTTTTCTCTCATCTCTGAAAGAGTCTGATATAAATATGGGATGGCATTTTTTTGGTTGTACTCATTTTAACCATCTTTCCAATCACTTCATGCCAAAACACTCACGTGAAAGAGTCAAAGGTTGCACATGTGACGGAGATGGAATTAATGCAACTGATTACAAATCTGCAGTAGCACATGAGAGACAAGGAGCACACACACACTCTTATCTCATGTTTTCATCAATCTCCTGCTGCGTTTACAGATACGTTTGGCAAACTTCCACTCTAACAAAACTGTTGACAATATTTAAAATAATTACATTTTTCCTGCTTTGATTTGAAGCCAGAATGACAGTAATTCAACCAGTCAGAGACGTTATCTGCTCTTTGTTCAGCCATATGACAGCTGGCCACATATCCTTTAGCCAATCAATCGCTCTCTACTTCCTCCTCATGTCCTCTACTTCTCCAAAAACCCAAATGGAAAGAAAGAAAACATGAAGAAAAAAGTTCAAATACAAAACCTTGTGCACGTTTGTTTTGGGAAAGTGTTTCATGACTGTTGAGGTTTCAGCGGAGACGCGGATAATCCTCGTTTCATTTCTCTGCCGTTCTCTCTCGTTTTTTTCTATTCGTTTCCAACAAATGTATTAATAAACGCGTGAGTGAAACCACATGCTTGTGAATGTGTGTTCATGTGTGTCGGGGTGTGCGGTAGTGTGAGTCCAAGGTGAACTGACAAGTGCAAGAAGTGGTTCCATTAGCTGGCAATTTGCTCTCTAGTTGTCTGGGGGGGAGGGGAAATGACAGAGGAGTTTTTTTTGGCAGGACAACACACATGGCTCTGCTTAGGACGAGTTAAGTGAAGGTGCTCACACACATAATCTTACACCATTATTCAAACACTCTCATAACACACACGCATACACACTCAGACATGGAGATGAAGATCAATGCCTAAAACAATGAAAACACTCACTCATTTGTCTACCACTTCAACCTCCAAGTGAGCGTTTGCAGGAGCTGGAGTCAATCCCAGCTGACATAGGGCAAAAGTCAGGGTACAGTCCATCACAGAGCCAACATAGAGAGACGGACAACCATTCCCTCTCACATTCACATACGGGCAATTTGGAGTGTCCAATTAACCTCTGCCAGAGAGAACCCCCACACACACACACAGGGGGACAACATGCACGGCGTGTGGCCCACAGTGAAAGCATTTTACTGTAAATGTAAAGGACATAAATACTTATTCTTAAATTATATCACAAGCATCAGTTCTGAATATGTGCAGAGGTCGACGGGTGTACCGGATTTTCTGTGGCACTGCAAATAAGAGCAAATGGCCAATATATGATGATATATGATGTAGTTTTTTGCTGTGTTTTTTTAATACAAAAATTGTAGAGCTGAAACAATTAATCGATGAATCAATTATTAATCGATTACTAAATTAATCGTCAACTATTTTGATAATCAACAAATCGGTTTGAAGATTTTTTCATGATTAAAACAAGATTTCTGATCGTTTCGGTTTCTTAAATGTGAATATTTTCTTTGTTTCTTTGCTCCACACAACAAAGAAATCATTAAAAACTGAATCATTTTGGTTCGTGGACATTGGAGAACATCATCATTTCTGGGTTTGACAAACACCGATCAACGTTTTTTTTTAACATTTTATGGACCAAGTGATTAATCCAGAAAATAATCAACAGATTAATCAATTAGGAAAATAATCGTTAGTTGCAGCTCTACTTAATTCAAACTTTTTATTGAACACGTATGGTCCGCGTCTTTCCAATCTGTATTTTGCGTCTGCACTGCAGTGCACTTATATGTTTAATAACAGAATAATATATAAACTAAACATTGCATACAATAGTCAAATTAACTTTTTTGATAACATTAATGTTTAGTGACTTAGCAGCATTTATGAGAACAAAAATGCCTAAGCTAACATTAATAATACAATTATTTGCAATTACATGTTTAAAAACTAAAAAAATTAACTGTATGAGTCCACTGAGTCCCATAGAATGCTGGGATCCATATGGTTTGAGCGCGATCTTAACTAGAGAACAAGTAAACATGGCTGACTGAGGTTTGTCCATGTATATGCTCTCTGAGCTCAGGTCTCTACGGACTGGCTCAAAAAAACTGGCCACTGAATCACACACGGCACATAAACACGTCGCCCCTCCTTCCTTCCTTCTGCTGTGGGTGTGTATGTGGTACGTTTAAGAGTAAAAAGAACTGTGGACAGACGGTTGCATTTATCTGTGCATAAATTAAGAGCCAAAGCTGTTCATTAAAAGGTGGGGGGGGGGGGGAGAGAACAGAGCAGATAGAATAAAACTTTGCTAAATTGGCTACTTGGCAAGGTGACCTCTCGGTGCACCTGCCGTCATTCTAGGACCTGGTGTCCTGCTGGGCCAATGACATGGGGGGCCAATATGCAGGTCCGGCAATAAGCAGCAGGCAACTGGTCGAGGCCCCCCCTGCCCTTCTTACTCTCACTCTCACTCTCTGTGCATCATGGTTTCTCTATGTCTCTCTCTCTCTCTCTCCCACCCGCGCCTCTCCGCCCACAGCGTTATTAGACCCAGGGCTCCGCTGCGGCTCCAAACAGCTCAATGACAACACACAGGGCCTGCCAATTAGAAATAATTAGACAGTCATTTCAGTGGCAAGTCTTTTTAAGTGCATATATAACGATGCAATGATGCTTATTAGCCGGCCTGAGCCAGAGAGGACCAGGGCCTCAAACGCTTTGGTGCTGGAGAAAATAATTATGCCAGTGATCACAAAGCGAGCTGCACATCTCTGTACTTCACCTCCACACGTTTCAAAAATCCACTTCATTAGCTTCTGTAATTAATCCTCCATTAATTGCAGGAAAAGCCCAGTTTACCTCCCTTCGTTTCTAATTATCATCTTATAAATAGTTATGGTTATAATTAATGTGTTCATTAGGCAGGATATTTCTCTCAAAGCCTTGCTGGGAGCCAAAGGTCCGACTTGGCTCTCTCTGAAGCCTAACCAGCCAGAAGGTGAGGCCATCCTGCCTGCATTTGCTTTTATTTTACCACATTCAACCTCCTAATTGGCATTTAAAACCCAATTTGGAAGAACTTCAAGAAGCTTAAATAGGAAAGAGAGACAGAGAGAAGGCAGAAAGAAGAGAAGAGAGATACATTTGGTGTTCGTTTTCCTATGCCAGGGCTGAAAGCATTTCTCTCTGTGTCTTTCCCTGGTCTGGCCAGAAGGACGAGCCTTTTGTTTTTTCCGCATCGTAAAAGTGAAGACAATGAAGGGCTGATTGCATGATGTTAGTCTCTGGCATTATATATTTGCAAAAGAGTGCAAGGGTTTTTCTACTAAAACAAGTAAACAAGGGAGTGTTACACTTGGGTTTCCGTCATCAAACACACATTTATTTGTCGTCTTTTGTTTAAATGAACTTGTCTGGTTTTTATGATACAAACATTACCATTATCTCAAAGAGCTTTTCTAAGGGAACATTTTTAATAAAAAATACTCAATACTCAATTATTAAAACTCTTAACTTAAAAAAAAACTTTTGGTAAATTCCAAAACCTACAGGATTTTAACTTTGAATTAAGAATTTATGTTATTTATAAAGTACAGTTATCTTGGTGAAACCAGACCAGTCTATATTTAAATACACTGAAGCTCTGGATAGAAGTGATGCCTCATATAATAAATAATTATTTTAATCTTTTTATATGGACAAGAAGATGATATGAGGATAATTGTTGGTCTCAATCGCTCCTCTGTCTTTTTCTCTCGTTCCCTTCTCTCCTTCACTAACCCTAAGCCTAACCTTCCCCCTTCTTTTATCTCCTCTCTCCTACCCCAACCGGCCGAGGTAGATGGCCGTGCACTCCCGAGTCTGGTTCTATCAGAGATTTCTTCCTGTTAAAAGGGATTTTTTTTCTCTCCACTGCTGCCAAGTGCTTGCTCATTGTGTTCCTGTTAGGTTTCTCTTTTATTCTTATAAGGTCTTGAACCTGACCGTGTAAGATAATGTATATTATGAATGGACGCTGTACACAATATTTAATCAGTTACAATTCGTACCTTTGACTTTTTTATTCTGCGAGTGTATTAAATTAAACGGCTATAAAATATTAGTGAGGACACAAAATACGTATTAAATATTATAAAATATAGAAAACATGACTTACACCACAGACCTTTTCGCAAAACAAAGGAATAGTATTCCACATTCAAAAGTGTTTTGCATTTCAAGAGCCACTATGTGCAACCTACAAGTATTTGCTTCTGTTTGAACAGGAAGACTGAGGTAAAGGTATGGTAAACACAGTATTACATCACAGTTTACGAGGGTAGGGATGTTGTTGTTATCTCATTTCACTTTTTCTGTCTGCTAATATTTAAACACAAATCAGTGGACTGACTGATTCGTCCCTTTGCTTCACACACTTGAAGATTTCAAACGCAGGTTTTATCCATCACAGCTCCCTGTTTGCCAAACATATGGATAATAAAGAGGAAAAGAGACAACGCTTTAATGTTACGGTAGTCTGAGTTTGTGACCATCGGACTCATTTGATCGTCTGTGCCGAGACAACTGGTGTGATGCCTTTTGTGAGGTGTGTGTTTGTTACTCAGCGCAGACTCTACAGCTAGGCTGCTACCCAGGGGAGAGGGCTAGTGTGTTTTGAGGCTGCACGATTGAGGGGGGGGGCAGTGGAGTGGGGTGTGTGGTTGGACTGGTTTGGCAGAAGTGAGGGTTGAGGGAGGTGGGGTAGGGGGGGGTTCCTCTGGTGGTAGAGGGGAACACTGCTTGCGGCGAGGCAGGGATGAAAGAGGCTGTCTGTGTCAGTCACTTATTTCTCCCTTTGGTAAATAAAGGTTTCTGACAACAAAGCTGAGCAGCGCTTGACTGGCCTTTACAGCGGATAAATAAAAAAGACAACAGAGAGAGAGAGAGAGAGAAACACAACAACAAACGCTTTCAGATCTCACGACTGGAAGCATGTTGATTTTTATGGAGTAGAGAAGACGCAGCCGAACTAAACCAGGTCATCTTTCAGTTTAAATCAACACTCTGCAAGTCTGGTAATAGGGGAAGAAGGACGAAAGAACAAAATGTCATTCTGTGGAAGAGGGTGCAGCAGAGATGTGTGAAGACCGTGGAGTAACAGACAGATGAAAACAATCACTTTAACACCGTCTAGACTAACATAAGATAGCAGAAACAAAAGTGTAACAGCACAATGTGACGAACCGCAACCTATAGAAGAAAATGGATTTTAGTGATCGTTTGCTTTCTTCCTCATCTTACTTTCTATCCATCAGGACAATACATCATGCCTTATGGTTCTATCATCATGGCAACATCTCAGCGGTTTGTCGAGGAAACCAGATTTTACTTGTCATGTCATCAAAACACACTCCGGGCCATTTCCCTTATGAAGCCTGCAACACCCTAAACCACCTGCAACACTGTGGATTAATATACGTCTCCCACCCTGTCACTTGACAGGGATATGGCTGAGAAGCAGTGTGGCCACACTCTCACTGCTCTACCCATAACAAACTCAACTGATTTTCCTAACTCCACCTCTGTCTTGTTGCACTTAGCTAACCCACCTTCCTTTCCTGTCCTTTCTTCCCTACAGTTCCTGACCTCGGCCCTCCCTCTTCCACAGCTGTCTGCGTGACCTTGTGTACGCTCCGTCTTAGCGCGAGGCAGGATAAGCGATCTAGCAGATGTACGACACCTCATCTGATGCTCGGGGAAAATTGCTGTGTGAAATAAATACCAGGTCATTGCTCACCACTTCACACACACGCATGTGCGACTGGAGTCGGGCTGATCTCCAGTCCGGAAAGCAGAGTTGGAGTTCAACAATATACAGAGCACAGTGTTCAAGGGGTGACAAACACACAGCGGGGTGGCTGAGTGGTTAGAGGAGTACCAGCTTTAAATGTTTCTGACCAAGACACTGAAACTCTCTGCTCTGGGCACTGATCTTTACTCATCCCTGACCTCTGAACTCTCCAAAGGAGACAGGAGAATGTCCCTAAGGGTGTCACTTAAGTGTCTCATTATCATTACCATTATTATTACATCCTATGTTTCATGTCAGCGGCCTTAAAGAAATAACTTGACATTTGCAGCCAAATTCAGCAATAGGTATAGTTAATAATAATTAAACATAAAGATTGGAAAAGATTGGGAAAAAGGTGAGCCTAGCTCTGTCTAAATATAGCATAACAGGACACTAATTAAAATATATCCAAGTTGTTAAATCTGTAATTTAAAAAATGTTTGACAACAGCAAGTAGCATTGTTATGAAAAAGGTAACAAAACTATTTAACTATTTATTATTATTATTTATTAAAATGTAACCCATTTGAAGTCACCTCACTTTACTAGCGCAGCGTTTTAGTTTCCTGAGGCATAAAACAAATTATTTCCTGTGTGCAGTGCAGAAATGTCACTTAGCAACACATAGTTCTAAACACCTCTATCCTGGGAAACACTGAGAGTCGTGTGGAGCTGATGGACTTAAAAAGCATTGGGTGGATTCATTTGATTATGGTTTGAATGTAATGGCAATTAGTTAATATTTAAAAGTTCAAATGCTAGATATAAAAACACATCTATTAGAACAATAACTGAAAAACAGATGGCACATTAAAAGACAAGCTAAGATTAATTAACAATGACTTCTACATGACCATTGACACGTTGTCCTTTGACCATTCTGGATTCATCTCGACCTTTGTGGCTCCACTGTGACTGAGATAATCTCGACTCTGGACAGCTATCCTCGATTGCTGGGTGGTGGGCTTAGTTTCGTTTATCTCCTCTGCGGTTAAAAGCAGATAATTAGAGGTCTCACTCTCTTTCATGTCATGACAGCATCCCAGTGATGAAACCTCCCCAGTGTTAGCAGGGCTAAACCCTGACGCTAGCACTCTGCCCTGCTAACTCAACACCACGCAACCCTGAAATATTAATGAGGAAAATGTTAGCGTTTGTGTGTACCTGCAGTTTACGCTCACGTATCTGTGCGTGCGTGTGTGTGTGTGAACACCCAACTACGAATTTAATGCTCAGCTTCTGTTTGATGGGTCAAGTGGTGGACTTGTCACACCTGCCAGTCATGTGTGTGTCTTCCAACAGTGGCTCTAAAGCTGTTGAGTCAGTCAAGGTCTGACAGAATGACTGACTGAGCCACACACATTTAACCCCTGCTGCGTCTGCCCACAGAAGCCCAGCGCTACACCGTTCCACCGAGCTCACCTAAAGATGTGCCTGTGATCCGGCACTGATGAGAGGCCGTGTCGTCTTTGTTGGACTGGGTACACATCACATCACTGTACGCTGCTGCCACTGTGCTCCACTTTGCTCTGCCCCAGTGGACTGGTCCATGACACCCCCCCCCCCCACCCTTCCCCATGAACATGCATTCACACAAATGTGCACATACATGCATACGCTCATTCAACCTCATACACACTCTCTCTCACTCACACGTACACACACAGCTTGATATGCCTGCTCACATCAAAGAGAATAAACATTAATGGCAAATAGGTAATCTGCTCCTCTTGTCTGTTTTACATTTCAGGGCAAGATTGACTGCCTCTGGGGGACCTAGCCCTTCTCTGATTGAGGGCAGGGGAAAAATGGAGAAAGAGAAGAGAGCGGGAGGAAGCAGCGATTGATGTAAACACATGATAGAGAGCATTATTCTTATTTCATTTGTGTCTTTATTTTTTATTTAGACACGAGAGATTGAAAATAAGGTGATAATATTCTCTCCCTTCAACCCACAAGGGCCCTAATCTTCTCCCCCTGCAATATTCCGATGCAGACGTTATTATTCCCATTTCTACTGAATAATTTGTCTCTCATGCCAAACCTGTTTCTCTACCAATGCTCGCTTTTGTCTTCCCTCTTCATTTTACTCCATAAGGACCTTCTCTGCCCCCTGCCCTGCACTAACTCAACCTATTCCATCCCGACTTTCCCATTCTCTTCCAACTTTTCATCTTATTTCTCTCTGAGCATTGCACGTGCCCTCTCTCTCTCATTTTGAAGCCACACTGGTGTGGCCGGGTGCCGGGGGGGGGGGGGGGCTCATATCCCATCTGCGTATAAATCATGAGGTCCTGTCCACTCAATCCGCCTCTGATCCATCAGCCAGCATCTCAGCCAGCTCAGGCAACCTCATCCAGACTCGCACACAACTGACTAATGACCGCCAGAGCACCTGTGTGCACCGTACACACCAAACTGCTTTCATTCCACGACTTCGGCAGGTGCAGAATATGCAGTAATCCCCCCACAAACACACACACACACACAGGGCAATATTATAATAGTGCTCCACTGTGCTGCAGAAAACACTGAAAACCTTGAGGCGGTTTCTCTTAATTCACTTACTTTGTAAATTCATAAAGCCATCCTCATTACTATTAATCTGCTCATCATTTTGTTTTTTCAATTAATGTTTGGGCATGCAAATGTCACAACATTGACATCTTTCAGGTTCAATTTTCACAATTGAGAAGGTAAATCAAGAGAAACACCTCACTTTTTGCTAATTCTTGACTGATAATCACACTGATCAATTCATTGACTTATCGTTTCATCTTAACATCCATGCACCACAAAATTCCCACTCGACTGATGTAAAGCTGAGAGAGGAACACACATGTGGCCACAAACGACTCACTTTCGCAGACACAAATTGCAGCTGCCATCACATAACTGCATAAATTTTGTCATCATTTTGCTCATCCCCACCTCCATCACCACCTCCTCCTCCTAACAACCCCACCACGCAAACCCGCCAATGCCAGCCCAACCCACCTGCTCCTCGCTTACCGCTAAGCCGATTACGCAACGCAGCCCCGCTAATCACAGGGCATTGTTTGTAAACACCAATGTCATCGACTGTAGTTCTAAATCTCCCAAATCCCTTCCACCTTTTATCTCACACCCACACGAGTGCCACCATTTTCAACTGATGCTTTAATCACCATCGCCGCTGCTGTACTGCAGAGAGTAGACGGGAATGTGTGAAAACTGTTCAGCCAATAACTGTTTCAGTGCAACACTCAGTACTTTTACATGACATTAGGAAAAAAACACAAAACAAATGATTGTGTTATTCGGGACTACAGTTGGACTAAAGATGGCCGGAGCGCTCTGTGCATGCACCAGAGCTCCCACCCCTAACTAATACTTGGATATCATAGATGAAGTCAGTACACAGAATAATAAGACAACAGCAAAATTATTGGATATTTTTATGTTAACGTAGAGGAGGAAGACTGAATGGTGATCGACAAGCTAACAACTAGTCACACGTTAAACGGGAAACCAATTTAGACAAACTGAGCAGAGGCAGACACACTTCATTCAATAAATTCATTACCCACTAGTACTAGTAAACTAGAAAAATGCTGTATAAATACTCCAAACAATTACAAAAACAAAGTTATCAAAATGATTACAAAACTGGGGCTTTTATTCTGAAAACAACACTTTTAATGTTGTAACGGTGTCTGACTTTGTGTCCCACTCGTCAATCAGGCAAAAATGCAACACACGCATTCAGCGGAAGCACACAGCGCGAGTAAAGGTAAAAGAGTAAAAGAGTAAACAGACTCATTCTTTCACATAACCTCTGTAATAAAAAGATTCAAACCATCTTTTTTTGTTTCCTCATGGGTAAAATGTCTGCTCTAACCTGCAGCCATACACAGGCAAACAAAGGGCCTTGCTCATGCATTTATTAAAATAACCATTTCTTCAGTTGTGCATCTGTGCGTGTAGGTGCCTGTGTGTCCAAGCGTGTGTGAGGGATTTAAAAACAGCAGTTTACTGGTTCATTAGCACCAGATTAGCTATGCTAATGACAGGGACCACCACACGGAGAGACTTTGCTTTTATGTTTCTGAAAGGATACACAAACAACTATGGGTGCATGTGAGTGTGTGTGTGTGTGTGCGTGTGTGTGTGTGCGTGTGCGTGTGTGTGTGTAGTGTACTGCAGGTGTGTACACATCGGCCTTGCATGAATAACTTAGTCCCTCGCTACATCAATAACAATCACAATTTAACATAGTTTGTATGGGTAATGGTGCTTTAATTGCATTAATGAGTGAAAGGAGAACTGCTGCCAGGAGAGCTTTGGGAAAGACTGGACAGTTGTTGCATTTGACCTGCTGTGTCTCTGGGTCGCTCTTTCATTAAAACTCGCATAATAAAAACAGATAGCTGGAGTTTACAGACACATGAGTGCATGCACATGCGATATGTCAATCCACACCTAAGATGCAAGTTTCCATGTGGCTCCAATGCTGACAGGAGGCATAAATATAAAATGATGTGTTTGTTTATGCCACAGTAAACGTCCAAAATTCCTTTTCCTTGTTTAATAAGAAAAGTCTGCAATGGCACTGAAGATACTGATTTGTAATACAAAGAACCATGTGAATGAGAATGTTGCAAGTCTTTCTTCCATCTCAGGATACTTGATGCAACCTTTTTTTAAATATCAATAATGTGCTCTAGACCATTATTATAGCATGAAACTCTGCTGCAAAAACTAAAAGCTTTGCATTTTTCCAATATTACTTGAAACCAGATAGTATCAAAAAATAAACCTAAATCAAACCAAGCAAACAGAGCATTAACTTCACAAAAGCAAAAACTAACAATGGTTAAGTGATGGCATTACCTCCGGTCTGGGCTGCGTGACCTGTGACCGCGATGGCTCCTCCCTTTGTCCCTCCCTCCACTGCGGCTCCTCCTCTTGCGTGATGAACTGTGGGAGGAGCTGCTGCTGGAGCGCCGTCTTCTCCTTGAGCAAACGGACACACAAAACACATCAATAAATGTAATTCAGGAGGATTCTTAAAACAAATTATCATTAAACACAGCAGGCATTTTTAGCCATATAAATTGTGTATAAAGTGCAGTCCAAACATCCGAGTCCATCCTCCCATTCAAGCAAATGGGAATGTATACACATTTGTAAGTAAGTAATTATCATTCAGCTTAATTTACGCACACAACGTTTGTCTATAAATTCACCAGTTATCAGCAGCTCAGACATCATCTGGAATTCATCTCTCTTCTGTACAAGTCAATACTGTATATGTAATTTGTCTTTCTGTTCAAGTCAAGAGCAAATATGTCCTAATGTTCCAAACAAACTCACCTATGAGCAGCGCTGGTGGCTACTTTGCATCAGTGAACACATCTGCCTACGGCCCAGCACAACAGAGCCGTGCAGGCTGCCCTACAGTTCCTCTACAGGAGCCCCTTGGTGCTCTGTTGCTCTTTAATGTGGCTACAACAGTGTGTGTGTGTGTGTAGCATCTATTTTCAAAACACCACTCACACCATATTTCTATTGATATCCTGTACCAGGAGGTATTTACAGGGGTGAATGTAAATGCAGAAGCCCCCGTTCTCTATTCAAACAGTTTGAGCAATATTCATTATTTAAAATCTCTTCTTTTGTTTAACCCAAATCTTTTAGCACACACAAAAACACACACTCCTATGGGAGCAGTGTGCAAGATAGAAGGGAAGAAAAAGGAAAAGCAATACAAATAACACAGAGGATGAACTATCAAACCAGATTTGTACCGCTTAGAGTAGCACAGCAAAGATCCATTAGTATGCTAAAGGATGGATCCCATGAGTGGAACCTTATGAAATCATTTTCACAGCCCTCATAGAACCACTTCATACACTACACAGAGGCAACACACGGTAGCGAGCTGTGGGTTTTTGGAACGTGGTGTTAAAATGCACATTTTCACAGAAGTTGTGCGCAACGTAGCGCTTAGAAAAAAGAAAAAAAGATAGCTAACACATGCTCGCGTGCAATGGTTAACACAGAAGCCTGTTTTTTTCCTGGGCTGCTATCATGCACTGTATTGTTTTATATTTTGCTATTTTATCAATGTGGTTCTGTACAGGACTTTGGTCAACCTCAGTTGTTTTAAACCTGCGCTATAAATATTGAAAAATTGGAGTTCAGTTGAGTGCACACACACACACACACATTCATGGATTCAATTACTCTCTTTGCCCATAGACATTAATTATGTGGTCCTTATGTCATGGGCCAGGAGCATAAGTGCCCTTCTGTTTTTCCACATGTGAGGTCTCGCTATAACGTATGTATGAATGCAGGTTAAAAAATTCTTCACAGTGTTGTATTTCAGATGAGACCATTAAAGGGACTGGTTTCTCTCACACACACATGCACACACACTGCTGTCTTGGTTAATTGATCAAAACGTTTGGCTAATAGATGAGAGACCATGGTTTACGCTGCCCAGCCCTACTCTGTGCAGACAGACAGGCAATGACTTCCCATCAGCAGTAATGGACCTTGACCAAGCTTCATAAATAATTACTATCAACTGGCCTTGTCTGAACAGCTACACACAGCCAGTGGCAGGAATGGATGGATGATGAATGGAAGAGGCCATGTCCAGCCACTGGCACAGCCACATGTCAAGATACCTGATTATTACTGAGCGTCTTGTGTGACATGATGTAAACTTTATATGCTGTGTTACTTAATAAATACAATGTCAAGCTTTTGTGTTTCTGGATAATCAAGATACTATATGAGGAATCTGCCTCTATTAATGTTGATTATTAATCAATTACTTTTTTTTTAAGTAACTACAGTTGTATTGAGGGGGGGGGGGGGTAAATAATTAAAACAAACTCTCTGATCTTGCAGCTTGTAAAATGTGAATATTTTCTGGGTTCTTTGCTCTGTATAACAAAGGAATCATTAAAAATGAAGTACTTGAGTACGCCATTCAAGCACAATTCAACATTTTATGACATTTTATGGACCAAACAAGCCATTGATTAATGAAGAAAATATGAACCAATAATGACAATAGTTGCCATAAATCAAACTGTTCCTTCCATAAGCAGCCAGTTCACCTGAAGATGGATAACACTGTGCTGCTCAAGGACACTTCCGTAGTCGTCATCATCTCAGAGTTCATCACTGATCCCTCTGTTTCATACAAACAAAACGCGTTTTCTTACCGTCTGTCTTTGGAGCGAGATCGACTCCGACGACTGGACCTGCGGCTGCGGGTCACTCTGCTGCCGGAGGACGAGGACGAAGACGAGGGCGAAGAGGACGAGCGGCGGCGCTGTTTTCTTTTCTTTTTGCTTCGACTGTCATCGTCACTGTCAGAAGAGCGGCGTCCCATTCTCAGCTGGCAAAACACACAAGCCTTTTCATTTAATCACCAAGTTTGACTTTGTGAAATTACAATACCAGATATCTCTGACGTCAGTCTTACAAGTCAAAAACTCCAGTTTCAGATGTCTGCAATTCAGTTTTACCGAGTCAGAATGATGTCACTTTTGCCATTCATGTGTATGAGGTTTGTCATTGAGGATATCTACAATTCGGTTGCTTATATCTGTAACTGAAGTGTAAACATCTACAATTCCAGTTGTAGATATCTACAACATCATTATGCCTAGTCACAATTCAAGTTCAAGACATCAACAACTTCATTCTGACTGTCTCTGTGTTTCTCTGACGGTCAGCGTCTCAGGTGGTTGTCAGCAAACAAGGTGGCACACTGTGAGTGGTTTATCCAGAGAAGACTTGGCTTAAAGTGAGTGGAAGAAGTGATGTGGGGACTGGACGATAAAAACCCCCCTCAACCTGCTCTCTGGGCTTCCCGTTCACTCTTTCAAGACAAATCCTTTGTGTGTGTAATCAAAATTGATAGTAGTATTAGTTAGTTGTAGGCGTGTTAAGGTAAGCTTAGTTAGGTAAGGCATTTTCTGTATGGTATATCTTGAGAGAGTATTGTGAAAACAGCGTAAGCCTATTGAAGTGAATAATTTTGCTTTAGTTTTTCGGGTAATTGCTAATTTTTGTGTTATTTAAAGATACAGTAGCAGTCGTAGTTTCAAACATGTTTCCATGTTAGATTTGCCAGTGCCTTACAAAATGCTCTTTTAAATTGTGATTTAATGCAGGTACAAATGAGCGTCATATAGGGAGCAGTGTCAACTATATATTAGTTATACAGCCATATACTAGTTGGTTAACTTCCATGCATCAAATTTTAATGAATATGTGTTTATTTAGAACATTATCATAAAGAACACAAAAAAATAAAAAATAGCAATGCAACAAACAAAACGCATTGTTCGAAGGGATTAAGCACATACAGTCCTATCCCTACTGTTCTTTTCTGAGCATTTACTGAAACTAATAGTTCTGTTTCCCTTGACTTCATTGGTCAAACTGTTCCACAAACTTACTCCACCAAATGAAATGCACATGCTCTTCAAACTAGTACAAACATAGCCTTACCTGAAATTATATATTCCTATGAAGTTATACCCATGTTAATCAAATGCAGCATAAATAACAATGTTGAAGATAATCTGAGTGCTATTTCATATTGACAAACTAATGAGGCACGTTAAATGTTTGCAGTAAAATTAAATGTTTTCAACTTCACTTTGGCTCTAGACTTTGCAAATATCGGTGGTGTATATCCTGTATTCAGATAAGATGTTAAAACCGCTTCTCATAGGAGCAGGAGAGAGCTCTCTCTCTATCTATCTCTAACACATTAGCATAAATAAACGAAGGAGCATCGACGTAGTCAGGTTAAACGATTCCATTAAGGCAGCAATATCTATATTTATAACTCTATCTCACATTTAATGGTATATTAAAATAGTGTAGCCACGTTAACCGTGGATATGTGAAGAGAGACTTTGTATATATAACTAATACGTGTAGCTGAGTTTAACAACAACATTATAGTAAGCGACAGTTGATATTTAAACACCACATGCGCTGTAACAGCCCGTCAGGACAGATATAAAGGAGTACATTTTATTAATAATAACGTGTTTTGATGGAGACTAGCTAACCGGCTAGCTGTGCAGCTAAAGTGATGTTTAGCTGCAGCCGTCGTTGTGACTGAAGCTTCCTGCCGACTCGTGTATGTGTCTAGCAAACGACGCAGGGGGAAACCGCGTGTGTCAGAGAGAGGAAACGAGGTTATAAGTGTAAATGAGTCAAAGATAATCCCGCTCCTCACCTTTAAAATCGTCCCGGAGATTCCAACTACACCGTGCACTGAGAGCACAAGACCAGGCGCGTCAAACTGGAGAACGTCGATTAAGAGCAGACGAGCAGAGTCGAACACAGAGCAATCGATGCTCTGGTTTCGTGTTCTAATATGCGTTTGGTTTGGTTTGGATTTGATCACGAATGAGTCAAAACATATATGTTTTTATTATTATTCAGTGTGGCCACTTAAGACGTATAATACGACCTAACATTAACATAATGGTCCCATGTTTATTTTCAGTGAACTTGCAGCTAAATAATTGAGTTTCTTTTAGATATTTGATGGAAAAGTGAAAGAATTGTCGAAATAAAGTGCTTTTTACAGTGTGTTTTTTGACGCTTCATACAGAAAATATTATTATCATCGACATTATTATTATTAGAATAATTGGTATTATTCATTGCATTATTATTGTTCTTAAACTGTGATTTTTTTTTGTCTCGAATAACATACTTTACATCACAAATGTTAGTTTATTATTCGCATATTTTAAGATATATGGATACACCTCAGATCACATGATGAACATAATAAATGCAACACAGAAAGCTGCAAACGCATGATCCAAACCATCCTGACACAGACTTCATGAATTTCACAAACACATAAAGGTGTGAAACGAACACAATTACAATGAATTTATATAACATGTATTTAATTGTTTGTTGTTGTTTTTTCTGTTTTTCTTTTTTTACTTTAAATGTGCAGGAGAGCTCGATCAGGAAGGTGCAGCAGAAATAACAGTAATTAATGCCTCAGGTTCAAGTTGAAACATCGTTAATATTTAATTAGGGGAATTGTTAGAGCGTGGAATTAGGGCTTTACATAGATTATCAATAAACACACTTAATTTTGTATCAAATTCATCCCTACGTTTTTTTTTTCTCCCCCCACTAAATCCCACTGTATCCTGTTACATGCCCTGCGAACTCCCCTCCTGTCCTCTCTTAATTGCTCTCTTCCACTTCTACCTTCACCGCATTTGAAACGCTGTTTATTTATTTTGGCAAATATAGGCAGTGATTTCAGTGGAGGTGGAGGTGTGAGGAGGAGGAGGAGGAGGAGGAGGAGGAGAGGCGAGTGTAGAAAGCCGTTAATTAGTGAGCCCAATGGCAATAACGCAGCGCGAGAGGCGCCATAATTAAACGTTTAGCTGCTGTTTAACATCCTAATGGTTTAAAAAAAAAAGAAGAAAAAAAAGAAAAGTCCTCTGAGAATTAATATTAAGCGGTATAGCCGCACTAATGATGATAATTCAAAATACATGATTAGAAACATAAACCAACACATGGTTAGAGGAGAAACACTGAATAATTTGTCACAAACTTTCATCCCATGGATTATATTATACATAGTATACATGCCAAATATTAATTATAATAACAATAATAATATTATTTTGATGCATATAAATTTTCGTTTCAAAACCCAATCAAACGTGACAACGTGCAGAAACAGGCCGAAAAGTTGAGGATCATATTTTTTGACTGGGCCTAAAGCCAACTGTATATATGCAACTGGGGATGAAGCCAAATGTGTTCACTGGAGCTGCTCTCCTCCTTCCTCCTTCCTCATTCCTCCTCCTCTCTCCTCCTCTCTCCCAGCTGCTCCGCTTCTGCCTCCTTCTCTCTCCCATGTCATCGCTGTCTTCTGCCCCCTTCGTTCCATCCATCCCTCCCTCTGTCCACAGATCACAGAGATAGAGTGAGGAAGAACTCCTCAGCCATGTGCTTCCCTCCCTCTCTCCCTCTCTCTCTTGTCATGTTCAGATTATTTTAAGCCACACCCCTGCAGAGAGAGAGAGAGAGAGAGAGAGAGAGAGAGAGAGAGAGAGAGAGAGAGAGAGAGAGAGAGGAGACTCATCCCCCGAGTGTTTAAAAAACTAACTCAGGACAATAGCAGCGAATGAGCGCTTAATTAAATTAATTAGTCCTTCTTGTCAATCTTGGATTAATGACCAATAGCGACTGTGCTGCTTAATGATTTCTCTCTCTCTCCTTCTCTCTATCAGTGAAGGGAAAGAAGAAGAAGAGGAGGAGGAGGAGGAGGAGGAGGATGGGGGGGGTGGAGGGGAGGAGGGGAGGTGGGGGCTCATCCCGGTTTCCTGAGGGGAGGTAATTTGCACGGATCAAGGGGGCAAGGCGCCGCAAAGTATAAATAGTGTGACTTCAATCGAGGATCAGCAGCAGGTTCACAGCTCCGCCACCAAAAAAAGCAGGAGGAATTGGCTGGAGAAGATTTATTGTTAAAGCTCGTGCATGTTTATTTCCTAACCTCTCTCCAGAGTTGTTGGCAGCAGCAGCAGCAGCAGCAGCAGCAGCATCATCATCATCATCTCCTCGTATCATTTTCAATGGGTTCGACTTTAAACCGAGCTTCACACCATTGATGTCTTAAGCTGTCGTGGAGCGAATCAAGGGAAGGAGAGAGAGAGAGAGAGAGAGAGAGAGAGAGAGAGAGTGAGTGTGTGTGAGAGAGATTTTTTTTAAAGGAGAGGAAGCAGTGATGGAAGAGCTCACCGCTTTCGTGTCTAAGTCTTTCGACCAGAAAGTGAAGGAGAAGAAGGAGGTGATCACCTACAGGGAGGTGCTGGAGACCGGTTCGACGCGAGCACTGAGCAGGGAGTCTTTATCCTCGGAGCCGGGGAGCCGAGAAGAGGCGGCCGCCATCACCCGGAGCGCTGCGCTCTCGCCGGGCAGGGACACGGACATGCTCGGCCCGGAGAGGATACGAGACGCCGGGAGCCCCAAACTCATAGACGGTAGGAACGACTGCATGGTTCTCCTCCTCCTCCTCCTCCTCCTGTGGAAGTCTTTTACCACCGGACACCATCATCATCACACACACACACACATGATTTTATTTATTTATTTGTAATAATGATAATAAGAATATAAGAAAAACACTGTTTTTGTTTAACAGCCGATCCAAACAGACTTGAAGTTACAGGATAAATAAAGACGCTCGACATAACGCGATCGATAACTGTTGCTTTATTTCCAAACTGGCATTTTTGTTCACATGATGTTGATGTCGATGTTGTACCGATCAATAATAAGCATTACAGGCTTTTTATTAGCGCTCATAACTAAGCCCAGTAACTTTCACAGACACACAATAAACGCACCAAAACCAAAAAAAATAGGCCTTTATCTGAATATATCTGTCAAATAAATTTATGAAATGAAAGCAAATATCTTTATGTGTTACAAATAATCCTTAAACTTTTAATTTAATTTTATATTTATTAAACCACCTATCTATATTTACATCTCTTATTATTAGTATAATAGATTTTAATTGGCTTAATATGTGTTTATATTTATATTTATACACACACAAATATCGGTTTTAAGGTGTGAGAGAAGAAATGTGAAATTGTGTGAAATATTAAATCACAACAGTGGGTGAAAGTGTGTTTCAATAATTCGCCATTGGAAAAAAAAACACATGTATAAATTATAGAACATATTTAAATAATTATTAGTATAATAATAATAGTGATAACTTCTAACAAACCAATTCCCACTTCTGTCTGTGTGTGTGTGTGTGTCTTTTAAGAAAACAATTATTAGATGTGAATGAATGGTCGCTGTGTGGATTTTAAAGCCAAGGACAACATGTGACAACACTTTGGACATTATATCATCATCGTTATTATTATTATATATATTTTTAAAATAACTTTGTAAAAAAAAAAAAACACAAAAAAAGACGTGTTCGTCACGGGCAGCGTGGTTAAAAGCGGAACTGCGACAAGCGTGGATCAGACATCAACAGTGGGCACCGTGATGCATATTTATAAGCAGTTAATAATTAAAGAGCTTTATGTAGCTCTACAAAACATCCGAGGTCTGATGTGATATCTGAGGGCTGAGGGGGCATGTCTTCCTTTCTTTTCTCTGCTTTTATTTTCTTGATTCCATACAGAAGGTTTAGTTCGCTTATTCGCTGTGCGGACTCGCTCTTATTTTGAAGATCAAACGCGCGTCAAAACATAAATGTGATGATATTTGGAGGTTAGAGGTGACCACCGCAACACAGGTTGTTGGGTCAGAGTGCAGCTGATGCTCATCATGTGTCCATCTCCTCCTCCTCATCGTCATGCAGGCATCACGGATGTGAAGGAGAGGAAAGAGGACTCGAAGCCCATGGAGGACGAGGCACAGACGAAAATCAAACAGAGGAGAAGTCGGACTAACTTCACGCTGGAGCAGCTCAACGAGCTGGAGCGACTCTTCGACGAGACCCACTATCCGGACGCCTTCATGCGGGAGGAGCTGAGTCAGCGGCTGGGACTGTCGGAGGCCCGAGTGCAGGTAGAAGCAGTCAACTGGAAATACTATTAATAACACTAATAACAACAGTAATGATAATAATAATAATAATCATAATAATGGGTCGCTGGGGGGAAATTCATGTAAATATATGATGTGATTATTTTTTGGAGCCCCTCGAAAATGAGATGGTTCATCTCAAGGGATTCATTTGCACACACACACACACACACACACATACATAATAATAAAAATTAATATCATTATTTTTAAGGCAAAATTAGAAATGTTACTTACTGCCCAATTATTATTATTATCTCTACTGTTGTTGGTGGTGGTGTTATTATTATGAATATTATTCTTAATAATATTTATTTACTCTCCTATAATCCCTGTCTGGGGTTAATTCTGTTTAAGATTTTGTGTTTTGTTGAGGACAAACGTGCTGTAATCAGATGAATCCAATTTCTAATTTACACGTGTATAAGATTTAACTTTTTAAAAATAATAATAAGAAGAAAGAAAACTGGTCATCATCAGAATGGTATTTCCCTATTTTCTTTCCTTACCCCCCTCCTTGAAGAGGTCAGTTTTCTCCCCCCTGCTATAATAATAATGTGCGTTAATCCTCACAAATAGTCCCTGCTTTGTCACTTTGAGAGTGGTAACACGGGCACAAATTATGCTGCAAATATTTAATTGTCTGTGCAGTTTTGTATAGCTGCATAGATGTTGTTACCATCAGGGCCTTGTTTGTCAGAGCTGCTGCTGCTGCTGGGACAGAACCATCTGCACAGGCAGAGGAAGAAGAGGAGGAGGAGGAGGGATTTAGGACACACACACACACACACACGTGTTGTGTAACAGAGACAGAGACAGTGGACATGTAGTCCAAGTCTTCATCTGATTTATCCAAAACCATAGAATAGATTCTCCCAGACTCATTTCATCTCGCACTGAGAGGAGGACTGAACATTTGTCTCCATCCCAAAACTTAGCCTCCACACACACTCCTCCAGACAAAAGTTAAAGCAGCTTTTTTTTTTAATGCACTGCTCACCCACCAATCCACCAATCCCCCCCCCCTCCTCCTCCTCCTCGGCCTGAACTGGAATCCCACCAATAAGACGTATTGTGTCCCAAACAAGGAGCACAGCTCAGGGATTTACATACATTATGTATTATTTTCAACAAGCCCTTTCTCCCTCTTCTCTTCTCCTTTCTTCTGCCACAGCATATTAAACATATTATTATTATTATTATTATTATTTACCAGTTGCAGTCACGTTTATTTTAAAAACCACCCCTTAATCAATAATAACAGAGCATTTGCTTTTATCATCGCAATAAATGACCTGAAGGCTGCAAAAAATGACTTCCGATTGACACTCACTCTGTGGTCAATAAACGAAGGCAGCTGACAGCACAATCGATAGAATCATGCTTCCACTGTGTGTGTGTGTGTGTGTGTGTGTGCGCGTGGGTTTAATGTGGGAGAGATTACACAGTGACACGTTGTAATGTGGGCTAATTTACTCCCAGTTCAGTGTGTGTGTGTGTGTGTGTGTGTGTGTGTGTGTGTGTGTGTGTGTGTGTGTGTGTGTTTAATCCGCGTTTGCCTCAGATTAAAGGCTTTTCGTGCATGCTGCTGAAATCAGGATTCTTTGAAGCGTTTTTTAAAAGCATTATTATTATTATTATGAATTTATTGTTATCGTGGATTATAGAGGCACGTTAAACGGGCCCCTCTGACATGGATTTTCTGCAGATAAGGGTAATTAATTTCAGCGGTCATTTAATAAGAGGCAGATGAGGGGAGAAGGAGAGGAGGAGGAGGAGGAGGAGAAGAGGGAGATGCTCTCAGATCGCTTTGCTCTGATGTCCAAAACCGTAACAGCATTTTCTGCTATTCGATATCTGAGGGTCCGCTCATCTCTTCGGGGACACTGATCCATACAGGAAGACGAAACCAACGCCGACAAGGTTATTTATTACAACCCAGCAGCGGCTGCACGTCCTCAACAAGAGTGCTCCTCTGTTCAGATCATTTTTTAAATATCCAGATTTTGCCAAAAAAGGAAAAATACACACTCTTCCAGTGTTTCCGTTTCCCCTCTCCCTCGCTCACCCTCTCTGTGCTCCACACTCACATCCTTGTAGGCTATAATGTAATAATTAAAATCCAGGGTTAAGCAGTGTCATTAATATTTCAGCGCTCCTCCTCGGGGATATTGTTTTTCTGCGGTTGTTGTCACTTTCAGAGGAATTACACGTGGCCTTACAAGCAGCTGCCAATCAGCAGGTCTCTAATTAATTCCTGTCCCCGCAGGTTTGGTTCCAGAACAGAAGAGCCAAGTGCAGAAAACAGGAGAACCAGCTACATAAAGGTAAAATGCATCAAATATATATATGTATGTAAAAAGACTGGCTTTTATTTGGTTCCATGACAAGGCAACAGTCCTTCATCTTTACGCAGCGCCACTGAATGGTGCCGCAGTTACAGTGATTTCTTCACTTGACTGTTTATTAAACTTGAGGATTTTCTTTGTGTGTGTGTGTGTTTTTTTGCAGGAGTTCTGATTGGAGCAGCGAATCAGTTTGAAGCCTGTCGTGTAGCGCCATATGTCAACGTGGGAGCTTTGCGGATGCCATTCCAACAGGCAAGTTACTCTGAAGCATGGAGTCTTAAAAACCCAGAACCATCTCCGGACTGCTGTCCTGGCACAGGCTCTGCAGCCAAGTGCTATGTAGAGAGTCCAGTCCCAGTGAAGAGCAGTGGACTCTTGTGTCTTTACATGTGCCAGGACAGTCATAAATCACAATCATAATCACTTGTATTTTTTAAAAGAAATGTGCTTCGGTGAACAACAGACATTATTATATAAACAGAGATATAATTTGCAGCTCTATAATAAAACAGCAGAGGTTAATTCTGAATATTTTAAATGAAGCTTTTTGTTCAGGTTCATCCTGTTTTTGTTATATTACACCAGAATCATGACAGGAAAAGCAGCACAGCATGCAGAATAGCATAAACCAGAGGTGTCAAACTCATTTTAGTTCAGGCCAGTAAAATATTAGCATAATAAGCCATAAACAATAAGAACTCCAAATGTTTCCTTTTGTTTTTACATTTAACAAAGTAACATATTATGAACAACCTGAAATTTCTTGAAGAAAAATATTGCAATTTCAACAATATTATGCTTACTTTTACAATTATGTCTTCCATTACAACTGGCAGATCACAGTGGATCTACAAAGGCATGTAGTCACAGGTATCTGTAACAGGAGAAAATAAGTATATATAACATTATTTCTCATTTTCAAAAATTCATCCCGCGGGCCGGAGCTTACCCTCAGGTGTGCCGGTTCTGGCCCACGGGCCGTATGTTTGACACACCTGATGTAAAGCTAGAAAACGCTCTTAAGTGGCACGCAATATAGTGCACGAAGAGTCAAATCAAGTGCACAATAATAATAATAATAATAATTGTTTATGTTAAGTCTATTCAGACAAAGGCCCAGTAAAACTGAAAAGTAAATGACAATTTGAGCTGAGATTAGATTTCACGTTATTGATGTTCAAAAAAAATTGACCTTTGATTCTCAAGAGTTACAGTGTAGTCAACAATGCAGTCCCGTAGAAGTCATCACTCACTGAGTGATGACTTCTATCATCAAAGCGGCTCACACCAGTTCACACACAGCTGAGTCACACACACACACCTGCAGCCGCAGCAGGGGCATGCTCAGACATTTCAGGGGGCTCAAGTGCAGTGCAAAAAAAGGGGCACCATGTACATCATGGGATATAAATTACTAAGTGAGGTATTTATTTCTTTGTTTATTTATTGAGGCCTTTCTGCAGGTTGCAGTCTCGTGTCAGCCTTCCCTTCCAAGTATGTAGGGGAACATATGGCAGTGATTATTAAAAAGTCAAAGGGTGTTCTTTAGTTTAGTTTTGCCCTTTAAAAACATGGTGGTCTGACCTGCTGCTCCTGCCAAATTCATTCTGTGGCAAACAATTCTGGGAATAAAAATGTGTATGTGCCAATTTTAGCCAAATGGAAATCTTGAACCAAAAACCATATTAAATTAGAATAATAAATAAGATTAAATGTGTTGTTTGAGCCACACTACAGTGAAATGACCCTTCAGAAAACCCACAAAGTTAACGCATGTTCTCCCCCCCTTCTCTCCCCCCCCCCCCCCACCCATCCATCCGTGCGTCCTGTCCCGTAGGATAGTCATTGCAACGTGCCGCCCTTCTCCTTTCAGGTGCAGGCGCAGCTGCAGCTGGACAGCGCCGTGGCCCACGCGCAGCACCACCTGCACTCTCACCTGGCGGCGCACGCGCCCTACATGATGTTCCCCGCGCCGCCGTTCGGGCTGCCGCTGGCGACGCTCGCGGCCGAGTCCGCGTCCGCCGCGTCGGTGGTGGCCGCCGCCGCCGCCGCCAAGAACACCAGCAAGAACTCGAGCATCGCGGACCTGAGACTGAAGGCCAAGAAGCACACGGCCGCGCTGGGACTGTGACGCCAGGACGACGCGTGGGCGCGGGGCGTGCACGCGCTCTTTGGCACGTGCTCGCGACACGGGAAGAGACACTGATCACGAACGCTTTCAAAGTGGGAAAAGAGAGAGAGAGAGAAAATTATCCATGGACCATATTTATGTTTTTTTTTTGTTTTTGTTTTCTAAATGAAGGACAACGAGTATACGTATAAAAATATAGGCTATTTATGTGATGAAGACAACAAAAAGACAGAGACTGTGACGTGAAATAGCCTACACAGACATGATGATGACTTTTGGACATCAAAAAATAATAATAATAACATCTGCTGGAATGGACAATGAGTCTTCCTGTGCGGCCACATGGCTGAGGAAGAGGAGGAGGAGGAAGAGGAGGATGGAGCAGCTTAGCTGGGACGGTCGATATACTTTGCCAAACCATGTTTTTTTTGTTCTGTTTTAATATTATATTGTTATTATTATTATTATTATTGTTCTGCTTTTGGTTTTGAACCTATAATATAGAGGCTGGCCTCGTTATATTTCACCAATACGTTCTCTGTGAAAGGACAGAGCGGGAATTCTTTGACAAAATAGAAACTGAACAACAACAACAACAAAAAGGACAATTTTTTGATTTTTGTTTTGTGTTTTTCCCAAATTGAAAAAATGCCTCAGCAGTGTTTGCATGAGTTTGTCTCCACGGGTGACGTGATGACGTCAGATGACGTGAGATGATGATGTGATGAGGAGCCATCTCTGTCTCTCGCCCTCTTTCCTCGACTCTCACTTGAATGTTTGGCCTTTGTTTGACCTTGAGTGGACCTCCTGTGGTGAGAAGGTGAAACACACCAGAAATGTGAGATTATAATATTTATGTGCGTGTGCGTGTGTGTGTGTGTGTGTGTGTGAGAGAGAGAGGCTCTGCTGAACATTTTTTATTTTTATCAGTGTCCATATTTTAAAAATGTGGTAACTTTTTTTTTTGACTTTTTTAAAATGAGAGTTACGTCATAAACGCCATCCCAACAACAACAACAACAACAACAACAGAGTAAATACTTGAGAATGACAGTGACACACACATACACACACACACACACTCTATGTGAACCGGTACGGGCACGTGTAAAATATGTTTATAACACATGCATTATTTTTTATGATTTCGTGGCTTCATGAATGCCTTGTGGGGGAAACTTGTTCATTTTTGTATTTTACTTTGTTAGTGTATTAAAACACACACGCACACACACACTCACTCACACACACACACACACACTCACGTGCTTTTTCTGTATGTAATTTTGATGTTTTTTATAACAGTGGACGTGAGTGAGCTTAACCCGAGACACGGGTTTGTAAGAGAAAACAAAAAAAGAAAAAAGAAGAATATTCATGAAAATGTTTTATTTTTTCTCCATCACACATGTGAAACGTGAAACCACCGAAAGAAATCTTTTTTTTTTCGTTCAATAAATCAAAGTTTCTTTAATGACTTGACATTATTTAACTTATTATTATTATTATTGTTATTATTATTATTGCTGGTGAAGCTTTGAGGGCAGAAGATTTGTTTTAATAATTCATGCCAGTAGCTGTAGGTCTTTTGATAACGTCACAGTTGTGACAGGCCCGTTTAGTCAGGAACATGGTGTCTGTTGCTGCCAAAGCGATGCATTATTCATAGTTTGGTTATGGAGCAGTTGGAGAAGAGGACTGGTAATTTCCAGTACAAGCCCCCCCCCCCCCCCCAACCAAAAAAAAAACAAGGAAAAAAGGGAGATAAAAAAACCAAAACAGTTTCCTTTCAAAATAGGATTTGATGCACAATTTAATATTTTTTATTTATTTATTATTATTTATTTTGCAGGATGCAAGCCTGTATGTAAAATATTTATTGTATTTTTTTAATGTAATTTTACAAAGTGTTTATATATATACATGTGTGTGTATATATATATATATGTAGAGCTATATGGAAATTCAGTGTCATTCACTTCCGCCCATCTTCAAGAAATATGGCCTGAATATATATATATATATATATATATATATATATATATATAGTTCCAGAGTGTAAAATAAATCCAAGGTTTCTGAGTGTGTAACAAAAAGAAGAAAAAAAAAAGAAAAAGAAAAGGGTTTCTTATCGCCTGCCTCACTTGACTTACAAATTTGCCTGATTCATTTCCTGACATCTTAACCGCCTCTTATTGAACATTTAATAAACACCTGACACTGGAGCCTGTAATTATAGGAATCCAGATCGCATTATCCTTCCGATATTTTCCCCACAAAACAGAATGTCTTTAGCTATTAATTAATACTGATCTCACAGACTCTGCGCCGATAGAGTCTGCACTGTTTGTGTATGTCGACGTTTGGGGCAGGAGCTCGACGCCAAAACTATTGAATTATTGATCGCGAGCCTCGCCAGTAATGGAGGAGACGGAACTGGGAAACTGCTGAGTCGGGGGCGCGCACTGCTGCCCAGCCTCGGGCGCGCGCATGCCCTGCGACGGTCCCCCATTTTTTTTTTTTTTTAACTTATAAGTTAAATGTGTGTGTGACCATGTCACATTTATTATTTTTTTCCCTTAGCAATAAAAGCAGTGATGTTAGGGTTATTAAGGAAAAACATATTAGTGTGATATAACATTAAAAAAGTGTCACTACATTAACACTCATTATTTCAGAGCAGCACGAGGACACTTTTCTGTGCTGTGTAATGAAAACTATACACGGTGCATTTGTGAAGGGGATAATTAATTTCCAGCAGCAGCCTGAAGGACTTATCTATCAGCTGCCCGTGCATTCATCCACACACACACACACACACACACACACACACACACACACACACACACACACACACACACACACACACACACACACACACACACACACACACACACACACACACACACACACACACACATACCTCTTCACTATACTGACATGTCTGTGGTTAGTGGTCCAGCAGCTGTATCAGCATGTCCTGAGGTGTAGCTCTGGAGTGGGGGGTGGTGGTGGTGGGGGGTCTCTGCTCAGAGGGGCCCAGGAGACAATGAGACGGGGACACACAAGTGTTCTCCTGATTAGACATGGAGACGACCAGGGCTCTCAACACACTCTTTTAAGACACACACGCACACACACACACACACACACACACACACACACACACACACACACACACACACACACACACACACACACACAGCCAGCCGGGAGCCAGCCACACAGACTCTCTCTCTCTCTCTCTCTGGCTTCACCTCACTGTAACCCCCCCCCCCCCCCATCTTCACTAACTCATGTACACTCTCACTTTTTTCTCTCTCTGTGTCTCTTGCAGTGGATGATCATAGAGTGAGTCAGATTGAGGAGTGGGCACACGCACACACACACACACTCACACACAGATAGAGAGAGGGAGAGACATACAGAAATATATAATGATTTGAACAATAAGACTAACAGTAATTTCCTGGAGACTTATTCTAATTTTAACCATAACCACTACAGGCCTAATCCTAACCCTGACCCCTGACCTTAACCTTACCCTAACCCTGACCTCAGCCTAACTTTAAACATGGCTTCACCTTAAAATGTACCTTAGTAATAGGTAATTTACATTATGGGGACTTGAATTGTGTCCCCCATATTGTGACTGTATAAACAGATTTAGGACCCCATTATATAAGGAATACCAGACACACACATTTCATTTTTGATGAAGTCATTGAGAGCGAAGGCCTGCATATGTGAAATGTGAATGGGTTTAACGCAGAGTAAAGACAACTATTTTAAGTTTTGTAACGATATGATTTTACGACCACACATTCCAGTCATGGCTTCTCTCTTCCTCTTTCTCTCTCTCTCTCTCTCTCTCTCTCTCTCTCTCTCTCTCTCTCTCTCTCTCTCTCTCTCACACACACACACACACACACAGAGAAAAACACACACACCAAAGCTTTAGTGGTGAGTCAGAACACCACTCCACACCACCATCCTTCATATCAACTGGTGCTGTCTTGTTGCTATATTTACCCCCCACTACAACCCCGGAGACAAACACACTACTCTCTCATTTCCCACACTTGGCCCTTTATCAAAATGAGGGCAAGTTAAACAATCGCACGGAGCAGTTTTCACTGACAGTGGATAAGTGTGATAATACCCAACGTGCGTTTATACGATGGAAAAGCATACGCGAGGCAAAGAAAATCTCCTCTTCTCGAGGACTCACATTCAGCTGCATGTAGCAAGTATATACTGCGCTCAAAGAGCAGGACGCACAAGGCAACTGCACCAAAGACAACAGCCATCAGGAGCAGCGGCAGATAAAAGAGCGACTTCAAAGGCATCAAATGGAGCGAAAGTGAAAAAGAAAACCTGCTGAAAAACTCCCTCAAATAGCACTCAGGCCAGCAATTAGGACACACGGTATGGCTGCCTCTTATCGTATGCGTGTGCCGTGCAGGCCTGGGTGGCTGACTGCATCACTCAGTGTGGGCTGCAGTCAGCAGAGAATTACAGCGTTCACGGAGCTCCGGCTCTAACGCTGGATTTAATTTCACTGTAGGATGAAAAAGTGGGTGTTCACGCAGATTCTGACCCCTGCTATGACCAGGGAGGTTTAACCGTGGTGATTACAGACGCAGAGAAAAACAACAGACTCTATATCTACAAGCGCCTTCGATTCAGTCGCTTAAGTAGAACAAAACAAAAGAGAGGTCAGAACAAAACAAGAAGTCTAATTGTTTCACTGTTTCCTGTTTGGCTGCCCCAGGGCAATCTACACATTTTTATTTGTTATTAATTTGCTTCCAGTTACAGCTGGTTTGCAGATTAGGGAGATAACATAATGTATAACTGGCTGCCCTGGGAAGAAGACATAACAAGGCTGTTTGTGCTGAAACCTGTGGGCATTAGTAGCTAACAGGGGATTTTATTGTTTCCATTGAACAGAAAAAAAAAAGAAGGTGATATTGGGTGCAGTGCGGAGGCACCGAGGACTGGGTTTATGTGAGCACTGATGGAGTGTGAGAAGAAAATGAACGCTAAGACAGAGAGAGACGCTCGGTAAATACTGTACGCTGCTCTGTATTTACAAGCCGCTGAGATCCAATCATCTGTGTGCGAGTATAATCGAGTACTTGCTTTTCAATCATCAGATGTTTGTACACAGACTCTTAAATTACAAAAAGCCTCTTGGAAACACAGGCTTAACTCATCTCGTATTGATTGTATTCACGCTGTCTGGAGTTTACAGAATGTCATTTTAAAAATGTCATGAAATGACAAAGAGGCCGACAAATCGCCCAATATTTGTATCAGGATGCTCAAGTGTCTTTTTATTGTGGGCAAATCCAGGGAGGTCCGGGATCATTCATTTTGGGGTCAAAGCGCTTTTCAAACATCCCGTCTGAGGAACCATTTATAACCATTTATTTATCTGTTGACCGCATTCAAATGCTCTCTGAACTCGTGACAGACATGTGGGTGAAGGCAGAGTTTGGATGTGATGGAAAATAAGAGCCGGGTTCTCAGTGAGCATCAATCACCTGCGTAGTGTAAATGTTATACTCACGGAGCTGCTCGCTGATTTCACGTTCGCCATAAATCCCAAGTCTACGTGCACGACAGCAATCAGCGCGGCGCACGGATGTTAGAAAACATACAACTCAAACTGGTGAACATTAGAAATACATTCTTTTCTTGTTTACATGGTTTATTACGAAGATGATGATGCAACTTCACGTGTTTTCATTTGAAGCAAAAGGGTAGGGAGGTGTTTTGTTCTCTATATCTATTTAACTTAAGATATAAAGGTCCGATTGATTTCAAACTCGACAGGCGTCTTACTACGGGTAAGAGTAAGTGCAGTGCTAAGTTTGACGTTGTTTGGATAAATAATGCAAAAGATATCGTTAAAGGTGCATTATGTAATACATCTAAAGCAACTGGCCATAAAATCCTCCTAATATGTCACAGAGACTCAGGAATAATGTTCATATAACAAACTGAACTCACCAACAACAACAGTACAGACAAAATATTTGCATTAAAAAAATTATGTTTATGTTTTGAAATCATGATTTGGCATCTACCAATCATTGCAGTCAGTAGAGTCTCAGCTGCCGAGCAACTACGGGTTGCCAGTTATGTCAGAAAACGAAACCTAAAAGACCTCGGTGTTTTGAATTTGAATGTAGTAACCGTTTTTGGCCACATTCTTACATATGGCACCTTTAAATATATCGGTAAAAGACGCACACATTGGCTTTCGCTGCTCTACTGTAGCCACTCCCCCTCTCACTCACACAGCACTTTGAGTGAGACAAGGCACGGCCACTGCACTGGTACAGTAAAATAAAAAAAAAGACCATGTATTCACTCAGTGTTGCATGTAAATGGTGTTTTCTTAGCTCTCAAAGCTGCTTAACTACAGTTTAGCCATTCACCCGTTCACACCTCATTCACTCACACATTCACACTCAGCACATCCTGGTTCTTTTACACAGTTTTCAACTCACAGCTGTCAGGTCAGGAGCAATGTGAGGTATAGAGTGTCTCGTCCAGGGACACATCAGCATGTACATTAGCTAAGCTGGGAATCGAACCCTCGCGTTGAAAGACGACCGACTCTACCACTGAACCGCCGTGATCTTCACTGTCTGTCTTTAGATGATATACTATATATGTGATAGGGTTTCATCACAAATAATTATAAAAATCATAGGAGGCAGCCCATGGCCAAGTGGAAAGGCTGGTAACCAGAGGGTTGCTGGTTTGACGCCCCACCAGGTCAAAGGGCTGGGATACCCCTGAGCAAGATATCCAACCCTAAGGTTTCAAGTATAGGACGGGTTAAATGCAAAGAAGAAAATTCCCTAAGGGGATTAATAAAGTATAAAATACAGTAATTCTATCAGATGAAGAGGAAATATTCAGATGTTATGGAGGTAATGTTTTACTAAATGTCTATAACATAAGAAAACATTAAACGTTGTCATTACTCTCTTGGATTCTTCTTTGACTGGTGCACTTTTTTAATATTGGAGTTGGTCTCAGTGTCAGTGAGGCTAAGTTAGATAGTAGTTTCATCTCTGAAAGTGCCCGTCACAGTTTATTTAACTCATCGTGTAATTCGTACATTAACCACTACTTTGGGTCAATGTACTTTTATTCCACGAGTGAATTGGAACAGAGACTTTGAATGTTAATATATAAAGAATATGATATCCGGTTGTCACGGGGACGGGCACGACTTAACATCAGCAGCACAAGCTTGAGTCCACCTTTGCTGGCCAATGTAGAGAATCAAAGACACAAAAGTCTACAAACAAATGCTGTATCTTTCAATTAGAACATGTGTCTCATTATTATTATTACACAGGATTGTGTGATTGTCAAAACCCCTACACGGAGAGGATTAGTTTTACATGGGGAGCAGTCAAGTCAAGTCAAGTCAAGTCAACTTTATTTCTAGAGCACATTGAAAAACAACCAAGGTTGGCTAAAGTGCTTTACAGATTTAAAGGCACAGCAATCATTTTTTTTTAAAAATATCTAATCAATTAAAATAGTGACATAATAAATGATAAAGACTAGATAGAAGTGTCTGGGTTGAAGGCCAAGGAGAAGAGTTGGGTCTTTAAAAGCGTTAATTTAAAATGTTCAATGTTGGGAGCAGATTTCATTTCCATGGCTAACGCGTTCCGAAGTTTGGGGGCAGCTACAGAAAAGGCCCCGATCACACCGGGTTTTTAGTCTGGAATTTGGCAAATCTAAAAGCAGCTTGTTATTAGACCTCAGAGGTCGGGATGGAGCGTGAAGAAGATCATTTTTACTACAGGGCATTTGTAATATTCATGGCCAATTCTATGTAAAAGTATGCAGGTAAATCCCATGGCGAGTAAATCCCAGGCAAGGCACATGTTCTGTCACCATACCCAGTTACCCAGGGCACTGACAAGGACCCCGATGTGGGAGGCCAAGAGGAGGCAATGAACCTAGTGATACCCGACCTGGTACCATGCTACATGTAAACAACTTCACCACGACTTCCCAGACGTTATGCACCACCCTCAACTTTTGTCGTCATGTGTGTTTACTACGCTACTTCTTTATATCACAACCTGCAGAAAACTACTTGTAATCAGGAGCTGGCGGAATATTTACGCTCGTATTTATGGCTGGTCGATAGTTTTATTTGGGGTAATTGTTCCGCACCTTTTTCTTTAACTGACATAATGTTTACTGACATAGCACATTCGGACGGGACTAAAATCCCTTAAATCTAATCTAAAGACAGTACTGTGCATGTTCACATATTGATGTGATCAACTGCAACGCCTCTATATCAAGGCATTCCCCAAACCTCGCAAGATGTTAGCCTTCCTTTTCCTCCCGTATTGAGGCTAGGGGGCGCTACATAGCCTTCTTATTCTCACTCACATTCTCACATGTTTTTTTTTTTATGTCTTGTGCATATTAATAAGAGTTTTGGGCGCAGTAGAATATGGGATCAAGGGGTCAAGTGCTTTGGACGTAATAGAATTTCAAACCAGGACAGCGTCTGTCATCCAGGACGTCTTACTCATTGATCCTGCCACTTGTATCCCCTCATTGATACAGCACTATTGACAGCTGTATTGCTATGGTAATTTACTCCTCAGGCGAGTGCATGTAAGCCACTGTCCCCGGGCTGCGAGATAAAGACACACGAGAAGCGCACACAGACATGTTCACGTGTCATATTATGGGCTAATAGGATGAGTATGAATGGTGATGTATAATGTTGCAGGCCCCCATGTCAGGTTCAACTGGGAGCAGTGGGTTGAGTGGGCCGCGTGAGTCACCGGTGGAGTGAATGCATCTTGTTTTAATGCGGGCTAATGTAAATTGATGTCACAAGCGGAGGGAAGGGCAGGGAAAAATGCGAAGAGCTGACTGAGCTGCATTACGGAGGCCAAGGAGGCGTCGGAGGAGGCAGGACCCCGCAGTGGTGCGACGTTCTATTGGATTACAGTGTTGGCTCAACAATCTGCCAACGTCTAATTAAATAGGCCTGCATTAGCTTCCTGCACAGCGGGGGAGTGTGAGAGACGGACACTATCTCATTCTGAAATGGGATGTAAAAATAGATCTCGCAAGTTAGCCCTCACTTACGCTCCCCCCCCCCTCCCTCCTGTGATATCACTACTTCTCAGTGTGTGACCGTCCCTTTATGTCTCTCCAAATTTGTCACACTTGTTTTTCGGACTTGGAAATATCATTCATCGTGATAGGAACCGAGCAAAAGAGCTGACGGTTTGAGTTTGTCCCTGTTGTTTAAAGCCAGGGTATTTAGTGGCTATCTCTTGATGTGAAAAACACTGGACAGCAGCATGAGTGTGTGTGTGAGTGTGTGTGTGTGTGTGTGCAGATATATAATTTCCTTTATTGCAGAGATGGGACTAAGTCCTAGACATGCAAGTCACACGTTTTAACCTTCAAGTCTCAAGCAAGTCATTGTCGCAAGAGAAAGTCAAGTCGAGTCCGTGCTTTAAATCAAAAAGTTATAAGTCAAGTCGAATGAATATAAAGATGATATTTCCCATTTAAATATGTTAAACTACTAGAGTTTTATCTGTAACAGAAACACTGTGTTACTCACACAATGCAAGGACTGCTTCATGGTGCCAAAAAACCCCCGAAAATAAATAAAACTACAGAGCCTAAAATGTAAAGAACACTGACACTATGCCTACATTAAACCATGTTTCCATGCATGGTTTCAAATATTAGCCCTTATCATGACCATGTCAACTAGCGTTAGCTTAAAGTAGCAACCAACTGACTGCCTGTCTTACCTTCCTTTGTGGGATTTGAACAGATTAGAATTTCACCTTGTGGTGTTGGTGTCGCTCGGTTGCCAGGTTTGTACGCAAGGCTGCAAAAGCACCCGATGTTGTCCATGTCCAAAAAACAAACTGTAATGTTAATGCCAAAATATTTGAGAAAATTACAATATACAACGAGTCAAGTACTTTCGAGTCATTTTACCCAAGTCGAAGTCAAGTCTTTCATTTTACAGTGGACATTAATTCGAAGAAGTTGAGTGACTTGTGATGCACGCGTTCCTAAAATAGCAGACAGCAACATAAGTGTTTCTTAGCAAACTGATTTAAAACCACCATGTCTCTCAACTGGCAGCAACACTCAAAAGTGAGATTTTACACTTTGACCTGAATCCGTTTTGAAAATCCCTGTGCGCTCAGCTGACTGACTGACTGACTGACATTGATTTTGGACTTCAGTGAACTCAAGAGTGTGGAATGTGGAGGGGGGGGGGGAACAGAGACAAAGTCCTAGAGAAAGCAGAGTCAGGAGGACAAGGGCAGTGATATGAGCAGAGCAGATGGAGACAGAGAGGAGCATGTACTGCAGCAGGAGCTTGACGGAGGTGCCAAAGACATGAGTGCGCCAAAGAGGAAGCACTTTGTTGAACTAAAGCGCGCTTGAGAGACTGCCTCTTATCTTAATGATGACAGGGACCCTTTTAAGGGGTCACATGTAAACGCACTCCTGTAAAAGAACACCTCTGTCAAACTGGAGACAGACGTTTAACCACTAAGTTTTCTTTATCAGTCTGAAACATTCACTTAAATATGATTTCATTGGTTTATTTGCTGTGGTTTGGGTTTGTTTCCCATAAACAAAAGTGCTTGATGGAAAAAGTTTGACATTTTGAAAAGTAATTCCTTTGTTTTCTCTCTCTAATGAAGAGTTAGATGAATACAACAATGTCTGTGAATTAACCCTTTAACGAGAGTACGGTTTGCACTATAGCGGTTTCTGAAAACGGTGAAGTTGCGCGTCAAAGCCAACATGTGGTTATTACGGTAATTTCACCCACGCTGTTGCAGGAATGTGACGAATCATCGTCTTTGTCACCAGAGAAGAAAGAGTTGGAAAAACGCCTGTACATAGTTTCTATTTTTTGGGCCATTTTTTTGGCATTGTGACAAAAATAACAAAAAAAAGTTATTTTAAATAATGTTTTATACTAGGGGTGGGGGAAAAATATCGATTCACCTCGCGATTCTAATCATCCACGATTCTGAATCGATTCATAAACTTTCTGTTAATTTTTCTACAGTAAGTAAGTTTTGATTTGTTTATTAAATTTTGCCTTTGTGTGATCACATTATCTTATACAAACTGTATTGTTTTATGCCACAATTTGCCTTAACACACTATGCATTGCATCAATGTTTGAATCGAGAATCGTAGGAATCCAATCGGTTGAATCGAGAATCGATTTTGAATCAAATCCTGACCCTAAGAATCAGAATCGAATCGTGAGCCACCCAAAGATTCACATCCCTATTTCATACTGTTCAAATTTCAAATTGAACATGCAAAATCTGACGTTCATGTAAAACTAGTGTTGTTTTTAAATAAAAGTTTTTGTTTTTTCATTTTTCATGGTTAAAATAAACCAAAAAAAAGTACGGACGGACATTTTAAGGCTATTTTCACACTATTAAGGGCCATTGTTGAATTAAGCCATTGATCATTTTATGAAAGCATGAAGATTAAGTCGGTTGTCTGCATTGGTTGAAACTGTCAGTGACCATTTACAGACACACAACCGACTCCTCGCTCTTGAGAAAGTACTAAAAATGGTGGTAGGTTGTATGAAAAAACAACCAAGTATATATATATATACAGTGTATATATAAAGAGAGCTGCACCACTTCTTATAAAAGCATCACTATAATTGTTTCTGTAGTAACTTGGTTTCAGACCCGGTTTAACATGTTTTTTGTGCAAAATTGAAAATTCCAAACGACAAAGATTACAGTGTGATTGTTTTTCTTTGGAGCCGTCCTTTGTGATGTACACAAGAAACAAATGCACTCAGAGGCTTTTCCCCAGTAACATGCAGCATTTTTGTCTCTCATATGAGCCTTTACGAGGTATATCTGTGAGCTTTGAGCCGCTGCTAACGTCAACACTTCTTCATATTAGTTACATTTGTGTAATTTATTCCCTAAAAGCCATTTTTCTTTTTCGTGAGTGGGCTGGATAAATATAGCGAGGCTGCCTCTCCGTGAGTGGTTTTACAGGCTTGTGATGGAGCAAATGTAATGGACGTTTATCATATTTCCTCTGGGTGATATTTGCAATCCCAACACTCATATCACAGTGATTTTAAATACTATTAGAAATAATTTGGGGAAACAGCAACATACTGGAGTAAGTGAACTTCTCATAACTGCTCACTCAATTGGCTCAATGACCGAAATGTGAAATGAAAACCTGAGCCGAGAGCCTGCAGACCACGGAGGGAAAGTGTGGCATGGTCTGGAGGGGGTGTGCGTGGACGCAGAAGAGAATCCCAGCACTGTAAAAACACATCCCTCCGGCACCATTATATAAGCATACATATGGGACAGTAAAAATGGAAGACGACACTTTAAATGACATTATTATAAAATGCAATACTCCTGGAATGATCCCTTATTAAATTAGGCCCTATGATCCAAGATGAATTTCCCGCTTCTCTAATCCATCAAGAGGGAAATATTAAAAGATAGGCCTCAACTGGCATTAGAAGCTCACTCCGTCTTGACTTTCATTATTCTGCATTAGGGTGCTGCTGGGGGAGAGCCTCTTAATGAGAATTACAATGATTCACTGGCCCCGGCTCCACTTCTGACAAGTCAAATATTAACTCCTCAGTCACAGCTGTCGGAATTAAAATACTTTGTAGCCGCGGACGCGCTAAATTAAATTGGCCTTTTATGTTCCTTACATGGCTGACCCCCGTGGGGCTCCACCACCTCAGTCACCACTGAGACGACTGTGACAGAGCAAGAGGAAAAGACTGTGCAGGCACTTTTTAACAGAGACAGACAGACAGGCTCACAGAAAAACAAACATCTCTGTCCCCCGTGTGTCATTCTGTCATCCTCTCCCAGCTATCGCTCTCTCTTCATTCCCCCCCCTGTCTTCCCTTCATCCTCCGCCTCACACCAGCGGCTGCTTCCCTGGCAGACATCTTCTCTGCGCCGCGTGTTTGATAGTCGGTGTCAGCTACTGTCGACTACTGTCTGCGTTTCGCCGCAGTCTCTCTCTATTAGCGGGGGCCACAGACGCGTGAAGGCTGCTCACCTGTTGCTCGGCCCTTCATGTTTAACAGCCGAGCGGATTAGCATCACAAGAGAAGCCCTTTCTCAAACGCCACGGGAACTTTGTTCTGATGTGATTGCGGGGTTTTTTCCGAGTGTGTGGACAACAAACCAAATTCGTATTGACATATTTAAAAGTTTTATTTTCGGTTAATTTGCACTCACTTAAGCAGAGGACTAGGGTTCAGCGAGCCAAGCTCCACTCTGCCTTCCAAATTCCTCTGTGCGTGCATCAGTATCTGCTGGGCGGTTCCTCCGCTCGCCCGCTCACCAGCTCGGTCTGGCCCCAAGGTCATGTGCAGTGACAAGAGTGAGAAAAGGGGAGGTTTGCTGCCTTTTCTCTTTGCCTGCCTTCCCCAGCAGCATTTCTGTTTTTTTTATTTGCGTTGCCAGCAAAGCCCTGAATCCTTCTCCCGCTCCCGTTTGAGCTCTGTACAAACAAACGATCGATTTCACAAGGAGAGAGAAAGAGTGTGAGAGAAGGAGAGAGAGAGGGAGGGAGGGAGGGAGGGAGGGAGGGAGGGAAGAGGGAAAGTATAACTGCCGGTGACCCTGCAGTCTGCAAATGCTGCACTTGAAATCGCTGAATTAAAAAAAGAAGAAGAATTCACAGATGCCCCAGGACATGTCACCTCTCGCCTTTCAAAAGTCAACCGAATGAATAAAGAAATGGAGAGAGCTGATAAAGAAAACAAAAAAATGGCCAAATGGAAGAGAGTGGAGGATTAATTCAGTGGGCAGATGGGTCCTGGTGTCAATTTGAGCTATTCTGATCCACTGAATTGAAACCGGAGCTTCAACCAAGCCCCAAACACATCACCTTTGACCTTCATGACAGACATAATAGCGATACTCTATATTCATTGAGTTCCTCTGCATGTTTTGTTTGGACTAAAACCACTTTTCCTTTTTACTGCTCTGGCCTCGTACTTTGAGACTCTGCACCTTTGGTCAAGTCATTAGCATAAGGCAGCGCGCGATGCACTGTAACGGACAGCTCGTCCAGTGTTAGCTTTAAGCTACATTTGGTGCATGTAAGAAAATGGATGTGTGGAGTGTTCTAGTTTGAAAAGTCCAGGACGTAGGAGGGAAGTTGCAGTTAGTCACCAGGGGGCGACGCCACTGGTACAAGACATACTTATACGATTTATATGTAAACATAAATTCCCATTTAGATAAGGCTCTAAATTGACCGTAGGTGTGAACGTGTATGGTTGTCTGGACTGGTGATCTGTCCAGTGTGTACCGCGCCTTTCGCCCCATGTGGCACCATGTGGGGGGGGGAAAGCACTAGAAGGTGGATGGATGTTCCCATTTAGACGAAAACAGATGATAAAGCACAGCACATATGAGCGGACGCCAGTGTGACTGACGGCTCGTATCGATCTATAGGTGCCCGGTTGCAGCCGCTAACGTCTGCGAATTTCCGGTTGCAAAACCGCCACAACAGTGGTCCAATCGCAAATCTCACGGCTTCACAATCGGCGATCATTTCGCAAAACGCAAGACTGTCTGGATGTTCATGTCGTCTATGTTTGCACTACTTTGTAGCACTTTAAATAACTTTCAACTTGTAAATTAAAAGTATCCGTACACTCGTGACCCGGGTTTGCCATTAAGGTTATTAATTACCACCCAGAAAGTAATTACCTCGTGTTGAAAGCATATTTTGTTTGGTATTGAGTTTCTCAGAGCCTTTGGGAAAATGCATCCCCTCTTATGTAAGCTATTGGAGTTAAAAACTGTTCTGACCTTAAGATTTAATAGCGAACATTTTCATGGTTCTCATTATCCGGCTATAATTAGCTTCAAGTGTGAGAAGCAACATTCACACACGCAGAAGCACAGAGAGCATGAGGTTATGGTAAAATCCACAAAATCAATGTTTCTTGCAGGGATGTGCAAAAAAAAAAAAAAAGAAAAAAAAAAAGAGACCGTGCTTAGAGAGGCTTCAGTGGCGAGTGATTTAGACGACACACACGCAGCCGACCATCAGTCACTCTTTAAGAGTTAAATAAGCCATGTGAAGGACTGTTATCCTTACTGGATTAAGCCCCCATTAATCAGTCCACTTCACCTGTCAATACAGCCACTGGCTTCCAATCAAACAACCATTACAGCTGAGAGCATCCCAATAAAGGAGATCTTTGTTTGTTATTGAGTTAATCACCCGGTGCACACACTCTCCCTCACACTGCGCTCATCAGACTGGAACTGGCAGTGTATATTCCTCTCTCTCCTCATGTGTGGGGGAGTGCGCGAGGTCAAACTTAATACGGGTTGCGACTTGGAATGTGGAGGCGTAGGATGATATAATGAAATCACTTTGCTCATCGCGAGTGTCATTTTCTGTAAAGTTGGGATTTATATAGTATACAAACTGTGTGTGTCGGTATAGTGAACGGAGCAGGGAGATGAAGAAGGATTGGGCCGGAGCGACATGATGGACCGATGTGTCATCCACCGCCTGAGTTGGAGGATGTAGCTCTGAGCAGGTGGGAGTCACCGACCCACTGACAGCCCTTTTCAAAATGACAAAATCCATCCTTCCGTATTGATCAGTTATTCTTCTGTCTTTCAGTGGGCATCTTCAGACACTCCCTTCCTCTCTCTGCGCTCCCCCCACCTGCCCAGCCGCTCCCTATTGATCCTCGCCGGTGATTGGTTGAGCTGTAATTTGAGATGGACATTGACTGATGAGTGGAAACTGTTTTTCTTTCTCTTTCTTCCTCTCCTCTCAGGGGGTGATGAAGTCATAATGCTTGTGACAGAGCCAAACAGGGACCAACTGCGATGGAGTGTTGGCCCGAGTAACCTTTAGAGCCGGTGCAGCATGTCTCCTGGTCTGCTGCACTGTCCCCCGGTCACCAGACTCATTAATGGTTCCAGTCAGAGACAACACTGGGGTCCTGTATGAGAGTTACCTGGAAGAGTATTATTCTAGATCCTTTGGCTTCATGTGTGCACTTCACCCAGAAGGAATGAAGCGACTACAACCGACTACACTGTGACTAAGCGCGCTGCCACAACCTGACCAAAATGTCCAACATTTTACCATTTATGCATGTTTGATGGTGAGAGGAAACCGGAGAGCCTGGAGGAAACCCACACAGACACACGGAAAGAACATCCCCCCATTTCTCCTTTCACCCCAACCTGTCGTGGCACATGGCCGCACACCTTTGAGTCTGGTTCTGTCAGAGTTGATTTTCTCTCCACTGATACTTAGTGCTTGCTCATTGTGTGAACTGTCGAGTTTCTCTGCTCTCTATAATATTGTACAGGTTTTTGGGGTGATACAAATGACATTGAATTGAACTGAACATGCCCATAAAGGGTCCCAGACCTGGGAATCAAACCCAGCACCTTTGTGCTGTGAGGCAACAATGCTAACCACGACTAACCACTATTCAACCATACCGCCCACCTCTATTTACTGTTACTATTACGTAAATGGAATAGTTGTAAGCCGTTAAAATAGATCTACTTGATATTAGTCATAAATATCCTCACATGAAATTAATAGAATAATCTTATATGTTTTTTTTTACGAAGCTAACATCTTGCTCCCTTGTTACAGCAGACAGAATGGAAAAACTAGCCAATTTTACATTTCGGATTTTGAGATTGGCTCTTAAGTCGTCACCGCTAGACTCGGTAGAATTGGGGACTCTGTAAGATTGGGGGGTTGCAACATTCAGCTAGGCCGAGTTTGCATTCACACTTTCGCACTTTAGTGAAACAAACCAAACCGTTTGAATAACGCATTCCCCTCCTCGCCTGAGGCGGCGCTGCATCAGGAATTACTGAAGGAGAAGAAGAGACAACAATGAACAAGAAAACTCGCAATCAGAGCAAAACATGGAGCTGCATCAAATCCTATGGTTTTATATGAACATACGACATATATACGCGGCAACAATGGGCTCAGACATTTCTCCCGGCTATCCTTCTACACGCGGGAATGTTTAGGTTGTGTTTACCCACAATGCCCTGCTTTATACCCACAATGCCCTGCGTTGTCGTCCGCTTCCCTGCATTTGGTTCTCTTGAAGCGAACCAAGACCTATGTTTTAGGCGGACCAGAGTTCGCTTCTTTGGTGCGGATCAGAGTTCGGTTGCACATTCACACCTCCCTCAAACGAACCGGACTTTCCAAGCAAACGGACTAGGATTGGACTTTACTCTCTGTGGAGGGAGCCGCACAGTCCTGCGTTTGTTACAATCTGCAGCCTCATCACTATATTAGTCACAGATTCTCACACACTGGAACTTTAATATGCGTGTGTGCTTTGCTATTTTATTTTACGTCAATATATCGTAATCCTGACTTAGTGTGATGGGATATTAATGACGAATATTGACTCCTTAATGACTCCCCCGTGGTGGCACTCACAGCACAGACTGAGGGTCAGGAAAACAGTGCGGTTAACTGGCAGAAGTCGACGTTTATAGCGGAATAACGGCAAACAGCAGCGTAAAAGAATAGAACTCTTCCAATTTCTGCACACGACCTTTACTGAGGCAGATGTTTTCCTTCAGTTTACACAGATACTGTGACTCATTATATGATATCAATCATCACAGAATCACTGTATTGTGATATTGTTGTTATCGGAATGTGCGATGACTTGTTCTGCGATTGCCACCCCTAGTATTTTAGGTTTTCATCATCCATAGACATGATATAACAGAGATATAATAACCTGAAATGAACACAAAGTCAGGAATATTCTAACCTTCACAGCTCAATGTTTTTTTTTTTTTTTTCCATCTTTACCTCATAAACTGTCAGGAGAAAAGAAGTGACCTTATCGCCTTACGCCACCACTTAATTTGGAGGCTGAAAGTAAAGTGTTGTAAGAATGAAAGACACGTCGGTCTCGTCTTGACCAGTGCTCTTACTCTTGAAGGAGAACGACGGTCACTCACGATCAGCACTTGTGGTAAATAACCGGTCAATTAGGATGGGAGCAGACGCACTGACAGAGAATCACGGCAGAGAGCAACACACACACACACACACACATACCGACGTGCAGGAATAACTCCAGAAATGGCAAAAGATTGAGAAGATAATAATAAGACGAAGAAAAATAAGAAATGAAGCCGTCGGTATCTGCCCACATACCCTCTGGTTTGTACTTGAAACGATGTTTAGTTTTGTCGTCCTAACCTGTTTATTGCTGTAGTAGAAGTAGACGAATCAATTCCTTAAAGTGCGGCACGTCTTATAATCGGGCTCTTCTTTCTGTGATTACAGCCTGACATCCCGCTTCAACAGCGTCCCTGTCTCTGTAATTGCATGCATATTGGATTTTAATAACGGTGCAGAATATTTTCAGACAGTGAACATGCTGATAACCAGCCTTGTGCTTTGACTGGCTGACAAGTCAATTGTTCACTGCCATTTACTCACGCCTAATGCCATTACACACACACATGCAAGACAGAGGAGGAGTGATGGCCACGTTTGGAGAAAGAAATCATTGTTTGACTGCGTGTCGTACCTTCTATTTCTTATTTCCTTCATTTTTCAACAGTCTTCTTCATTTCATTCAAGGCGCGTGACCACATGATGCGACAGCGATCACTCTTCTGTAAAATGTGAATTGCTCGTGCCACTGGTTAAAAACGGCGGACATTTTGATTAATATTTTCCATTTGTTTAGCGAGCTTTGAGCTAAAATTAGACGGCCAGCTCTTCCCTCGACAGGACAGCGGTGACTTTGGTTTCCCCCCGTCAGGCCAGACCAAGGCGCACAACACCAGTTCCAGAGAGGAGAGGAGGGGAGGGGAGGGATGGAGAGAGGGAGGGAGGGCTGGCGCGGGAGTAATTTCAGTGGATTGTGAGCGGACAGTAGCTCCGCTGGGAGAGCTGGCAATCATGGGGGAAACAATGTTTACATCGATCAGCTGTCAGGAAGATTTATGGCCTCATTTTGCTGTAATGGAGAATTAGTGGGGAGATTATCAGCGACTCAACACCACCGCTTGTTACCCATGTCCAGGCCTGGCAATTTGTCTCTCCCCAGGAGCAGCCCAAACACTTGTGACAGCACCAGCACTTGCCCTAATTCAATCATGAGAAAATGTTGGAATTAATTTGTTACAAGAAAATTTAAATATGTTCCAGCTGAGCAGTGGCCTATAGTCACTTGAAAAAGCAAAGAGGAAAAGAGAGAAGCAGAGAGAAAGCGTCTGATTTATTGTGGTGGGCAAGATATTGATCCAGTTCGATCCTGGCCTGCGCACAGAGGGTTTAATGTGTAATAATTTCCAATTTAAAGCTCCTTCTCAAGATCATGGCTGTAAGGAGAGGAGAGGAGAAGGCAGGCTGGGGCTGTGCAGCCAGCCCACTGATTAAGGAGCCTGTTGCTAAGGCTTTGTCAAAAGCTCCGTTTGAATGTAAATGTGGGGTTATCTGTCCCAGCATCTCCTGTGAGCCGAACACAGGCGATATTTGTCTGTCAGGCTGACAGGCGTGAAGACAGGGTGTAATGCTCAGCCCATGTAATATCCCACCAGCACGAATAATTCAAGGTGGCCCTGTCTGTGTCGAGCAATTACGAGGATCATAGAGGTGAAATACAAACGACGGTCAAGGATAAACACAACAGGCCGTGTTTCCATCATGGTACAGGTTGGTTTGGTACAGTAGGGTGCCTTTGGAACGGTAAAATCCCTGGGTCAGGCTTACATTTCTGATCAGCAGGATACTTAGCACGACACCGTAGCGTGACATTGTACAACAACAGCGATCAAAAAACAACACAACAGAGAGCAAAGGAGGCCATCCAGCAGCTCGTGTCTTATTTCTGCTCGGTTTGTGGCCGTTTGTCTCAACAAGACGTCACGTTTTGTTTGAGAACAGACTGCGGGTGTTGAAAAAACACCGGTCGTGAGGAAGTGACGTTTTTCTGTCGCCCAATCGGCTGACTGTTGTGACTGGACAGTACCATTACTGACAAAGGGTACTGAAAAATGGAATAGTTGCGGCTAAGTTATCTTGGTACTATTCCTAATGTAAACGCAAAAAATGTACCATACCGAACCGTTACACTCGGTGGAAACATGGATATCAGGTCTTACTTGTGTGAGGGCAAATTGATACTTTCCTGAATTTGAAAAATTCATTAAAATTATTCCTTAAAAGGTTTGCAAATATTTTCAACGGATCCTTGCTCAGGGCCATCCCAACTATTATGATGGTAAATTTCAAGTCATTCCGAGATACTTTTTTTTTTTTGAAGAAAGTCAGCTCACTTTCAAAGTGTATCAGGGCAAATGGATCATTTCCTGTATTTCAAAAAATAATTTAAAATATTCCTTTAAAGGTTTGCAAATATTTTCAATGGATCCTTTTTCAGGACCATCCCGACTATTATGACGGTAAATTTCAAGTCATTCCGAGATACTTTTTTTTTTTAAAGAAGAAAGTCAGCTCACTGTCAAAGTGTATGAGGGCAAATTGATAATTTCCTGAATTTCAAAATATCATTAAAATTATTCCTTAAGAGGTTTTCAAATATTTTCAACAGATCCTTGCTCAGGGCGATGCTGGCTATTATGATGGTGAATTTCAAGTCATTCTGAGATACTTTTTCTTTTTTGAGGAAGAAAGTCAGCTCACTGTCAAAGAGCATCAGGGCAAATTGATAATTTCCTGAATTTCAAAAAATCATTAAAATTATTCCTTAAGAGGTTTGCAAATTTTTTCAATGTATCCTTTTTCAGGGCGATGCCGACTATTATGATGGTAAATTTCAAGTCATTCCGAGATACTTTTTTTTTTGAAGAAAGTCAGCTCACTGTCAAAGTGCATCAGGCCAAATAGATCATTTCATGAAGTTCAATAATTCATTAAAGTTATTCCTAAAGAGGTTTGCAAATATTTTCAACGGATCCTTTTTCAGGGCGATGCCGACTATTATGATGGTGAAGTTCAAGTCATTCCGAGATACTTTTGTTTTTGAAGAAGAAAGTCAGCTCACTGTCAAAGTACATCAGGGCAAATGGATCATTTCCTGTATTTCAAAAAATAATTTAAAATATTCCTTTAAAGGTTTGCAAATATTTTCAATGGATCCTTTTTCAGGACCATCCCGACTATTATGACGGTAAATTTCAAGTCATTCCGAGATACTTTTTTTTTTTAAAGAAGAAAGTCAGCTCACTGTCAAAGTGTATGAGGGCAAATTGATAATTTCCTGAAGTTCAAAAAATCATTAAAATTATTCCTTAAGAGGTTTGCAAATATTTTCAACAGATCTTTGCTCAGGGCGATGCAGCCTGATAAATCAGTGAAAATTGAAATTCCTCCAAAAAATTTGAAAATCAAGGATGCACACCATTGGGTCATGCTCAACCCATATCCAAAGTCTTAGGGCAATCAAAGACACACACACACACATACACACACACACAGACGCTGCTTGCTTTATAGATAGATGGTTCACATATGGTCCCGAACCAAGGGTTTGAGAACAGAGTACTGTACAGTATGTTGCTACATGTATAGATTAAACTCAAGCTAAAGCTAAACTGAACTAATCAAACCTGCTTGCAGCAAGCTAGAAAAGCAACAACTGTGAGTTCAGCAAAGGTGATCGGGGGGTTAGAGTTTGGTGTTAAGTGCATGTTCTGTGGCTTCTGCTCATCCTGCTTTCGGTGCCTCTGGTGTCCACGGGACACATGATCACCCTTAACCATACCCCCTTTCCTCAACCCAGCCGGTCTCTTCCTCCTCCAGCAGCACCCCCGAGGACTCCTGTCAGCACGCTGACCTATTGATCAAGCTGTCTGTGCGCCACAAAGCGTCCTCAATTTGAGCAGGCTAAGGTTAACAGAACACAGCGAGATAACCATCATACACATCAGCAGTCGGATGACACAGGGCAATGTTACTCGATGCTGGATGCTGGATTTTATTCTAGGCAACATCTTTCGCTCTGCTCTGTGCTTATCTTCATTTTTTTTTAACCCCACATTGTGCTCAGATACTCAGATTACTCCAAAGACAGAACAAAAAAAAATGGTGTAATTGTAAGGAATATGCGAACAGATACATGAAGTGGTACATGCTATTCAACTCCTCCTTTATCTTTCTCTGCTCGGGTTTCATAACCCCTTGAGTTAAAGCAGGCAACCTAGTGTTCTTTGCTGCTGCAGCAGCTCCACAGTCCACTGTTGACACAAGGGCTATTGGAAACCTTCTAGCAAAAGAGAGCATTGAGATGGAGAAAACACACACACACACACACACACACACGGTTTCTCTGAACTCTACCTTTGGGGGTTCCCTGCCGAAGCAGCAGCCTGTTAAAAGTGAAACAACAAATAAACGCCTCACTTCCCTTTCCTCTCCCTCCATCTCTCCCTCAGTCCCTCTCTCCGTCTTTCTATGAATGCATGTGTGTGTGTGTGTGTGTGTGTGTGTGTGTGTGTGTATACGTAGCTTGCAGGCCATTCCTGACCATGGACATACAGTAGTTAAATGAAGTGGAGAAGCTGGCTCCAGCGCTGTGACCTCTGCAGGCCACCGTCTCCTCCTCCTCTAGCTTTGTTTATTACCATCTCAAGGTTTCTCTCTCTATTCCGCTCTGATTTCTTACTTTTCTCTCTGCGTATAAGAAAAATAGCCGACAAGACACTGTCCTCTGTTCCCCGACTGTTGACGCTTCTGTGAAACAGTTTTTACAAATTAGTTAACAGGCGGGCACTTAAAAAAGCTCAATGCACACACATTAGCATGAGTTAATTGATGCCTAATTAATTTCTGCTGCCATGCATAAATTTTGGGCTGCTTTCCCCGACTGCCACAGGAGACCAAGACAAGGGCGATGATTTCCACGCTTCCCATAAATAAATGAATAAACATCGAGACGGGCCAGAGAGAAGCTGGTATTGCAGACTAGCCAGGTGTGCAAGGTTAAAGACCAACTATGTGGGCGTACACACACACACACACACAGCACAGCAGGAGCAGGTGCAAATACAAATGATCTTTGAAACCCACGAGAGGTGGCAGGATGAAGCACCGAGGCACAGCACTAAGTGCACGGTAAAGCGGCGCATTACAGCGTCTCTCTCTGAACGCCGCCGCAAGTCCAGAAACTCAAAATGCACGTCACCGTCACCATTTTTTTTTTTTTTTTTTTTTGCCTTGTTATTTATTCTACCTGAGCACCACACTACATCCAAATCCCACAGAAGAGTGTGTGGAGTGGATGATAGTAGTGGCCTCTCTCTCGCCTAATTTGTAGTAATTGGTAGCTCATTAGGTGAAGCAGGTCAGTGTCACGGAGAGCAGGCTGTCAGGGCGCGAGGTTAATGACAGAGAGGAGACGCAGACAGGCAGATTAAAAACTCTGTCGTCTGCCATGCTTTCTCCTCTGCCGTCGTTGTCTCTGTAGCCAAAGGTCCAGCTGTCCACCATATGCAGAGTTCTGACTGTATCTGTCGCACAACTCCGTGGAAAAGTTCACTGCAACGCGTCTGCTGTGTGATGAGACGATGGAGAGGAAAAGAGAAATTACGCTTTTCCACTATACAGTTCTAGCATAGCTCGGCTTTGCTCTACTCGTTTGTTTTCCTGTGGTTTTCCATTTAGTACCAGCTCTGGTGAGGTTCCAAGGGAGCTGAGCCGATACTAAAACAGGGTATATAGGAATCCTGACGTTAATTTCAATACCTATTTGAGACTTTTTCAAGACCTTCTCAAAATATTTTAAGACCTTATCGCCACTTCAAGCTGTAATCATTTTCCCAAAATTGATTTATCAACTTTTAATGCTTTTTAAGACCTTGTAAAATGTGACGTTGACAGACTGCCGGCCACTGATTGGTCAGTGTAATCACTGGAAGAGTCACGAGCACAACGTCCGACACAAGAATAAAGCCAAATAAATGCCGCAATGAAGATCAGTTAAAAAGACTTAAAGCTCCCATATAGTGGTCCTGTTGCACATATATGTTAGTTATGGAGGTCTACTTACACACATTAACTTTTTCTAATGGTCAAAAACCTCCTAGTTGCTGTAAATGAGCCGATAGAAATCTCTCCTCACTGAAGCTCTCGTCAGTCGCACTGTTTCAGACTGAAAATTCACCCCCAGAAGACAGACTGTGTTGTGATTACCCAACACCCGGAATTGACGTAATCAGCACACAAGCTCTCAGAATGGCTCTCGGTGGATGCACTGCTACTCATTATCAAACTGTTTAAAAATGGCTTCGTCACAACTCCCTGCCTCAGTCCCTTTTACGACTTTGACCCGGAGCTAGAGTCCGAAGTCACTGTCGCTCGTGAAACACCTTCACAACGGACGTTCTTCTTCTTCTGCAGTTCAATGTACGCAACCGGATGTGTCCGGACTAGTGCCCGGAGCAGGAGGATCTGCTGTTTAGGAGAACCGCTGTTTACATAACCAGAACAGGTTTTTTCAGAGATCTCGCTGAGCCCGAGATTACAATAAAACACAGCGTTCTCGGCAGTGGTTGAACTGTTTGTTTTGAACCTTCAGGGCTTCATAAACAAGGTAATGGCGCAGATACACACTAAAAAAACAGCGTTAATGGGAACTTCCGTTCTACTGGAGCTTTAAAAATCCTGAAAACACACGCTAATCTCCAACATTTAGCAAGGAAATGTCTAAAATCTCAATATATAACTATATAAATATATAATCCATCCACAGACACGGTGACAGACGTCGGAGTGTTTGAGAAAAGCTTCAGTCAGCCGAACACTGACACCACACATCCTGACTGGGAACGAACCAGAGATACACAAACAGAATGTGACTGTGTGATATAACAGTGGAGTGTATTGAATGTCAGCGCATATGTGACGCTCAGACAGTGAGTGACAGGTATTCTTTATCAGCCGCTGTGTAACAGCATATTGTTGTTTTTTACTCTCTGGACTAAGCAAACAAAGAGAGAGCATGAGTGTATAATATTCTACATCACTGTTACCGTGTCACATCCTCCCTGTCTTTCCTGTGCTTTAAAGTTCTCATGTCGGCTACATCATTGTCAATATTAACTTTCATTCTTACTTTGCTTTTTAGGGAGCGTGTGCTGAAACATCAGGCCGTGGAGTGCAGATGAAAATTCATCGGCATGTTTACAGGAATGTTTTTTATCAGTATGCACTGTCCATCTTTCCACTAAATAAATAAATAAATAAATACATATTTGAATGTGTGTGGAAAATCTAACCAAAATATCATATTCTCACAAATGTTCCATGTTCCAAGGTTCCATGCAACACTGCAAAGAGGTCCCTGAAAAGTTTTAGTAAAATAAAAAAGAGGCCTGTTTAGAGTATATTAATGTAATATACTCTAAACAGGCCTCTTTTTTATTTTTATTTTTTAACAGACATTCTCATTTTGTAAACAAAAATGGTTCATAGATGACTTTCTAATCAAACAATGTTGAGTCAAATGATTCCATGGGATATTGATGAGGGCGTCACCAGAATAATACTTTTAAAACTTCTAAATCTTCATGTTTCCATGTTTATGTGTGTATATGAATGGAGTATTAGCACAAAAGTTGGTGGATTTATTCCCTCGTAGAAATATGATTGTGTTATTTTATCTTTCAGACAGTTGTTATGGCCCTTTTTTTTTTTTTTTTTTTTTACTTTATTTTTATCAGAACAGTTCAAATTCACAGGGCCTGTCAAACAACAACAACATTGAGTTACAGGAAGCGAGAGACCTGTCACAGTGACTCGCCGCCGTGAGTGGCGGGTTTTTTTTTTTTTTGAGGGGGGAGCAGCTGCTATTTTATTTCTCCGGCAATGACCACAGGATGCATTTAGTGAGATCTGTGAGGTGGACAGAGCAGCGTTAATGTGATAGTGATACGACAGCGAGACGTACGGCAGACCTGCGGATGCACTTAGCAGGTGGTCAGAGAGGAGAGCGGACGGCCACATCCAGGTGGTTTGAACTTGAGACAAACTCCTGTCAGTCCAGCAGGCAAACTTGACTCTGTGTGTGTGTGTGTGTGTGTGTGTGTGTGGAGAAACATCACCTAATGGATCACATAAAGAGTAAAAGTGTGTAACTTAAGAGTGACGGCTAACTGAGCGAAACTGAGCTTGTAAGAGCTCTTAAGGTTATGTCAGTCTAACCTCATGCACCTCTTACATAGGCTTTTTCCCATCATTACGTGGAATGGATTACTGTACCCAATTTAGATCGTGTTTCATCAATTTTCTCTTCTTCTTCTTTTTTTTTCTTTTTTTCCCACTCGCAGAGACTCAAACCTGTGGCATGAATTGTGAGTAATTATCAGCTGCCAGTTTGCCCAGACATAATCGGGGTACTTTTGACAGGTGAGTTATTAAAGTGTCCTTTGTACCTGATAAACATATTAATTTATTTCAAGATAGATAATTTCATCAATGCAGCAGTCACATCATATACGGGCTGGATGATGCCCTCTCCGTTTTAATTATGCAAACATCAGAGTCGTCAAAATGACAGATTTTTAGACATTTAGAAGCCGCAGCAGCGTCCTTTTCTCCTTCCGTGAAGGTTTGATTAAAAGAGAGCAACTCTCGCAACAACGGTATTGTTTGTTCACACAGTCACTTTCAAGCTGGAATTGTCGGGTTTTGTTTGTGTGTTTTATTCACATTTCATGAGGAAAAACCTATTTTATGCAGCCACTGTTATTCACAGGAATAATTGATCCTTCAGCCAGCCCTCACTAATAATAATTATAATTATAGTAATAATAATAAAAAGCTCTTATAGGATAATCAATACTGTTCTCAAACATGATTTAACTTCCTATGGCAAATAACTATATTATTATAAATAAAAGAATGAATAATATATTTCTATCTTCAAAAATTCATAGATAAAGACGTGTAAGGAAGTGCTGCTGAGCTGTAAACTGAAATTAATTCTGAATTATGGATCATGTATTTCTTTTTTTTCCGTGTTTATTGATTTGTTGTTTCTTTTACTTACAGTGTTTGTTGACAAATGTTAGTGAATGTTTTGTGCAAATTTTGTAAAAGGTCAGTTCTAGTTCCATGTTCTCAGTTTCACATCATTACAAAACTAAATACATGTTGTTGTTTTTTTAAATAACTGATTGTTCAACATTTTCATGAGTAGAAATGACTGTTTTACTAAGCTACTACCTGGATATTATATAACATGGTATTCCTATAAAATTGACTCTGTAATATCGCAAAATCACCCGTTATTACCAGGCTGGAAACTGAACTAAATCCATTATACTTCCTCCCTACACCTATGTTGTAAATAGAACATTACCATATTGTCATTGTATTGTAATGTAAAGTGTGACCTAAAGTAGCTTTAACATGATATTTCACACGTCACTGATTCAGAACTCATGAAAACATTGTAAACCTTATTAAATCAAATAAAAAAAATAAAAATCTCTATTACTTAATCACACACATTTGACCAAAGTCATGTTGTGCATGAGGTTTTGCTGCTATAACGTTGCAGCATTGACTAATAATCCCCCTGGTTCCTGTTGTAGTTCTTGTATTTGTTTACTGGCATAAACACTGACCTTGTCAAGACCCAGTGGTCCTCAACACCTGGCCCCTAATCAGGCAGATGGAGAACTGGTTAAGTTTAGGGCTAACATTTGATTTGTGGTTAGGTTATGAGGCTTTGTTTAGCCTGTTGAAATGAATGGATGTCAATCCAGTGTCCTCACAAGATTAACTGCTAAAAATTTAGCAAGATTAACTCACTAAAATTTGAAAACAAATGTTCCCTCTCCGGAACCTCGGCAGCACGCCTCCTCACTCACACCTGTTACCGTGACCATGTCATTCCTGTTCATCAAGAACTGCACTGGCTTCCTTTACTGTTCAACCCCCCCCGCCTCTCATACCACAACAACATGCTCCACCACCACCACCACCACCACACTCCCTCATGGAGTCTCTGCTCCTCTGATGTCAATCACCTGCACCTCACACCCTCCCTCTGGAACCTAAACACATCCATGACTGTGCTCGGCCACCTCTGTGGTACATGTGTGGCTACCAGCAGACTATACCCTCATATACCATGCACTCTTAGGGTGCTTTCAGACCTATAATTCGATTGCTTTGGTCTGCACCAGTCAGAAAAATGTTACAATGTAGCAAACAGACGTGGGTACGGTTTGCTTTCACATATGCAGAGTTCTAAACGAAACCAAAATAGACCATCGGCACTGGAATCGGACTAACCCCCGATTTCACCGGGCGTGACCACCCCTTCAGGCAGTTTCTCGGACCGGTTGATTTGGTGCACACCAAAGTACCAAGATTACATTCACACCCACGCAAACGAACCGAACCACAGCATTTGGTGCGCACGAACACGTTTGGTGCGCACCTAATGCTGTAAGTGTGAAAGCACCCGTAGAAATAAAAGTGCCAAGTAGAACCATATAAGGTTCTTCGGCTTGTCCTTATAGGAGTACTCTTTCTGGCTCCAGGTAGAACTGAACCCTTTTGGAGTGTTCCACAAGGATCAAAATGGTTCTTTCTGGAACCATTGGTGTTACCAAGAATCCTTGAAAAACCCTTTCTTCGGGAAAGGGTTTTTCAGAAGCAAATGATTCCAGGTAGAACCTCAACCCTTGTAGAATAAACCTTTTGGAACCCTTATTTCTAAGAGTGTGGTAATTGTCTTCTTCTTTTGACCAAAACAAGAGCAAGAGACACCAACTGGACTGGAAAGTGCACGTGTAGGCGCAATGGTCCATGTGGAAAAACCAAATGTACGTCATGCAGACGTGGCAGAAAATATGACCTGACCACTGACCAGTTAGTCCAGTAAAGCTTAGTGAGTTATGTTGTTGGGTTTATGTATTTTTTTCAAGCCGTTTTCTCTATCCAGTGTGAATGGCACTTTCTTTGAAAGGTCAACAAAGACAAAGTGCTGTATTAATACAGACTATTTACCATTTACATCCCATAATAACACACTAACAGTTAAAAAAACAACAACCTCCAATACAAGAAAACAGAGAGTAAAATGTTAAATCCTGACACTTGATTTTAACAGTGTTTTCACTGGAAGATCAGGTGTCATATATTGTCTGCCAACAAGCCAGCGTGTCAGTCCATCGCTGTGCTCTGGGGAATTCAATAATTTGCTGATTTTGTTTGTTAACACAACGCAGCGCTCTGCCAAATTCTTATTTCGGCTTCACTCCGTCCAAAAGTCTGTCTAACTTGAAGGTCTTGGGGGTTTGGGATTCCCTGCTCGAGGTGACCTGAGCGGATCAGGCCCGCTGTGATTGACAGGTAAAGGCTGACCTCATCTGGGGTTGGTGGTCCCTGAAGACTGATCACTGTCACACAACATGGAGCAGATGGTACGGAACAACACATGCAACACTGCAATTGTGGAACACCTCGAGGGATTCTTTCTCCTCCTTGTGCCGCCTTAATTTACTCAAATGGCACTTGCACTGTTAGGAATTAAAACCATCTCTTCTTTTCATACAAATTGGATGCTTTAAATTGACCGTGTGTGAGAGACTGAATGGTTGTTTGTCTCTCTGTTGTGTGTCCCTGTGATGGACTGGAGATCTGTCCAGGGTGTGCTCCGTCTTTCGCCCCATGTCAGCTGGGATTGGTACAGCTCCCCTCAGGACCCTCATGTGGAGGATAAGGTGGTAGAAGATGGATGGATGGACTTTTCATACCTCTGTATCTGAGGCCTTTCACACTTTCATACAAGGTAAAACTAGTGCTGGGCACTAGGTTAACACATCACACGTTTCGAAAAGACGCGCGTGGCGTCATGTTTATGTGCCGCAACACCGGATTCCATGCACCGTTTACCAGTTAGCTCCGTTAGCTGCATTAGCTCCTTTAGCGCCGTTAGCGCGCCTGCAGTCGAACTGGAGCGGTCTGTTTATTAAACAAAGAAGAGCAGCGTTACAAATAACCAGCGTACCTGTGTACTGCGCAAAGTTTAGCGTTACTTTAGAGACTCATTTTAAAGGTGCATTATGTAATAAATCTAAAGCAACTGGCCATAAAATCCTCCTAATATGTCACAGAGACTCAGGAATAATGTTCATATAACAAACTGAACTCACCAACAACAACAGTACAGACAAAATATTTGCATTAAAAAAATATTTTGCACACTGCAAATCATGTTTATGTTTTGAAATCATGTTTTGGCATGTGTCGCCACCTACCGCCGTCTATCAATCATTGCAGTCAGTAGAGTCTCAGCTGAAAAGCCAACACGGGTTGCCAGTTACGTCAGAAAACGAAACCTAAAAGACCAAGGTATTTTGAATTTGAATGCAGTAACCGTTTTTGGCCACATTCTTACATATGGCACCTTTAACAATCCGGAGTCACGTAAACATGACATCATGCTCGTCTTTTTCCGGTCAGTCGTCATGGAAACGTGTCATGCGTTATAGTTGACGCCGCTATCCGCCGTTAACGTGCCCCAGCACTAGTAAAAACACTTCATATCACATGTCCGATGGCTGCAGAGAACTCACTTGAGCGCTTCTCGCCAGCAGAAAGTGGCAATAACTCGACAATAAACTGTCAAGTTTGAAATGAAAGTAGAACATAAGGTCTGCGCTGATCATTAGGTTTCAATTAATCACTCAATTATCTAAATGGTTCAGCGTGTGCGCCGAGGCAGACGGGATCTAAGACAGCAACATCAGTTAAAACAGTCTAATGAACTGAGCGGAATTCATCATGAAACAGCAAATGATTAGCAACTGTGTCTCAGGGGAATACTTCAAAAGCAACCTCAAAGTGGTTCGGTTTAGTGATGCTTTCCCTTCAAACGCGGAACATAAACACGCCGCTTACGACTACACAGGCGAGGAAAGCTGTCTCCCATGCCTTTCATTTACTGCAATAAATAATGATTCATCACCAAAAAAGTTTAGAGAGGCCGTATTTGTTTGCATCAGACGACTGTGACCTTTGTGGTGTTGTTCAGAGATTAAAGTGACACGGCAGCCAAACATGCTCAGAATCAACAAATTAACATACACCCCCTGCCCGTCACAGCCTGGCTCGACAGGGAGGGAGAATTCCGTTTGTTTGGGTGTGTTTTCATTTTTTTTGCTGAGAACGGCAACACGCGCGGCAGCGGCGCTAAGAGACCGGATGGATCACTGGTGGCTCCACTGCTGGGGACCACAACGTAATTAAAATGACAGAAACAAAGTGAATCTAATTAGGAATCCCTCCGCTCTAGCTCGTTAGCGCCCAACACTGCTCAATTATTTTCCTCCACGGAAAATAAATGAGGCCACTTGTCTTTGCAGATTTGGGGGCCGTGAGGTGCTCGGGGATGACGCGAACGCGGGGAAAGTAATTATTGAAGTCTAACTGGCAGAGCCGAAGCGTCTGAACGCAAACTTCTTACTCACGTGTGCTCACGACAGCTACGTCGGTCAGTGGAGGCCAGGGCCGGCCCAAGGCATAAAGCGAACGAAGCCGCTGCTTAGGGCCCCGTGACCACAAGAGGGCCCCCAAGAGCAATTAACTAAAAAAAAGGTTCGGATTGCTGATTATTTAACTTTATATTTTATTTATAAACCATTTGTATTACCTTGTTCCGAGTGCCTCTGTTGATTTACATTATTATTCAAGTATTTGTTTGATATTTATTTGTTTATTTTATTTAGTGCTGTGTTTTTTTAACATATAAAAGTCAAATATTTGTATTACAGGAGTGTATTTTGAATCCCCCCCAAAGAGTGTGCACATTTTTAGATTTTCAGACCTTAATATCTTAATATCTTAATATTTTATTTATAAACCATTTGGTTTTATGTATTGATTCTCTGTGTCGCCAGTAGGGGGAGTTGCTGAGTTTGCCAAATATTAATTGAAAGATTTTTCTGTAAGTTTGAAAATCTGGTGTCTGCTTCCATGCAACAAAAGTTCTCACATTTAGTTTTACAAGTGTATTCGTATTGGTGACAGAGTAGAATAAGTAGAATACCTTTAGTATAGTAGGTGTGTGAATGATCAATAATCATTATTATTGGCAGTAACAGAGGGCCCCAAAATCGAATTTTGCATAGGGCCCCATGAAGGCTTTGGCCGGCACTGGCGGAGGCACACACACCTGAAAACAAGCGCGAGGCTGCTTCGCACGGGTCACCGGCTCGATGGGAGGTTGATGAGTATGTGGTTGTGAGAATGTGAGATTCCCAGCGCTCCCATCCACTGCCTGCGTGCCATCACACAGAAAGAAAAAAAAAAACACACAGCTCATCAGAAACAGTTGGACCTCCTCAGTGTTTCTGTCTGTGGTCTGGCTCTCTGGCTCACACCTACACACACACACATCGCTTTCTTTCGTAGTATGTCCACAATCGCCAGACCCCCCACACATACACACACACACACCCCGGTTGGTGTAGTGAGGTAAGTGAATCCAGTGGCTGATAGTTTGGAGGGAGCCTGGGGAGCCATTGAGAGCCCATTAGGAGGTTAAGTGGAGGAAGCTCTCCATTGTTCTGCTGTTTGATTCCTGCCCTGTGACCCACACTCTGCTGGCCAGAGCCTGGGAAACCCTGTTAGTGATGACGAGGGGGGATAAAGGAGCGTCTCACATGCATGAGTACACACACACACAGCTGACATACAGGAGGTTGGAACAGTACGGAGCACTGACAGTTGGATGACTCCCCCGTGGGCCGCTGGCTGTCTGTAAGGGCGCACAGGTTTCCGGCCAGACGACAGTAGCTGCGCATAAGGCCAACAAAAGGGCAAACTCCAAAAAGTCAGCCTTTACGTGATAGGAAAAGTACAACTTTCTGATATGGAATCCGACTTCATACTTTGCTATTGGCGAGACTTATTCAGTAACAGCTAACTTGTTGGTTTCAAGCCAAAAGGTGACGCCATATTTTGGTTTCACAAAGTCAAGAGGATTTGTGGAAAATCCTCTTGCCTGGTGTTTATTCTCCTCCTGTTTGACATTTTGCTTTGTCTTCTGTGGCCTTTTCTCCTGCTCTGTTTGACCACTGCTGGAAAAAATAACAACAACTCGGTGGATAGAACAAGACAACCACAGCTCTGTGAGGCAGTATTCACGCTCATGTCAATGCTTTAGGTTTTATATATAATTAGTCAGCCATAATAAAGGTTTTTGACCTAATCAATAATGAAAACTGACCTTATAATGTTATATGACTTTAACATATTCATCAGATTTCACAAAAATAGAAATCTAGAGGATTACATCACTAAAAATCACCAAAAAGGTCCACTTTTCCACTGTAAAGGTTAAAAATAATTAACATCTGTACAATAATGATATTGTATGATTATTTAATAACATGGATGAATGGATGGATGGTGTCTTTCAGTCCAGTTATCCAGTAATGAGCATGTGCATTATTGACTTGCTATATCACTATACTATATCATAAAAAATCACTTAGTTATGTGTCTGAAGATCTAGTTCAACTAAAAGGACAAAACAAGTGTCCAGTGTGATGAAGATCAACATGAACTGAAGACACAGACAGAAAAGTGGTTGTTTTTAATAATTCATAACCTGTGTTGTACAGGTTACTTGTTACTTATTACTAATTCAAAAGTAATACTTTGCTAAAAGGTAATCGATTATATGCCTTGTTATGTTACTTTTGTAAATACAATGGAAAAAGCAATGACCAACAAGTTTCTTGAGGAACCAAATCCACTTTATGGAACCAAAGATTTAGCAGTCAAGCTGCAGAACCGCAAACACGGCAGCAGCAGCAGCAGCAGCAGCAGCAGCAGCAGCAGCAGCAGCAGCAGCAGCAGCAGCAGCAGCAGCAGCCTCTCAAGGTTAAAAACTGGTCTCTCTCTCAGTTTCTTTTTACTGTTCTCTGCATATTCCTTCTGATGTGACCTGGTCGTCGCGGCCGCTACCAAAGGATGCAAGGAGGCAGAAGAGAACGCAACAGGGGAGGAAGAGGAACGACCGCAGAGTAATGTGGAAGATGGCAGTGGACTCGGTGTGGGGGTTTGGGGAGGAGAGAGAGAGGGGGAGGAGGAGGAGGGGGGAGGAGGGAGGAGGGAGGAGGGAGGAGGAGGGAGGCGAGGCTGGATGTCTTGTTTGGCTGATAGTAATCTGACAGCTATTAGAGAGAGGAGAGTTAGAGACCTGCTGGCCTGGTGCTGGCTGCTGCTGCTGGTGTGTGTGTGTGTGTGTGTGTGTGTGTGTGTGTGTGTGTGTGTGTGTGTGTGTGTGTGTGTGTGTGTGTGTGTGTGTGTGTGTGTGCGTGTGTGTGTGTGTGACAGGCGGGGGTGTAATGGTGGTGTTTGAGTGATGTGATATATCCTCTTCTTCACACTGGAACAGCCAGCCAGAGAGAGAGAGAGAGTGTGTGTGTGTGTGTGTGTGTGTGTGTGTGTATCACTTCATTCTTCTACATTCAATTCTCTCTTAGCCTCAATGGCCTCTTTCTCATCTCCCCTTTTTTTTTCCTCGCTCTCTGTCGTTCCTCCTTCCTTCCCTCCCTCCCTCCTCCTTCGGTGCAGCGGGTGCCACTGTACATTTCAGTGCCTCTCTGTGTTACAAGGCCTGCCCTTAATTTGACAGTGTCATGGGGATCCATCTTCATTCTCTCACTCTTTTCATAATCTGATCCTCTTCCTCTCGCATGCAATTAGTGCCCCTCCTCCTTCCCTCCCCCCTCCTCCCTCCGCTCCGTCCTCGGTCCCCTTGCGGCCCCCGAGCAGCGTGCCGCTGCCCCCGCCGCGCGGCCTGGATGATTGCTACAGCTTTCCCTGTGCAATCCATTTAGAGCCGGGGCCCTGTAATGAATATGTACATTGAGAGGGACCTCGGCGGTGGCGGGGGTTGGCGGGGGGAGGGTCATGAGCAATCAACCTTGAATTCAATTATGCCAGTGAAGGTTAATGACTGTGCTCAGTGGTCAGAGGCACGCGCCACATCGCCCATTAAAGCAGCTTGTCAGAACTGACAATGTGGGGGCAGGGAGGGAGAGAGGTGGGAGAAAGAGTGAGGTGGAGGGTGGTGGGACGGAGGGAGGAAGGGATGATGAGGAAGAGTTTGGCCCGGGCAGATGCATGCACGTCGAGAGGAAGACGGAGTGAGCCGGCGAGCAGGGGAGGAGTCACGAGACACGAGCAGCCAGTTAGATGGACGGATAGATAAAATGGTGTCAGTCGTAGGTGCTAGATTACATTGAGTTCACCGAACAAATCAGATTGCAAAGTTCTTCAGCCTCCACCGCTGCCCCCCCCCCCCCCCCCCCCTCTTCCGCCTCCTCCTACCTCTGTGTCCCCCTGAGGTGAAGCCGAGCGCACAAGCTGTAATATGATTAGTCTACATAAAGACGTGTCTGGAGTGTAATTCACTGCTCACTAACGAGGCCCTGTCTGAACCCAGGACAGATGAATCCTCCTGGTGGCACACGCTCACCTACTGCCTGACTAAGCCCCTCCCATCCGGTTCCAAACCACACCCTTCATGCCACTGTATTCCTTCACACTGCAGCCTCTCCCCTTCACCTCCCCAAAACTCCAACTAGTGTCAACTAGTGTCTCATACATCATCTAACCCTCTAAAGCCTGGGTTATTGTCTCCACAGCACACCTGACTCGAGGCTGCACACAGCAGAAATGACGTCATCACCTCCAGGCTCGAAAAAGCTGTCGTGGCTCTTTGATTTTTTGCTATGAGATGCTTACTATGCACTCAAAAGGTAAGCCGTATCAATCACTGCTTGACACATCACACATCTCTTTTACTACTTTAATTTAGCTAAATAATAGATGCATCAGGTGTGAAAAACCAAACTCGAATCGTGTGCCAGCCACTTCACTTACAGCACACACCGTCTATTGGAGGTAACAATGGAAATGGAAACATACTCTCATGAGTTACCCCCGAAATACACTGGATGCAGAACAGATGCGCTCAGCTCTGATCCACTGGACAGCCGGAGTCACCAGACCAGGTTTTTTCACGGTAATTCTCGTGAAAAAATATGTGAAAAAATACTGCATGTGTTGTAAACGCAACAAAGGGAGCAGTATTTTTACCGACCAAGAAACAGGAGGACGCTGGGCTTGCAAGGATTCTTTCTACGATGTATTTAAGTGAAACACGGAGTGGTGTTAACACTCTGAAAAGTAAACCGGATGTTTTATTTTTCTACGTCCACTCCAGCTCGTGCTGAATTCTGCTGAATTTATCCCGGATCGGAGACACAACGCAACGGCACTACAACCAGTGTATTTTGCGGGATATGGTCTTAATTGCTAGTTTTAAGTCTTCCTCAATAGGATATGATGCAAAATTCACAAATTATGTTCCACTTAAGAGGAAAATTCGAAGAACTACCCAATTAGCATCATTTAAAAATAAACACGACAGAGGTTACACTTTTGTTATATCTGGGATTTCGTTAAGGATAGTATAGAATGTCCTTAAATCAAGCCCCTTGTGACAGTGAAGAGTATTTCAGTTGCTTGTTCTGCCCTTGTGAGAAATGACTTTTGACACTTTGTTCTGTCATGTTATTCTGTTCTTTATACGCCACAACACACATGTGTTGTGTGGCATTTCAGCACAGGGCAAATCCACATTTTAACCACAGTGGGCACCGTACTGCAGACTTGATTTGTCAGCATTTCTACAAAACCTTCTGCCACTGTTGTTGCTGCTGAAGTGTCTCTCCTGTCACATCTCTGTCCTGCACCTATTGTTCACGTCTATATTGCATTTTGCCGACAGTGCGGATGTGCACAACTGACACTCCAAGCAGACACAGGATATGCGCGGCACGCGTGGGCAGCCATCATTGTCCACTATTTAACAGGTCGATCAAGTACGCAAAGTCCCAATGATCGAATATTCGAGGCAATTCCAATGCTGTCACATGACATCAGGATTGTTTCAGGCTTTTACTCGGTTGTGCTTTTACAAATCCAGTCAAGTAAAGTGCTGTAAACACGGATGCATCTCCTCTTCACTCCTCACTCTCATCCTCACCTCCGAAGCACTGCATTTATCTTCTCCTCTCTCGTCTCCAAACATTGATAGAACAATGCACCGCTAAATGACTCAGCAGCTTTCCTCCTGATCCAGTTAGAGCCCATAAAACTGCATCAAGAGCAAAAATGGAAAGAGAGGGCATCGACATCGAAGGAATAATCTGTGCACAGAAGTAAGTGGTTGTCCGTACAATGACACAATCTTATAGAAGTAATGGCCATGCCTTTATGCTTTTTTAACCTGCTTACATTCTGATAGTTTTTAAGTTCTGAAGGTAAAATCTCTTACCTTTTGTCCTTAGCTCAGAACAAGGGAGGAGCCAAGGCCTCCCTGCCTGTGGGCAAGGTAATACGATAAAACAAAACATTAAAAATCAATCCATATATGTTAGCTCTCCTGCTAGCATGACACGCCAGTGCAGTGATGCATGGATCAGTTACGCATATGAAGACATAAACAAAGAAAAACAGACAAGTGAATTGAATTAAATGGACTCCGTTACAGCCAGTTGAGTTCTTATCGGACTGATATTCACTATCCTTGTGATACGGCCTCTGTATGGGGAGATTCATGGGTAGAAGCTACGTGTGAGCCTCCTTGTTCTGGCCTTGACGTTTCCACCTCCTGGTTCTTGGTCCGTGTGGGTCGAGCCCCCAAAGATCTTCCTACAGACCTACTGGTGTCAATGTTGTTCTTTATGGGAGTCATGACAACCCTTTTAAAGAAGTTCAGGACTATTGGGGTGGGAGCTACCTGGCGATAGTCATTCGTGCTTATTATTGCTGCGCTCTTGGGCACAGGGGATGATGGTTGATGGGTTGACACACCGGTACCATGACCCGAGAGAGTGAGGTGTTAGAAATATGGGGATTCATGAACACAGTGTCTCAGAACCCTTTGTGGCATATTGTCTGGGCCTGCTGCTTTACAGGGGTTGGTGCACTGCAGTGTTTTCTTCACAATCTCAGCAGATAAACTGGGACGCAGAGGAGTTAGTGGCTTCAAATCGGACGTAGAATGAGTTAAGGGCATCTGGAGAGAAGGGTCACTAGATATCACTGTTCAGATCGAGTCAAAATGTTTCTTTTAACCTTGACCATAATCTGCTACCTGTCCTTCCATAAACATAAACCTGCATTATAGATTTTTTTTTTTTTTGGTCAGCTGGTGCAATTCAATAAAGTTGTAAACCGTCAAAGTGTCACCTTATACTGATGATTTGCCAATTTTTGGCTTGTACCTTATTCTACTTCCATCTGAGTTTTCATCACTTTGTATCAGTACAAGCAGTGCAAGGTTGTTGTGCTTTTGGCCACAGTGAGCAATGGCGTCCAAGAGAGAAATACTGTTGTTGTTGAAAACTGTGCCGTTTCTCACAGTTTTAAGATCATTTGAGGCGAGAAATTGGCCATTTAGAGTCTAAACGTGTGCTGTGTGTGTTAATATATTTATAGTTTGGCAGCGGCGTTGTTGGCGGTGATCAGCTCCACCTCTGTGGACGCTCAGTGCGCACAGTGGCTGGCACAGAGCAGCGTTACCTCTGCCTGTCCTGAGGACCAATCACAGGCCTTGCCGTCTCCGTTGACCCTTGACGGAGTGACGGACACTTAAAATTGTTTTGTGCAGTCGGAGACGATGCAGAGGCTCTCCGACGACGCAGAGGGCTCTGAGTAACCTACGTAGAGCACTTTTACGCAGGAGTATAAATTGGGCTTTACTGGTTTATCCCTAGGTTTTACCATGTTGAGTACAACCAGGTCCTAGCCTAAACAACACTTAACCTTTACAACAGGTTTGTGAAGGTACAATAACAATAACTTTAAGAATTGGCTTATAAACAACATGGTAAAGAGGAAATCTTATGATTGTCTACTGCTATAGGTCTGTGCAAGTCGAGGGAAGTTAAATAGGTAACTTGTGGACTTGTTATTTTAATCAGGAGCTTGTTTGTGTTGGACACTACAGTAAATCCAAATGGACCAGAGTTGTGGAAGTCGTGCTGAAGCCTAGTCCATCTGTGGTGTGTGTATGTATGTGCACGTGAATGTGCACGTGCCGTTCCGCACCTCCCCGCGTGTGCTACACTCGCTGCCCCCCAATATGTGAATCCCTTCCCTACGCTGTATCCATCACAAAGGAAATTTAAGGACGAGAGGAAAAGTTTGCCACATTGGCGTCCTCCTTAAATAGTTTATGTTGTTCTCCGATGAAGAAAATATCAAATTCACGATGAAAATTTATGGAAATTAGATAAATGCTATTACAGCAGCGACTTTTTAAAGCAATATATTCTTTCCCGTGACAGTCTATGTGCGGATGATAAATAGGAGGTAGTCAGAGAGAGTTGGGAGGGTCTTCCCTCCTGTGCAGCGGACCTCTGGATCTGTTATTGCATTTCAGCCTAACAGGATCAACATGCATACTAAAAAATGCAGCTTCCCAAGAAAACCCCCCCCACCCCCAGCCCCCATCCCAACATTCCCATCACCCGTCTACCTCTGTGCCTCACTCTTTTTATTCGTCATCAAGAATCTAATATCATCTCCACCACAGTGAGGTGTCAGGTTATTGCAAATAGGATGATATTTTCCCTTGGAGCGGACAAGGGGACAGTATAGCTATAAAACGTTGATTTATCAGCTTGTCAGAAACAAGTATCTTTGAGACACTAATGTCTATCTGCATGTGTGTGTGTGTGTGTGTGTGGTTTGATTGACAGCGTCTCATACTCACGTCTTGTGCACTTGCTCTGCTCCCGTCACAGAGCCATAATCTGTCGTGGCTTCCCATCGGCTTGTGTTGATTGGTTCAGTCACATCAAACAAGACAAAATTCGGATCATTTATTGACCACTGTCTCATCTCTGCAATTCTTCCGCCATCTGAGTGACACATAATAATTTCCCACTTTTGGAATCAATAAAGTAAAAACGGCTCAGATATTTTTTCCCCTCCCTCCCCCACGACGGAAAGTTCTCCGCTTCCGACGACGACAGAAACCCACAGATGGTTTGTGGGAGTTTTGGTAGCAGTGTGTTGTTTGGCTCGAGTCACAGTTCAGCACCAGTTTGATACAATGTGGGAAAAAAAGCAACGTATTGTTAGATAGCTGCAACTTCATTGTGACTACAGTGTGGTTCAGTTATTATGAAGTTATGAAGGATATCTTGATGAAGTCACCATGAAAGTACAATTCATCGATTACTAAATTCATTGTCAACTATTTTGATAATAGATTCATCGGTTTGATGATTAAAACAAGATTTCTGATCATTTTAGCTTCTTAAATGTGAATATTGTCTTTGTTTCTTTGCGCCACATAACAAAGAACTCATTAAAAACTGAATCATTTTGGTTTGTGGACAAAAACCAAACATTTCCATTTCCAGGTTTGACAAACACTGATCAACTTTTCTTTTGTTTTACATTTTCTGACATTTTATGGACCAAACGATTAGTTGAGAAAATAATCGATAGATTAATCAGTTGATGAAATATCATTAGTTGCAGCTCTAAATATTTCTGTCGGTGGATGAAAGTACAAGATCATTTGAAACCCTAAACCAAGGCTATTAAACTTAAGGCCCGGGGGCCAGAACTGGCCCTTCAAGCACTTTGGTCTGGCCCGCGGCCCATTAACCCATAAATAATGAATGAATTATTAAAAAGCCAATAAAACCGTAGCTTCGCCTATTTCTGGCACTTTGCGACACTTTGCGTCCCTTTTTGGCAAATACTAGTACAGCTGTAATTGTAGGCAGTCTATGTATGTACCAGAATATTTTCTACTATGAGCCAACTGTAGCGGTACCATGTGTCTTGTTGGTACTGTAACTTTTATTTTTTGCACTATGAGCCAACCGTAGCAGTTGTACCTGAATATTATTGGGACTGATATTTATTTACTTATATTTCTGCAAAATTAGCCTATTGTGGCCATTGCACCTTAATGTTGTTCATATTGTAACCTCTAATTCTCTAAGAGCCAATTGTGACTGTTCTACCCAAATGTTGGTGGTACTGTGACCTTTTAGCCCTATACGCAAAGTGTATTGTACCTGAATTAGGGGGTTTTGTTACTTACCTTTTTTGCACAAAACTAGCAGCCATTTCAATAAATAAGTGCTAAATAATTTATAACATTTTGTATTTATTTGAATCAGTTTACTGTAGATGCAACACAAAATAGTAGTACAGGGGTTGACCGGCCCACTGGTTGGACAACCTTCCGAAAAGCTGGCCCTCCAGAAATTTTAGTTGAATAGCACTGCCCTAAACCTTTACTTTGGTTATATTTGATTTTATGTCATTTTTTATGTTGTATTACCTTTGGAACGCAAATGTGTGGTACTGCTGTAAAATATGGTTATAAGAATGGTTATACCTACATTACACTGTCATCCATCCATTTTCTACTGCTTTATCTTCCACATGAGGGTCACAGGGGGCGCTGTGCCAATATCAGCTGGCGTAAAGGTGGGGGTACATCCTGGCCTGTCCATCACAGGCACACCTATAAACAAATATGGAATAAAAACATTTTCAGGCCAAATAAATTACAAATCACTCTTTCTTCCTACAAGTTTTTATGGCCAGATTTGGCCCGGCCCAAGGTCCAATTGCTGGTCCCTGACTCAGGGGTAGAGAACCCTTGAAATACACAGTTAACTGAAAACATTTTCTGTTTCTGTGGCCTGCAGGCTCACTGCCAGTACAATGAGGTCCTCGCATGAATGCAGGGAAGTGTGATAATTACTGCTATTCTGAGAAGCAGACGCAGCGAGCTAGGAGAGGGAGGGAATTATTGTTCTGCAGCCACAGAGAGGGGAAATACGTGTTTCCTTTGCTGGGCCTAAATATTTACCCTCCTCCACAAACAGCTGACTCATGCTCAGACGACAGTGTGCACACAGACCTCGCGAAAGCCCCTCGCTGTGTCCAAGTGAGGCCTGCAATCCGCCTAAAACACGGCTGTCATTAGGGAGTTTTACAGGCCACACACACACACACACACACACACACACACACACACACACACACACACACACACACACAAACTACACGTTAGTAGTTAATACCTAATCTTCCTAACAACCATTCAAATTAAAGGCCTAAACTTAACCAGGTCCTCAGAAATGTGGTTCTACATTAGGTTTTAGTCTCTATGAGGACTACTGGTCCTGACAAGGTCAGTGTTTATGCCATGCAACAAATACAAGAACACACACATGCACACACACGCACACACACACACACACACACATACACACACACACACGCACACACACACAGCTTCCTGATCTGATTAGCAGACTGCAGCTCCTTATGTTAGCCCGATGATAGCCCATTTCCCATTTTCCCATCAGGCCGGTGTCCTGCCCTCGTCCTAACACGGGACATTTGCTGGAGCGGGCGACAAAAGATTGTAGGAAGTGAGACAGCGTGTGTGCGCCATGTGTGTTATGAACCTCCGCCATCTGTGGGAAGCCTGCTCGTTTCAACAATGTAGATAAGCGATAGCGGTTTATTCAAGTCTACTTAACGGAGTGTGAATCCCAGTATTTTATATATATTTGTGTTGTTTTGTTTTGACAAACTTTTATTTGTCATTATTACATTCACTAATTTTACTCATGTTTCTCCCCAAAAAATTTAATTTATGTGAAAAGTTTTCATGTTTTACTACGGTGGCCCTGAGGTGCAAAACACAAACGCAAATCACAAAACACAACGCAAATCAAAAACACAATGCAAATCAAAAACACAAATCACAAATACAAACACAAATCAAAAACACAAACACAAATCACAAAACAAAAACGCAAATCAAAAATACAAACACAAATCAAAAATACAAACACAAATCAAAAATACAAACACAAATCAAAAACACAAACGCAAATCAACAAACACAAGCACAAAAGCAGAAAACACGGAAACATTAACTCAAAGTGGAAACACAAATCACACAAAGCTGTGTGGTTTTGATTTGTGTTTGTGTTTTTTGATTTGCATTTGTAATTTGCGCTTGTGTTTTTGATTTCTGTTTGTGTTTTGCACCTCAGGGCCACCGTATTTTACACTCTTGTAAGTAACGTAAAAGTAATTTTAACAAATGTAAACTACATAGAAACCTGATACAGAATTAATACAGTAATATTAGTCAATTGTGCAAACAATAGAAAAGGGCTTTGTTCGCGGGGTTTGGTTCCCGACTATCATGACCTAACAAGCTGCAGTCCTTCCTTCACCTATGTTTGGGTTTTCCTTGTTGTTTTCCTTGTTCCTTCCCCCAAGTTTGTGGTCAATCTGTCTTCACGAGCCTCCACACTCGTGTACACACTCACATACAAGCTTTGCTGCACATTAATGCTGGACCTGTGGCCTCTGCTGCTTAAACCTCTGCAGAAACTGACACGTGCAGATGTCAGATGGTTTACAAAGAGAAATCTGTCACCCAAAACATGTGAGGAAAACATTCATGGACTAAATTTAACAATAAAATTCTGATCATTCTGTGGATGAAAAGGAAAATATGAAGTTTATAAAGCTTAATGAAGCAAAATTCCTTGTCATTCATTCCTCTTTTTAACACAGAGAATGGAGTAGAGCTGAAACAATTACTCGATTAATCGGCTATTCAAGTGATAAATTAATTGTCAACTATTTTGATAAAACACATTTTCTGGGGGTTTTCAGCTTTTTAAATGTGAATATTCCCTGGAAAAGAAATCAATAAATCTGAATATTGTTTGGTTTGTGGACAAAACAAGACATTTGAGAATCTCGTAATTTCCATTGTCATTTACTGACATTTTAATGTAATTGACAAAATAAGCGACAGATTAATCGATTCTGAGAATAATCTCGATTTGCAGCTCCAGAATAAATTGTCGGAATTGAAAAAGAAAGAATGAGAAAGAGGAAAAACAAACAAACTTAAATCCTCCAGCTGTTTTTAAAACTTAAACAGTAGAGCTAACATTCACTGCTCAATTCACTTCTATAATCCCATGTGAAAACAAGAAGGGGGGCAATAAATAATAAATGGTCCTCTTTAAGCTGTGTTTTACTATCATAAAAAAGTAATACCTCTAATATGCATCTAATATCCCATTTGTCCTCGGTGGATTGTAATGAATAACAGAGCTGTACCAATTAGGGCCAGGGATTTACTGTTAATTACATTTCTAAGTTCTATTATGTAGTTAGCATGCATTAATCACAATGTTATTTTTCCAAATCCTATTTGCGGTTGAAGCAGAGTCAAAGTGTATTTGGAGTGGATTATCACGGCTCAACTTCTTGATGCAAAGTTCTCAGATAAACAGCCGCGGATCACGACACATTTTTGGCTGCAAGTTTTCAATGAAAGAAAAAAAAAAAAAAGAATATTCCCCCGGCACAGAATAATTCAATTATATATGTATTTAGATTCATATTGTGACTTTAAATATGAAATTATAAAAGCAAACCCAGAGGAGACAAAGCACATTTGAATCTACAATGAACCACTTAACAGAATAGTTTTTTGTTTACTATGCAAACGTGGAGACTCAAGACGCACCCACTTAGCGCTAATGCTAATGCTAACACTGACAACAGATGTGATGGTTGTTTGAATGATCTGTGATTAAATGAGAAGTTGTGAGTCGATATTAAATAAAAGTATCTGATGTCCATCATTCCTCTGTACATCAGCTATAGTACACATTTAAAAACATTGTTTTAAATATAAATGAAACACACATCACACATGTTAGCATCTCGACCGGCGACATTAGCTGCACACAGGAAGCGATATGTCAAGACGGACGGGCACGTTCAATATATCACTGAATATCACTGAAAACACAAAGACACACTCACAAAAAGTTTAAAAACTGAATTCTACTGCTCAAAAAAAAAAAAAAAAGCCATGAAATGGATATAAAATGTGCACAAAATTTGTATAATAAATTGGTAATTATGATTCCTTGCAATGGCAGACCTTTTAGAATATCTTTGTAACTCATTCCCAACCAAAAATAAAACACTATCACACTAGCGTAGCTAGAGCCCTCAAGGTTAATCATGGGAATTATATTAATATTATTAATAAGTATTTCATGCACACATTATACAAGTTTTTTCCTCCATGTCCATCAAATACTAGATCATAAACTTAAAGAGGAAATAAGTAGTTTATAGTGCCATCTAGAGGAGAGGCTGAAATTTACAACAAAGACCTGCTGCTCTGCTCACCCCCTCCCTTCCCTGAGCGCTACGGTATCCGCAGCTGGTCAAATGTCGTCCTCGTCGTCTTTCTCCGTGTCAGCAGATGAGGTTCGTGAGGTGAGGGAGAGGGCGAGCTACCGCGGCCGTAGCAGACGAAGCGGAGAGAGAGGAGGCGGGACTTCTGCTACAAGTAAAGAGACGCTTGATTTGTTCTCTCGCGTTTGTCCTTACAGGCTCCGGTAGAAACATGGCGTCTCGCTGCTAACAGTGGCTATGCAACCGTGGTCCGCGGTCATGTTATTTTACATGACTTTTTGAAACACTACGAAAATGAAACAAAAACTATTATACAGAGACTAGATAATGCAGGAGCACATAATATGTATAAAAAAGTGGATTTTGGGTTATATAAACCCATAAATACTACATATTGTACCTTTAAATAATAGATGCATTTAAACGGTTGATGCTATGGTGAAGCTAAAAAAAAACAATATATATCACAATGATATATATAATACATTATATAAACACAAAGACGCAATAATATATAATATATTATTATAATATAATGTATAAATCATTGTAATGATATAAATCATGCTAACCCATCCAAACATTGTTGGGGCTTTTAATAATTTCAAATCTCAGTGTGGCACTAGAGAAAAGGTCAGCAGCTCAAGTCTCAAGTTGTGAATATCAGGCCAAAATAATCTTGGGAATAAATATTTCGGTTGAGAAAATGATTTTAATAATATCTGAGTAACATGGACCGCGAGGAGGAAAAGTGACAGGAACGAGGGCTGCGCGGAGACAATAACTGTTTTGTGAGGTCAAAGAGAGAGTGTATAAAGACACACTTCCCTCTAATCAAAACCACTCCAACAATCTGCAGCTTCCTCCTCTGCTCTCAGTCTACTCAGGCAGGAGGAAACAGCGAGCGGACAGGAAACGTCAGATTATAAAACCCGGAAGCTGGAGTTATATTATCAGCTCACAGAGGAAGAGAAAGTTTCAAAACTAGTAGATATTCTGTTAGTATTATATTATGTCAGTCATGCACAACTGTGTGCGTTTAGATGGTAGATATCTGAAAACAAAGCCTCAGAAATAAATGGAATTATTAATGGTGGCCTTTTTTTTTTGGCCCTTTTTGGCCCTTGGTGGCTTTATCTTTCAGATAAAGAAGAGCAGGATGTGGTAAAGGAAATGGAGGACACTCCAGTGTTCAGTCTAACCTTCTCCTCTGGCCCTAATCCACTTTTTGAGAACCAAGACAACCTATTGGCATCCATTAATCCTGAATTGGCTCACAATCAATGGGCTCTTCAATAACTCCTTATTCATTAATTCATCAATATCTATTGGCCGCTCCTGATCCCCCATGTGTTCCACCTGTCACACGTCTGTCCTTCTTTTCCAAGCTCCACCTCTGCTCTCAGCCTTTATTCGGTTCCCTTGTAATGTGCTGTGGTTATAGTTTAAAGTAGTGATTATTACTTTCAATGAGCGTGAAATTAAGACAAATCCCAAAGACTGATTTTTGCTCCAGATTTAAAAGCAGATCAACACTTTACTTTTGAATTTTACCAGTGCTGACATTTATGACCAAATACCTGCAAAACAAATGACAAAACGTTAGCTCAGGACGTCACATGACTCAGACTTTTGGTGCTTTTCCACTGTACAGTTCTATCATGAGCTCGACTATACTAAAAAAAAACATTTTTTGCTATTCCATTAGGGATAGATCCTGGTCCATGGTGCTTGGGGGTGGGGAAAAAAATTGATTCACATAGGAATAGCGATTCTAATCAGCCACGATTCTGAATCTTTTAGCTTTTATTTATGCAAGTTTTTGTTTGTACAGTAAGTAAGTTTTTATTTGAATGAATAAATGTTAACTTTTGTCTTAAATTTGCCTTTGTGTGATCACATTGTCGCATTATCTTATACATACTGTATCGTTGATGCCATAATTTGCCTTAACACACTATGCATTGTATACATTTTTGAATCGAGAATCATTTGAATCGAGAATCATTTGAATCGAGAATCATATGAATCGAATTGGTTGAATCGAGAATTGATTTTGTATCAAGTCGTGACCCTAAGAAACGGAATCGTATCGAATCGTGAGCCACCCAAAGATTCACATCCCTACTCTTTTTTAAAACCTGCCCTGGCAACCTCAGCAAGCGAGTTGAGCCGATATTAAAATGTGATGCTGACTGGTCACTGTGGAAGCGAGGAGCATGATGCCCGACACAGGAATCGAACCGAACAATACCGGACTGTAGATCAGTTAAAAAGACTTAAGAATCGTGAAAACGTGTTAATCTCCAACATTTAGCAAGGGAATTTCTAAAATCTCACGTCACAGCAGGTCCATGCTGCTGTTGAGGAGGCGCTACAGTCATGGAAAATACCAAACCGAGTAGAGTCGAGCCGAGTCAGGCCAGAACTGTATCGTGGAAAAGTGCCATTGGGTTACACTGCCACGTTTGTCAAGGTGCGGCAAAAACGAACGGCACCACTTCCAGTTTCTAGCTGTCAGAATTCACTGTGCGCTTTAAATCCACAGAGATCACGCATTATACCACAGAACTTAGCATATGTGGCCCTTACAATGCCACCAGGTGCTTTTCACGAGTATGGGAATGGCCTGAGGACATGATTCAAATTTTCTGTTAAACCTTCCACCATCCTACTCAGAAGAACACTTAGATATCGCATGTAGAATAAACAAGACATACAAGCTAATTAGCTTTGAATGCTGTACCTGATATGAAGTGGGTTCACATCAATCCTTCTCCGATGCTTGATTTGATCATGTTTTATGGCAGCGATTTACCCCTGCCATCTCTCAGGGTCTTTGGTTGTCTGATAAAATGCTCTCCTTCATCTTTCAGGGCAACAACACTTTTTTTTTTTGCCATCTTCACTTTTATGAAAGAGTGGCCTGGTATACACATGTATAGCATAAGATTTGAACAGCACGGCCAACGCAGGCATGACGTCAGCTACCAGAGGTCTATTATAGACTGATTATAGAAACATTAGCATTCACACAGTCTTTGTGCACCAAACATGTCTTTTTGTTGTTGTTGTTGTTGTAGTTGTTGTTGTTGTTGTTGTTGTTGTTGTTGTTGTTGTTGTTGTGATTTTTTTGGTGCACAGCTGGTACTGAGACAAACAATCAGGACCTTCCTAAAAATCATGAATTCTCCTCTGAGTTATTCGGTTATGCCATTCATTTGCACAAAATGGGAAACCAAGCTTTCAGTTTTGTTAAAAAAAATTTTTTTTTAAAGAGCCATGATTATTATTTTTTTTTATAATATGTGATAAATAAATAAAAAACACACTGGCTTTGGCATGTTGTCATGTCACAGCTGATAACCCATCTGTGGTAGAGGGGTTAGGGAGCACAGGGACCCCAGCATGTGCCACTGGCACTCGATTAGAGGGACGCGTGAATGGGTGTGTCACAGTGTGCACAAAGTAAATCAATTAAACAGGAGGAATCTCAAGGGAGCGAGGGAGCCAGAGAGAGCGAGAGATAGAGAAGAGAAGATAGGTGCTTTCTTGTCCTCAACTCCCCAAAGACCCTTAAAGATAGATAGATATATAATCAGTGTTTGTATTACAAAGGCCACGATCATGTTGTAGCCACGTGTCTGGACGCCACGGTCGCAGCTGTCCGACCACGAAATACTGCAACACGAAACGTGAAATCTGCGTTTCCCTGTTTCTCATAAAACTGATCACAACCTGTTTGGAAACAAACATATCTGAAAAACTCTGTTGTCTGATTTACATACTTATCTGTATTTAGTTTTTCTGACTGTAAACAAAGACAAACATCTCAGCGATGCTCTGCAGCGCTGTGGTGCGCGGAGATCGAGAGGCTACAACCTGCAGCTCTGAGGTTGAATCGTCCCAGGAGTGAGGGTGGGAGGGTGGGGTTGCTGGGTCATGGGAGGATGCAGGTGGTGTGAACGGGGTGGGGAGACAGCGTCTAGCGTGCATTTAGCCTTTTGAAGAGGAAGACCTAAACCCTGCCCCTAACAGCAGGGTCCACAGGGACAGACTCACCAACCCCTACTTTTTTATTAGAAATTCATGAACCAAATCTTAGCGGTCAGACTGTGTGAGTGAACATTATGAAATAAAAATGAGCGCACTGCTATTGCATCCAACACAAATAAAACAATTTGAAGTTCACTTAAAAACAACCAAAAACAATTCATTCCCCCTCCTTCTCCACCTCCATCGAGAGAGAGCGAGCGGCTAGAAGAAGGGGGGGGTGATCCACGGGCGAAAGATGAGGTCATTTAGAAAAGAAGCAGCATTTTAATTGACACTCTCTAAAGTTCTCTGCGAGATAATTATAGCCAACAGCTGTAGACGGTGCAACATGCAACAACAATGGGACTTATTAGCATTCTGGTGGAGCTGTGACAGAGGAGTTAACATGCCTTTTAGCATGCGTTTACATGCATGCTAAAAGGCTGATCGCAGTCGAAAATCCAGCCAGTCTTTGTCAGATTAAGAAACCTGTATGATGCGATTCATAGTCCTATTACTCCTGCATGTATACGCAAAATCGGACTGGAGACGGACTTGGTGTTCTGAGCATGCACCAACATTTTCTTTCTGGTCTTTGACCCGGAAGTAGAAGGAGATGATGTATGAATTGCAGTGCTGTTGCCGGAAAAGAATAAACAACACTAAGGTGTTGGTGAGAGCGAAAGCCATGGAGAAGACTGTAATGGTAAATTCAATTTCTCTGACTCAGAGCTAAAACTTCCCATCACCCTGTACCTGCCCAGTACAGAATTCCAGGTCCTTTGTGTATAGTGAATTGTATATTGTGTATTGTGTCTAGCCTGAACTGACATCTTCCTACAACATCCGCAGGGAGTCGGCTCCCCGATACCGCCAGTAAACAAAGAGGTGTGAAAACACCGCCTTCAATGGCAGACTCTTTGTCTATTGGAGGAATGTAAAAAGGGGAGTTGCTCAGGTATAAATGTGGAGGGCTCACTTTGCTTAGGGTCTTTCTCCAGCAAGGATCACTCCTGTGAAGATTGAATAAATAGGATTTTCTCCTACGCATGTATACCTGGGACTCGGCAAGTTGTCTGGTTGCCCGTCTTAGTCGGACTATGGCGTTAGCTCAATTAAACTGTGCATGTAGACAAACTGATTGCGTTAGTCCAACTAAAATGAAAGTCAAGTGTGTCAAAGTCGGACTAACGCACCAAGATAATGTGATTGGAAGTCGAATTACGTAAATTCAGTCAAACTCAAGCTGGCCTCGGTGGAAAAGAATAAGATGGTCCTTTATTCGTCCCACAGTGGGGAAATTTACAGATGGTATGCGTTGGCCTGGAATCGAACCGAGATCAACTGCTTGGAAGGCAGCTATGCTAACCATTATACCACCAACGCATATTGTAATATGCTGCTACACAGAAGAAGAAACATGGCAGAATCCAGGCCGGTGTAATTCTTTAAACTGATATTCTCTGTCGCCTAAAAAAACTCCACATGCTAAAAACTAGCTTCCAACTAAACCGTAAGCTAATAGGGTACATATTGCGGACACACTTTATTCAATAACATTTTGTTGTTTGTGTACTGGGACAAGGACAGACGTCAACCGTAGCTTCGACGTAACCGTCGTGGAAACATAGTGACTGCTGTGTGCATGGACACTGTCGCACGCTTGCTTTGAGCAAGAACTGCTGAAGACTCCTGTTAGTGAGCTACACCAAAGGGTCAGAGCGCTTTTAAAATTCACACTCTCTCCGCTCTGCCTCAAAGCAACAGCAGCAGACCCCACTGAGCTCAACAATATGTGCTCCCCGTTTTTCGTCGTAATGCAGGAATTAATTATGAATTAATTAACATTACACTTAGGAACGGCTACTTTTAAATTCCCCCCAGTCTTTTCTGGGGTTTTTCCCCTTTCTTTCTCTCTCTTGGTTGGTTCGTTGTCAGGAACAATACGAGCAGCCGAGACAAAGACGGAGAGGATGGAGTATTGATGTATTGTGTTCTTATGCCTAAGACTATCTCCAGGTTATGAATTAGATGATGTGTGTGTGTAGAGTTTGTTTCTCCAGGCTAGCCATTAAATATTTCATGGAGGGGGATAAATGCTGGGAGAATGCTGCCCCCTCCCAACCTGATCCACGCTGCAATTAGAGGCCCATTATCCCTCTCTCAACCCTCACATTCTGTACAAACTGGGCCTCAGAAGCGGCAATAAAAAAGAAAAAAAGAAGCCCTGTGATGAGCTACGATAACGGCAATGATGAATAGAAAACGTATCTTTAGGATTTTTTCCGCGGCGCCATCGCACAGTTTTGCTAAACCGTGTGTGTTTATAGGTCATTTCCTGTTCGACATCATCAAGAAACGGAGTGGGGAAAAAAAAAACCCTCGAGCTCCACACGATCGGGTTTCATTCATTCCATTTGATTTGACATATCATGCTTCTGTGCCTTGGCAATAAGGACACAACATTGCAGCATATTGGCAAGCTCATTTGCTTTTCATAGCGAGCGTTGTGTCCAAAAAAAAGTGCCCCCTGGGATAAACACGTGTACGGGGACCGCGGGCTCGCCGCCCCAGCAGCAGGTGGCCCATTGCTGCCTAATGAACACTGCAATCTGTTAGGATCGCAGCGGCGCTTTTCACCAGACAATTAGGCGACTAAGCATGTCATTATTCCAGGCCAACAAGAAGAGCCTCTTCTCTAATTTCATCTTTTCATTCCTGTTTACTCACCCACACTCCCCTCATTAATGAGAGATTTTCCAGTCCATGCTAATTGGTTTCAATAACATTCATTTTAGTTGAAAGGAAACGATTCTGTTAATTGAGGAGCGCAGAGAGAGAGAGAGAGAGAGAGAACAGAAGAAGGGGGGGGGGGGCTTCTTTTCATTTTCAAGTGCGTCCATGAGATGACGCTTTTGAAAAAAACTGCTCTACAGGTTCAGAGCTAATGAAATTAAGTGATGCCGGCCGTGGCAAAAAGGAAAGCCCAAATTAAAAGCAATTTATTTTCATTGAGGCATGTGGCACTGTTCTGGCACAATTAATGGGCTGAGCATAAACGCACAGATACTGAAATAGAGAACAAAAACAAGAGACAAGATACAAAGAAAGGATTAGTGACACAGATTATTATTCAGAGCAAAGTCTAGACCTGGATTAACTGTAAAAAAAAACATGTTAAGTTTAGGTTAAAATTCCAAATACTGTAGATATTTGCTCGGGTTCAGAGTGGATCATTTCAGGACTAATTCATGACGCTGATGGGGAAGATATGTTCTTTTCATCATATTTGGTCAGAAAACATCACAGACGTAGTGTATGAAGTCTGTGGTGTCGTCCCACCGAGCACTCACCGCTGTGCTTTATCACCTTATTCATGTCTGCTCGTATTATTCTGGGGCTTTGTACTTGATTAAATGTGCTATTGCTGTTGTAAAAATATGAGGATGATTATCACTACGTCACAGGTGTGTGTTTACAAGGTGTTACAAGGAATTATTATGTTTGAATTTTTTGAACAATCCTCTCCTCATTCTCTCCCTTTATTAATATTAATATATTGATTGAATGAATTAAGAGTTATTGAATTAAATCATTTTGAAAAAACAAAATCATAAAAGTATAGGTATTAAAATGTAACCAAATTGGATCAGTTGGACATATTATAAGTACAATTTTATTCCATCTGCCAATTAAAACATTTTTGGATGGGCAAAAAGCTCCACAGTTGTATTCAGTGGACTTATTATTATTATTATTATTATTATCATTATTATTATTATTAGTTTATTTAAAAGGGGACAGTGCAATTTCATAGAACACATGATTACACATGGTTAAAAAAAGAGCCAGAATTAGCCAGAAGGCTAGTTTCCATCTGTAGTCCTGTGGCCATGATGTGAAAAAGTGACAATGTTTTCTCATTTGCTGTCTCCAAGGTCACGAGTGAAATCTAATCTGATTTCTACGATAGATTTACTGTACATATGCACCTCACTGAGTTTCATTGCATGGCCTCACGTCATAAAAATGGAATTTCTGCAACATTTGGAACATAAAGAAAATGCTTATATAATAATAATGATAACAGTCTTACATATCCTCATTAGTCTAGTAGGGATGAATTAATTTGCAATATAATCTTTGAAGTCAACGTTCAGTTCAATAAATGTGAGCACACATCCAAATATTAAGCCTTAAAGGTATGAATTGTTTCCACCATGTATGTGTTACATGTTTTTTTTAAGACAAAAGTCAGAACAAACCATAATTCGAACAATTAAATTGCAGAATTTGTGATTTATTCGACGACTGGTTTGTTTCAAAGTGCAATTTCCGATTCAGCGTCACGTGTCGGAGCTGATGTTAGAGCCTCAGTTGGGGCCATGACCTCTCAGATACGGTCGGTCAGATACCTAACCAGCCGTTGTGTATGCACACACACATATATATATATATGTATATGTGTGTGTGTGTGGTTGTTTAGTGACGGCAGAGTGAGCGCGTTAACGGGCTGCAGTAAAAGGGAGGGCAGAACAGACAGCCACCCTCTGGATGCCCCGCAGGCTGGAGGCGTGGCAGGTTGTAGCCTGTGAAGGCATCTGAAGAAGAGACGGAGAGGACGACTCAGGCAGCTGAAATCACTGCTGATCAATATGTTGACAAGCAGGAGACAGAGGAGGAGGAAGCCTGAAATGGGGGGGGGACAGTTAAAAGAATTTATTTCCTGTCTGTTTTCTAACTTAAGCGTCAGTACGTCTCTGCGTCTCCCGCCTGCGTTTCAGCCAAAGTAGTGTGAAGTATGACTAAATGCCCCGCTCGTCTCCCACGAGCAGCAGCGAGTGTGTGCAGCTAGCAGGAGATCAGTGCAGTTAATTTACATAGCATTTGCATTATGTCAGGACATGAGCTACAAATAGGTATGAGTGTGTGGCTTAATTAGAAATGAGCTAGGCTTTTCAAAAACACCCTTTTGCATCATAATTGAGTCAGCCCCTGCGCTGGAGTAAACGGCTGTGAGAGTGTGTGTGTGTGTGTGTGTGTGTGTGTGTGTGTGTGTGTGTGTGTGTGTGTGTGTGTGTGTGGAAAAAGACGCCTGTTTCTGCACAGAAGCTCACAGACGATTGGTAATTATGATACACCTACCTGCGCTCAGAGCAAGCCGCATTATTTTTAAACTCAATATTTGTGCAGGCTTTGAACAGCGGAGGGAAAACTGGCCTATCATATCAGGGTCAAAACAATTAAATGTATGATAAATACTGTGTTTTTTAAAAAAAAATGCTTTGAATCCAGAGGGGGGATTTCGACGTGGAGGTCAGCGGTGTTTCGCGTTTGATCAAGGACATGCAGAGGACTTTAAAAAAAAAAAACCTGCAACAACATTACAGGGTGCAAAGCACATGTTGTGATTCAAGGTGAAAAAAATAAAAGTAAACTGTAATAAAATCCAGTCCTGACCATTGCACTACTGTGATTGTCTGATCCACACTCACCATTTTGCAAACAAATTATGAGATTATTTCGATAAAAGTATAAACCATTAGATACCTGGAGAAAATACACACATATTACTACAGAGTTGATCCATTTTCTTCCCTTTCACAATTTTCAATACACAGTGATTAGCACCATAGTTGTGTATATTTTGCCGCTTGACAACAAAATGGTAACAAAACCCAAGATTGTGCTATAATCTTTCTCTCGGCATCTTGAAACGTCTCCGTTCCGGCAGAACGCTGGTGCTCGCTGGATTCTGCTGAAGATGTAACTCTTAAATAAGAGGTCGGAAAAATATGCACAGTCGTAAAAAAATTATAATTTCCAACAAGTGATTTGAGCAAATGAGAGTAAAAATCTGCATTCGCAGGGGATTATTTTCACACTCTGCAGGACAGTGTAAGTGGAATCAACTAACATCTACGATAAGTGCGATGAAAGAACATGTTATGGAGATCTAAGGCAAAAAAAAAGGGAACAAATCAGTGTGTTTGTTTCTATTAAATATGTATTTGAACATTTCTATTTGTGAGTTTTCTTCTTTAAAAGAATGTGCCCCAAAAAAATAAAAATAAATGGGTATGTGTCAGCGAGCGTTTGTGTGTGTGTGTGTGTGTTCAGGGTACCTGGGGTTACCAAGGTTACCAAATTGAATTGTCCCCTCAGACATGGCTGATCTACATAATTTGGTGGTATCATTCACAGCGTCTCACGGCCGGGTTGATGAATGGCACCAGGAGAAGATAATATTTCTGCTTGAAGGCAATAAATCTTATGTAAAGTGCTCCACTGCTTTATATATCAATGGCAAATGTGGTTTAAAAAAAAAAAGAAAAAAAATATATAGACTTTTTTAACCTTCTCTTCCCTTTTCTTGTTTTGCCATCCATGCTGGGATTTTGTTGTTGGTTCATGGAAACACACAAACAAGGCCTTGTCCAACAGGAAGTTCATGAGTTTTAGTCCACAACTGTTGGCTGACACTGGGATGACTTGGTTCACATATATGAGTAAACGCACAGTAAATGATGTTGTTGAGTGTTTCTTTGTCTACGGTGAACATACTTTATTTCCAACAGGAAGTCCATCCATGCTGCATTGAGCTTGTACGACGAGTGTTGAGACTCGTTTCCATGAGGCAGTGCAGTGTGGTTCTGTAGGGGAGTGAAGGCTAGATGGTGAGAAATCTACGTAAATAACAGGACGTCGTAATGGGGTGAGAATGTACCAATAAATTCCACATAGAAAAAGGAGAAGGCTACACAGCAAACAAAGGCTAACAATGGAGGTCATCGGGCATTTAAAGTTCTTTCTTATTGTCATGTGGCTTCAGGATGAAGACGACAAGCTGTTTTGTGAGTAATGAAGTAATGATTCTCTCTCGACCAATCAATGCACTGCAATGTGGATCGCTCCACCCTTTAGGAACTTTAGGATCCCACTTGGTACTTGGTAGCCCAACAGAAAGCCAAGAATGCCAAGAACTGGTCCTGGTTCAGATTGGTTATTTAAAGAGTGTTGGTAGCTCCCACATATACAGTATGATGATGATCAGTAAAATATCGTACATTTACAACAAAGTCCGCTGTTCACTCTCTGAAAACCACCTTTTTACAAACACGAAAGGCGACTGTGTTGCTGTGCTTTTAAAGATTGAACACAGATCTGTGATGTTGCGTCCCGTACTTATGATGACACTGGACGCAACGCAAATTTAGGGTGAAATATTTCAACTTTTGCGGAAAATCGCAATGACGCGATGGCCAATCACGTACTTGCTAGCGTCCAGACTCCGCTGGACACTGAGAGCTGAAGGCACTTGATCTCTTGTGGAAACGTCTGCAGAGAAGAAACTGTCGTCTTGTGTGGTTTCACAACACCATACGGAGCTGCTGCCAGGCCCCATGTGGCAAGTTTTCACCATTAAAATTCGGGAGTTTGGATGACATCGATACTTTCAATAGTTTCTTCTCTGCAGACGATTCCAAAACACAGAGGGCAACAAAATTGAAAATAAATGCCTGCTACTTCTGTTTAAAATACGACGACTTGCGGCCAGCCCTCCCATCGCGTCATAAAATGTACAACATCGCACTTTGCTCAGGTGGTGCACGTCTCCGACCTCCCATCTCCACAGGAAAATAAGTGCAAGTGTTCCTCAGATAATCTTCAACATGCTTTGTGTTGTTTTGTACGTCTACTTGTAGAGAGATAGAGTCCGTGTTTCCTTCTCAGTGTACAGTAGATGCACTTGCTTAGTGTGTGGATGCCGACGATGCTGCTCTCCCCAGCGACACATCTCTCTGCTGCTCCCGTACCTGTTGTATCGATCGCAGCCCCAGTCATCCCCTCCACGCACAGCCTGTAGGATCCCGCTATTACTAAAAAAACCGGGCCCCCGGGTCGTGAACCCGTGACCCTCTCGCTGCTCGGTGCCGCTCGCTGAGCAGGCGTGACCCTGGACTGGGAGGCCAGGGACACTGTGGATAGATGTTGGTGTTATTCACCGCTCCCCCGACCGTGATGTGTTTGCATGTTTTATCATGCATTAACACTCATTAACATGTAATAAACACTGAGAACGGCTTTGTGATAGAGATCCGGAGATAGGCTGGTTCTTATTTCGCAGTAAAGAGAAATAGACGTGGTGGTTGGTTGTTTGTCTCTGTGCAGAACCAGGAACACACATTTACGCGATTAATTTGATTTATGAAAACGTCGCTCTAAAAGTCAAAGTCAGAAAACGTCTACTTATTCCAAAGGTTACTAATCACAATTGTTTACTAATTAAGTTTTTCGCTCTCCATCCTCCTTATTATGCCGTGCTTTTTTTTTTTTAATAAGCCGAGAGTCGTGTGTACTTGACAGTAATGAATGACTGATTTTAGCTGATCGTTATTGCTGCCCTCCTCTCGTCTGCAATTCACCGAGTGTGTGCGCGTGCCAATGCGCCCACGCCCGGCGTGTGCGCCCGTGTACGCCGCGGCTGCCTAATAAAAGGGATAATTGTTCCATCTTTGCTCGCAGACACATAAAGCAGTGTGTATTGACTGCTTGACAGGCTGTGATAGCAGTCGAGCTAATGGCTTTCTCAATTCTCCTGCTCCATCCATCAGGCCCCCGAAAGCACCCCGTCATGTTTTCAATTAATGAAGAGAAAACCATAAAAAAGTTAAAAGGCGCCGTGACACAATGGACGACACAAACACACACACACACACAGACAAGGGCACACATACAATTTGTAATGTGAAACACAGTATACACAGAGCAGGCACGCGCTAAGTTGTTGCTTGAATAAAAACAAACTTGACACATTATTTTTTTTTACCATCTCACACACACACACACACACACACACACAGAGAGACTGGAGAAAAAGAAAAACAATCCTCTCTTTTGTTTCGCTGTGGCTTTGAAGCTTGCCTAAGTCTCAACTTTCACACCCTCAGCTTGTAATCATAATGTACAGTGTACGTATTGTTGCGCTGGGCCGCCTTATTTTGGGTGCAGCTCGCGGGGGCTTTATGTTCGCAGATAAAGGGAAACATCCGATCTGCCTGGGTGAGCGATAGCGAAGCCCTCCAATTCAGGCAGGAAATTGTGGACTAAGTGGCTCGGTGGCCGATAGTCAAATGAAGCCAGGGCGGCTGGATGCCTGCTCTAATTAACCGCCCTGGCAGGTTTGAGCGATATCAGGCATCATCACACTGGCAAAAAACCTGATGACGAGAAGAGCAGAGAGCAACAAAAAAAAAGACACACAAAGGCGCACACACAAACAAACAGAAAAGAAGATGCACATGTTCACAAACATGCACACAAGCCCACACGAATGATTATCTCAATCTTAAATTGCTCAGCGTTCACTCTTGACCTTGCAGCGTTTGTGCGATATGATACGAACACGAATATCCTCAGATTAATTTGCGGCGCAGACGGAAACGACCGCGTTCTCGCTGAATGAACAATGCTCCCGCTGTATTCCCACTTCCCTCACAACCGTTTTTTTTTTCCAAATAAGATCAGAAAAGAAATTGGGAAAAACAAGCAAAGAACATAAAGTTAGTATTTGGCTGTAAAAAACATACACACAAATGTGCAGTAGGTTGATGTTGCCTGAAGATCTTCAGTCTATCTAATCGTTGTAATTCTCAATTGTATATCTTACCGGATAGGAATAGGGAGAGAAAATGGGAAAACACTGTTAGCAGAACAATCAACAGAAATGATTCCAAATGTGTGGAATTTGCTGATAAATTATAAATGAATAGTGACAGTTGTTTAATGGACCTGCAGCAAATATCCAAGCATTTGTGACTACAGTGTATACAGTTACAGTATTGGGAAAAATGAGACGATAAAAACTGTTGGAAGTGGCATTTACTGACCCGGCAAAGGAAGAGATTTATGCCTCTTCTTGTGTTTTAAAGGCGCCATATGTAAGAATGTGGCCAAAAACTGTTACTACATTCAAATTCAAAATACAGAGGTCTTTAAGGTTACGTTTTCTGACGTAACTGGCAACCCGTGGTTGCTCGGCATCTGAGAATCAACTGACTGCAATGATTGGTAGACGGTGGTATGTGGCGCCACATGCCAAAACATGATTTCTAAACATAAACATGATTTGCAGTCTGCAAAGTATTCTATTTAATGCAAATATTTTGTCTGTTCTGTTGTTGTTGGTGAGTTCAGTTTGTTATATGAACATTATTCCTGAGTCTCTGTGACATATTAGGAGGATTTTATGGCCAGTTGCTTTAGATTTATTACATAATGCACCTTTAATTTGTTACGTTTAAATCACCAGCGATGTGATGTTAAAGCATGAGCTAAAAGCGAATGTCTCCGCGATGAGAGCGGCTGCTGGTAAAATGCTCTACATAACACGACTGCCTTATTCCTGAAATCTGCGGGCGGCGTTTACGCCACACGGGGGCAAATAAAACATTTATCTCCGGTGAAATTAATCAAGAGAAATACTTACAGAGGAGCCTCAGTGAAGTGGAATATTTTCACATTTCTTTTACAGTGTGTTTTTTGTAACGCTGAGAGTTTTCCTTGGTTTGCCTCTGTGGGAGTTCATCTCTTAACCTGTAGGCCCCTCTGATTCCTGCCTAGTAATAGGTTTAATAAGAGGAAAATCCACAGCAAGAACATGAGAAGTCAACTTGGAGAGACGGATTTGATAGGAATCACAAGATCGCCTTGCGCTGCTGTGCCCGCGCGGCTCTCTTCATTTCAACCACCCAGAGCTGAAGGTGAGAGAGCTGCTGGAGGATAGATAGAGACGGCATAATCGTGCGTGGGAGAGAGATATAACCGATGCTTGTCAATCATCACCAGACGCCCTTTCTTGATACACGCCGTTCTACTTCCCTCATCATTCAGGATAAGTTCCGACTCGACACACTGGAGGCTTTTCCTGATTTTGATGCACTTATTCTCCACTTTGCTCGTGCGTGTTGAATGTGACACGTACTTTATTCTGTCTCTCACTTAACGCACACATGCCGTTTCCACAGCCATGTTGTTCAGGAGGGAGGAAAAAAAGGAGGGAATGGCAGCCGAGGATAAATGCATTTTTCATTATTATATATTCTCTCCACTCCTCCGTTGGCAGTGAGAGCAACCTCCGCTTAAACATCTCTCCTCTGCCCCTTCGGCGCTTCGCCGCTTTCTGGACGCCGGCCAAGCGAGGAAAAAAAAAGTAATTTAAACATTACAGGAAATTAAATCTCACATTTCCAATTTTTACCCCTAAAGTTTAGGTACAATGAAAATGTCACCCATGAATTATGGAATCAAGCCGAATGTCTCCTGCAAACGTTAAACGGTAAATGTAAATGTCCTTGACAACAAGGTGGGCACTTGAGAGGCTGTGTTCTTCCCTCCCCCTGATGTGATGCTACAGCCAATCACAGGCAGACAAAGGCCTGTGTTCGTCTGCTGTAACAATACTCACTGTTTGTTATGATGCTCGTGTATAATCTGCTTTCTAGTCTGATATATATATATATATGTTTTACCAGATATAATGTTCAATCTTTTTGTGTGTAGACACCATCTGCTCAGCAACATTTATCATCATATCTAATGTGATGTCTTATATTAAGACATTATACCAGTCGCCAGAATTCAGAGTTATCCAAGAATCACCTGTTAGTGCACGTCTTTGCGACGCTTCACTGCCTCGGCACAGCACTAGCGCGAGGATAATACATCCACTTGATACGTCTCATATCCAGACCAAATTATATTTACTGCTAAATCACATTTCTGATGGCGCGACGTTATTAGAAAATTGCATGTTGTGCATTTGATTTATGTCCCAGCATATCTGGAGAAAGAAGAACACCCACCCCTCCGCGCTCGCAGGTGAGATGAGTTCCTGCAGATTGCTGTTAGTGTCATCCTGCAGGCTAAGTGTTGTATATTAAAGAGACATCGCAGTGGATTGTCACCCTGGTGCCCCACCACCTAGCACTGGGCCATCTTTAATTATGGTCCAACAGAGGTGAATGCATCAGAAAAGGCCTGACAGAGCGGCCGGTGTGTAGATTATTTTAATTTGCGCCCCGCCCCTAGGTGAGTGATGCGGCCGGCCTTGACCCTCCTCTGACTGCATGGATTAATGCCTGGTAATGACTGCTGAGGCTATCATTGCGGCGGGCATCATTAATTATCCTCATTGATTGTTGCTCTCAGAGATAAAGCGTTCTGCTGACTGGAAAATACCCTCCACACGCAAGGTCAAGGTATAAAAAAAAAAGAGAGAGGAATTTAGATAATCACATCAGGGGCCACCACGATGACAGTAGAAAATAAATATGGCTGATGCCCAGTACACCACTGATGTCCCACCTGCTCTGTCCCTCAACTGTTTTTTACCCATAACAGGGATTTAAAGACTGCCGGCCGGTGCCTAACCAGATTAAATCAGGTGTAGGAACACAGAGTTTGTGCTCCTGTGTGCAAACACTAATGACTTGACAGAAACACTGCCAAGGAATGAGGGAGTGAAGGGAGATGATGAGAGAGAGGGAGAGAGAGCGAGAAACAGAGAGCTGGAAGACGGCAAGAAAGAAGCGGCAGGGAGACAGAGGTGAGGTATAAGCTCAGGCTGGCAGGCAACTGTAGTGTTCACACAGATTAAGTTTCTATGGCTGCCATAATGGAGAAGACAGCAGGAAGTAAAGGTTTTATATTTAAACTGCCAACCTGCCCTCGTAAACACACACGCGTACTTCCTATGAATACAATGAACACATGCAAATACTGGCACCATGAAAGGATCATGCAAAACCACGAATGACATTACAAAACTGCTATTTATGCCGAGGTTTTGCGACTATTTTAACGGGACGATTATAGCCCAATCTGACAGACATCGTTTGTAAACGGTCTTCCAGGTGTTTGTCAAGCCCCGCCCCCATAGTCTAACCCCTCCTCCTCTTAAGGCCCTGACACAGCACGTAGGGACCCAACCACGCACCTTGAGCATGGTGCGAAATGTGTCATCAACGCGCTAGCTGAAGAGCATGTTGTGAACTGAATTTCTGGAGTATTAAGCTCCGTTCATCAAGCAGAAAAAAACATTTAGACAACAGAAGAAGCAGCCGCCAAGGATGGTAACCCGAGCCTTGACCTGGCAACCCTCGAAACCTCCGACTAACGAGCCTTCCAGCTGTGAGCCGCTCGACCAAGACTAGAGCTTAGATCAGGCCCAAAAAAATCAAGCCCGACTGGACCCGAGCCTGTGCACGTCGTGTCCGAGCCCAGCCCAGCCCGACACATCAACTGTAATTACGAGCCTGAGCCCGATATAAACCCGACAATTTTTTAATACGTGAGCCGTAAATGTACACATACGTCCACGTCCTCCCCACAGCGGGAGCTTGTTGTACCTGCTGCCGCAGTCTAATTTACAACAACAAGAGAGCCGCTGAGCTCCGCTTCCATGAACGCATAATTATGTTGCTAATGACGATACGCTTCCTGGTTTTTAAAGCGGACCTAGACCGGAAATTCCAATTAATGCTGTTTTTTAGTGTATCTGCGTCATTACCTTGTTTAAGAAGCCCTGAAGGTTTAAAACAAACAGTTCAGCCACTGCTGAGAACGTTGTGTTTTATTGTAATCTCGGGCTCAGCGAGATCTCTGAAAAAACCCGGTCATTGTACCACAGAAGAAGCATAACGTCCGTTGTGGAGGTGTTTCACGAGCGACAGTGTCTTCTGACTCTGGGTCAAAGTCATTTAAGGGACTGTGGCTAAACTATTTTTAAACACTGTTAAAACGATGTTTTGATAATGAGTAGCAGTGCATCCACCGTTCCAGAGGGGGGAGCTGTGCCTCTGAGAGCGGGTGTGCTGAATATGTCACTTCCGGGTACTGGCCAATCACAAGACAGTTGGGAAGGCTCTACGCTGGCTGGCCAATCACAACACACTCTGTCTTCTAGGGTGTGAGATTTCTGTCTGAAATATCGCGGCTCAGCACAGCGCCAGAAAAGACATTTACAGCAACTAGGAGGTTTTTGACCATAAAAACAAGTTGATGTATGTAAGTAGACCTCCATAACTAACATATATGTGCAACAGGACCACTCTATGTGACCTTTAAATGATGTGTTCACGGCCGCAGGTTTTTACACCTTCACACAATACGACATGCTATAACATACCACGCAAACACTCTTCTTCTATGGTAGGAATGCGTCCTATTCCCTGCGTCCAGACTTGTACTGCCACCCGATGGTGAAGTGAGATACTACGCGACCCTGATGCGTGAATATGCCACAGTATGCAACACACACAGTAGTATACCAGGGCCTTTAATGTCACCAGATTGGCGGCGATGATTGGTTGGGGCTGAATTCATGAATTTATGGCTCTGTGATCGCCTAATGTGACATAGCAACAATTGTGAACGGTCAAAAGCTCATATGGTATGACCACAGCATAACCTTAAAAGTCATGAAGCTCCAGCCAGAAGAAGTGTAAAATGGGGTAAAAATTCTCCTCCAGCAGACAGCAGGTGAGAGTTCAACATTTGATCACTGGGTCAACATAAGTCCCTTTTCCACTGGAATATGAGGTGCAAAAATGAATCCAATTTAGACAAAATGATGAGCTGGCTCGTTAATAAGCATGTGCCGCCTTCGTGAGATGCTTAGTGTGGGTATCTGAGTGTGTGTCAGTGTGTGTGTCTCCATTCCCAGACTCAAACTGGACGACGTGAAGCGAGTGTGACAGAAAGGGATTCCCTTTTCAAAACGCTGGTTAGAGAGGCTGCCGTCGCACCTCACTTCGTCCTCTCTCCGTCGTCACTGAAGCCTGTGATTGGCATGTCCGTGTATATGTGAATCCTGTTATTTCTGCGACTCGCTTCTTTGTACAACGAGCCAGTGTCAAACGGCAAATAAGTAAAAAATAAATCCTGGTGCTGGGTTGAAGGCGGGGATAAAGTAGAGACAGGGACATAAAGATTGTCCAACAAAGGACCATTCAGGTTTTCATATTCTTCAAATTGACTTGAGGAATAATGTGCACGAGGCACATGCCATGGGTTCTGGTGGTCTTGATGCATAAATGCACTTGTCTGGGGTTCATGAGGCGAAAGAGACGCAGACAGTGGAGGCAGGGCAAGATGAAGGAGTCGTCTGTCTTTTTTTGTTAGTACCTGTTTGAAGTGTATCAGAAGGAGCTTTCCAAGGTCTGGAAATTCATTACTGGACAGGAGCTTTGAAAGAGGTCTGTTGGAAGTGTGTGTGTGTGTGTGTGTGTGTGTGTGTGTGTGTGTGTGTGTGTGTGTGTGTGTGTGTGTGTGTGTGTGTGTGTGTGTGTGTGTGTGTGTGTGTACCTGTGCCTGCAGCCCATTGTATTCAGAGTGGAATTGCTTAGCAGTTGCCTGAGGCAATGAGAAGAGCTGCTATGACCAGGTATGGCTAGCCATTACTGCAGGGCATCAGACTCTATCAGACTCTCTGGAGAAAAGATCATACAGACCATACACACCCCATATAAGTAGTCTGTGTGTTAGTGTGTGTGCGTGTGTGTGACAAAGACAAGACAAAAGAAACCCACAACCTATGTCAGCGTCATAAACGATCCAGAGAGTTTGAACTTAAATTTGCGATATCCTTCAGCGCTGTGATCTGCATGTGTGCGAAACAGTCAGTGGCACAGAGTCAACTGAGACAGAGACATCACATGTTGTTGAACAACTGTGGACAAATCAATACGTGACCACAAACTGTCAGGAGGGCCCAATCAGAGGCCAAAAACTGGAAGTGATTCAGCGTATAAATGCACTACGTTTACACCAAGATGGTGTCGTACTTCTTTTCTACTCGTCTCTTCTCTATCAGACGTTAGATTTCAGCTGCCTTTAGTTTTCATGATGAGAGAACATCCTTGGGGCAAACAGAGGCACTCTCCTCAGGAACAAAGATCAGTGAGACGGGTTCAACAGCGACGAGAGTCCAAGGACACATCAATCATCCAGGTCGCCATGGGTGGAAAAAAGCCACAGTCCACGTTAGTGCTTCAAAATGTGCAAATGGCGTACTAATAGTGAGCATTTCTTTAGATGGGAACTGAAAAGACCGTCTTATGTATAATGTGCACGTTCTATATGGAAAACGATCGCACAAAACGATCACCCTTTTGTTTTGTGTAGCAAAACACACACGAGCTGTAAGATGCTTTGGCTTCATGTGCACTGTGATGTGCTATAGTATGTGAGCATATACATTTATGATAAACACACATACACACACATGCAAAACAATCTAAAGGATCCGGGGGGCGGGGGGGTGGGGGGCTGCAGTGTTGTGGCATGATGCCCATCTATCTTTCTGACATCTCCTAACCCAATCCCACTGGGGCTAACTGAATTCAATCCTGAGCATTAGATAAGCACATACCCCCTCCCCTCGACACACACACACACACACACACACACACACACGTGTGTGGGTCCATGAACATAGCATGCACACATAGCAGCAGGTTTAGATTGTTTCTTCAGTCAAGTGTTTGTGTGCAGGTCACATAGCAAGAGGGGGAATGAAGCAAGAAATCAAGAGAGAGAGAGACGCCAACAGGACCGGCAGACAAAGACAGACCCTAGCAGAGGAGAGCGAGAGAGAGAGCGAGAGAGAGAGAGGTTTGACGTTGTCTGTCCAGTGGGAGTCCATCCTCCTGTCTCTCCCCGTACCCCCGTCTCCACCACCTCCATCTCGTCTCACACCTTTCACACCCACACCTCCGCCCCTACAGTTCTCCCCTCGGCAGCTTTATGCTGATTGTTCGGGCTTCTCTGTGTCCATCGCGCTCATCGCTCTGTGTTTCCATCAAACGCAGCATTTATCTTATCATTGCCTTGACAACTGCCTATTAGTCCAGTCTAGAGTCTGCGAAAGCTCAGTGTTCCCATGGCGATGACACGGTGACATTGCCAGGCGGCTCTGAACTGCCTGCTGATACAGTGTGGACCTTTTCTCCCCCTGTCCTCCTCGCACCCTGCCCTCCCATGAGTCTCCCTCGTTACTCTTCCTTTTGCCGCTCTATTGTCCCTCCAGTGGCTGCAGACCCTGTGCTCCCACCATCATCATCATAAACTCCTTTGGAGCTTACAACTCTTTCAAGTGGAGTGCGTTTGTGTGTGTGCATGTGCAAATATGTGTGGTTATGTACAAGTGAAGGATACATCTGCAGTGTTCTTCCCTGCTATTTTTGTCTGTTTGCCCGAGTGTGTGTGAGTGTGTTTTGTTGCCACCAACGAGAGAGATTCTCCAGACACACCTGATCAGGCCATAATGTTGTTGTTTTTTTGATTCTGGGAAATTTGTATACAGTAGAGTTTAGATTCTCTGCCTGAGCCGGGGCCGATATTTCCCATCACTATCCTCAGGCCAGGCCGGGTCGGACCCTCCGTGAACGCATCATTTAAAAAAACGAGGAAGTGTATCGTCATTAGCAACTCAGCGGCTCTGTTGTTGTTGTAAATTAGACTGTGGCAGCAGGTACAACAAGCTCCCGCTGTGGGGAGGACGCAGGCGTACGTGTACATTTACGGCTCGCGTATTAAAAACTTGTCGGGTTTAAATCGGGGTCGGGCTCGTAGTTACAGTTAATGTGTCGGGCCGGGGCCGGGCTCGGACACAACGTGCACGGGTACGGGTCGGGCTTGATGTTTCTAGGTCCGATGTGAAGAATCACATCCAAACTTTGTTATCATGTTGACGGAAAGAAGAGCGCCTCAGCTCATCGACTGTATCTTGGAAAACTAAATGGAAAACACAGCATTGAAATATAGAATGTTTTACTCTCGATATAGTCGCAAATAAAAGAGGACATTCAGAAATCACGTCACTGAAATTTCCCTCCCTCCCCGCTTCTACAATTCGCTGTACTTAAAAAACTGTGGAAACGGCAGATACAGAAACAAGAAAATCTCACTAAAAACTCAATTGAAGCAGCAACAAAAACGAGACCATGTGTTCTTCATTTACGCCGTTAAGTTACGCCTTGTTTTCTTTCTTTCTTTCTTTCTTTCTTTCTTTCTTTCTTTCTTTCTTTCTTTCTTTCTTTCTTTCTTTCTTTCTTTCAGTGTGACCTGGACTTTTGTGCCACCTACTGCTTATCCCAGTAAACTTCCTCATTCACTTTAATTCAGCGCAGTGCACAAAACCTTAGCTCTGCCCCTGCTGTTCCAAATATTATTGCTTCCGTTTTCAAAAGCCAACACAGCACTGACAAAAAACTCGACTTCCATAACGACAAAGATCATTATAAATGACAGTGTTGTTGAGGTAATGTGCTGACTGATGCTGCTCACTTTTTCAGATTGTCTTTTGTTTCCATTCATGTAAACGACAAACAGCCTGATATAAACACACCTATTGATATAAGATAATGTACAACAGTAATGTAATGTTATATCTAATCAGAATGCGATCCTGTGGCTGGTGGTCCACTGCATTAGCTGTGATCTGGTGTCTGTCCGTGTCCTCCTCCTCCTCCTCCTCCTCCTCCTCCTCACTGGATCTGGTTTAGAGAGGATGGAGCCTCTGAGGGCAGGTCACAGGGGCCCAGCTCTAATAATAGAGTGTAAATCTCAGTCATTACTGTTCTGACAGGACACTGTGTCACCATTGTCTGGCACAGAACTCCACTTGAGTGTAGAGGCTTCAAATTAACTAGTGTTTTTATTGTGGGCAGCCGAGGAAACCCTTGTAGTCTGGTAAATGACAGAGTGTGAAGGGATATGGGAGTGTGCAGTATACGGACACTCCAGCAACAACTGATATGATGTGATACTGAACTTTGACTTGCTGTCTATCATTTCTGACAGCTACCATGAGACCACAAGGCTGCTGCAGTGCTGGAAGATTTTTTTTCCTTTTTTTTTTTTTTTTGGGATACAAATGTCAAGCACAGTTATGCCAACAAATCTGAAAACTACTGTTACTGTATAATACTGCTCTCTGCTGTTAAAACCGCACACCAATGGGACTGACATTTGACATCCTCTTGGACAGGAAATCATCATTGGTCTCAATAATAGCGAGCCCGTAAAAAAATCGCATTCCAGCATCCATCGATTTTTATTTCATAGTAAATGGCAGGTAACAAACTGCGAGGCTGCGGAGCGCTGCAGTGTAAATGCGCCTCTGATAAACAGTTAAAGAAGTTCATCCACTCTGCTGAACTGCGGCTTGGCGGCAGAAAAATCAACACTAATCTGATGAGAGGCAGCAAAACAAATTCTACTGTTGTGCTCTCAACACAGAGGAGAGGAGAGGAGAGGAGAGGAGAGGAGAGGAGAGGAGAGGAGAGGAGAGGAGAGGAGAGGAGAGGCATTAGGGAAAAGTGCAAGAACGGTGCAGAGCTACGATAAATTGGAAGACACTGAAACATTATCTGCATTTATAAATGCAGCAATAACAACCACATCCCTAATTATGCATTTGGAAATTCAAATGTCAATACATAAATATTTCACTGTGATTCATCACCTGATAAAGAATTATACCGTACGCTGTACACTACTGTTCAAAAGTTTGGGGTCACTTAGAAATGTCCTTATTTTTTAAGGAAAGGCACTTTTTTCAATAAATATATCATTAAATGAATCAGAAATACACTCCATTGTTAATGTGGTGAACGACTATTCTAGCTGCAAACGTCTGGTTTTTATGTACATAGGTGTATAGAGGCCCATTTCCAGTGTTCTAATGGTACATTGTGTTTGCTAATCGCATTAGAAGGCTATTGGATGATTAGAAAACCCTTGAAAACCCTCGTGCAATGATGTTAGCACAGCTGAAAACAGTTTTGCTGGTTCTTTGACGGAAGAGCAAAATTATTATTTGGAATATAAATCATTATTTTTAATCTCGTCAATGTCTTGACTATGTTTTCTATCCATTTTGCAACTCTTTTAATGAATAAAAGTGTGAGTTTTAATGGAAAACACAAACAAAATTGTATAGGTGACCCCAAATGTTGTCGGTAATGGGTTAAACCCCAAATTTAAACATAGAAAACATACATGAAACTATCTAGTATGTATTTTCTCCTCTTATCTGTCTCTTTTCCCCTTTAGTTGCTCTCTCTCTCTCACCTCTGTGCTCTTTTTGGAGGGTAAAAATGCCCGATCAACAGAAATGTCACATCCAGGATAACAGGCTTACTTTTGTATCGTCTAATTGAAGTGCCTTCCTGCCTTAGCGTCTGACAGCTCCTTTTGACAAGTGATGTGTTTTTTGAGAGTGAATCAGCTTCCTTTGGTTCTCAGTGCTATAGACAGCAGAGATCAGTGAGGGTCAAGCTGAATGCTGCGCTCTTCGCTGAGCCGCTGCTGCCTCCTGCCATCACAAAGCTTGCCATTCATTTTATCGTTAATCCTGCCCTCTTCTTTCAATAGATTCAAGCTCTTCCTGAGTTTGATTTTTGTTGCAACATTCAAAGTCCCAAACAAGGCAAGCAGCAGATCAGGGGCTTAAAGATGTTTTTTTTTTTTTACAAACATTGATGAGCACACTCATCGTTTTCTTTTTCTGTATTTACAACAAATTAAATAACTCTCACGTGAAATACTCAGAAACTCATCACACACCTGCTACCGTCATCTGTCCATCACCAGGCTGCAGCATTTACATCAGGAGGTGGTGGAGCCCAAAAACAGAGGTAAAAGGACAATGAATGTCGGGCCTAAATTTCACGACACGAGTCTGATGTGATCAGATTTTTTAAAAAAACAACTTTATTATAAGGTGACGGTGATACTCTGATATGTTTGGTTTGACCTACTGCCCCAAAGTACACTCTTAGAGATAAAAGTGCTAGACTGAACCAGATATGGTTCTTCGGCTTGTCCTCAAAGGAGAAACCTTTTTGGTTCCAACCCTTTCGGAGGGTTGCACCAGGAACCCTTTTAAAACCCTTTATTCAGGAAAGTGGTTTTAAAGGGTTTTCTGGATCAAAATGGTTTTTACTGGAACCATTAGTGTTACCAAGAACCTTCTAGGGCTGAGGTTCTAGGTAGAACCTCAGCCCTTGTAGAAGGACCCTGTTGGAACCCTTATTTCTAAGAGTGTATCTTAAAAATAGATGATTAATATTTTAAAACAACTTATGTTTATGGTTTGAACTTTTTGTTTGGCGTTAGAAACATTCTTTCTTAAGGTAACATTAAGATGTCGTCAATGGGTCAACAATCCATTCTCCATTGACATCCGACGCTCTGATTTGTATCCTGAATTCTGCCAATGATGAGCATCGGTTTCCCACAAACATCTTAATCTTAATCTTACCCACGATGTTTTGATTGCATCAACCATAGAGGTGATGCTTTTGTAAATCATCTCTGAAGCTGTTGCATGAGGAACATGTGGAATTATTTAACAACTAAAATGTATTCAATGACGAAACAAGATGCACGGAAGAGTAAACCTCACAATGCTACCCGAGTACTGTGATGATAATAAACGGTAATTTCAGTCTAATCCAGTCAAATTTGATCAGGGGTCGCTGTTTGGTTAATTTTTCTTTGGGCTTGTGGTTCTTCTGGTGGTGCCACACAGAGCTCGTCCATACTTTGCGTATAATCTCATCTTTGCCTGCTTTGTTTAACACTGATCTATCAACAGCCAGAGAACAAACCTTCAATTATATCTTTGACCAACACACACACACACACACACACACACACACACACTCTTGTACTTGCTGCATACTGAGGACCAGGTAAAAGTGCTGACAAAGTGAGGACCAGCATTTCCACTTTATAAATCAATACAATTACAAATATCTACTTCATGAATGACATCTACAAAGAACTACTGGTTGCAGTACCATAACATGTCTGCAGGTGGAGGGGGCAGCTGTGGCTTAATGGTTAGGGCTTCGAGCTCGGGACCGGAAGGTAGCCGGTTCAATCCCCGACCAGTCCGCAGCTGAAGTGCTGTTGAGCAAGGCACCTAACCCCCTCACTGCTCCCCGAGCGCCGCTCACTGGCATGGCAGCTCACTGCGCTGGGTTACATGTTCTACACCTCACTGTGTGCTGTGTGTGTTCACTAACTCACTGCAGAATTGAATTTCCCCTTGCGGGACTTAAAGGGTTCTTAATAGAAATTAATAATAGAGCCCAAGAGCAAAGAGGGCTGGAAAACTTTTATTATTATTATTGGTCCAAAATTTGACAAAAACTTCATACGATACTGTCGTACAAAATTTGAAAAAAAAAAAATGTACCTAAAATTTTTGGTAAAAAATTTGAAAAAAATGTTTGACAAAAAATAAAAAATAAAAATTTGTCCAAAATTTGAAAATAAGTTTGACAAAAAAATTGAAAAAAATGTTTGACAAAAAATTTGGAAAAAAATGTTTGACAAGAAATTAGAAAAAAATGTTTGACAAAAAATTAGAAAAAAAATGTTTGAAAAAAAATTTGTTTGAAAAATTCTGGTCCAACATTTGACAAAAACGTCCAAAATTTGAATTTTTTTTTTTACAAATTGAGTATAGCATGTTATTGCAACCTACCTAAGGAAGTGATTTCAATGAAAACAAGGAAGTTTGGTTCAGTTTGGACCAGGACTCGCAAAGTTATAAGAGTTTGTTTTTTTGTCGCAAAAATCCGACTTTGCACCTCGCACCTCGCTACACCGTTAAAGAATTTGCTGTCATATTCAACACGCATCATCTACCATGTGTTTTCAATGTTTCAGTGTCATTTTGAGTGACACTTTTACAAACTCTGTAAAAGTTATTACCGAAATCGTAAATTAACTTTTTTTTTGTATATTCTACTCCACCACCAGGAGGCGATGGTTTCAAACGTGATCATTTTTGCATAGGTGTCTTCAGCAACTACCCATCATCAATCATGGCAAGTTTGGCACCGACGTGACCTTCCATCGCAAAGTTATAAGCGTTTCGTTGAGTGTTGGGAAAATTTGGAATTTTCGCCAACTTTGGCGCCCCCTATCTCGTGCGCCATGCAATATTTCAAAAAACTTTTCAGATTAGTTCGTACCTCAACTGGTCCACATCAACCACGCCAAGTTTGAAGGTGATTGCTCAAAAACTGTAGATTTTGGTATCCACGGCAAGTTATGCTGTAAATTCGCCAAAAACGCCTCCGTTTTCGCCTTCAATCCAAAATGGCGGCCTTCCTGTAGGTTTCACAGAAAACTTGTGATTGACTTTTGCCCATGGCACAACCTAATGAACGTGTGTACCAAGTTTCGTTCATGTACGTTATTCCCGACAGGAGTTGACCTAGTAGCACATTTTTGCGTCAGTCTGAAGCCCCGCCCACTTCCATTTTTTGACGCACATTCACCGAACCACTTTGGTTCGGCGATTTAAGTTAGGTCTGATGTTGTCCCAAAAATTCGCGAGGTTTGGGATACGTTTAGGCCTTCAAAAATGCACATTCCTCGTGTGAAGAATAATAATAATAATAATAATAACTCTTTCAATTACAATAGGGTTCTTGCACAGTCGTGCTCGAACCCTAATAAAGTGAGGACCGGCCAAAATGTCCTCACTCCGTAAAAATGACCTCACTTTGTTGGTTAAAAACCCTCACTGGTCCTCAGTATGCCGCAACTACAAGAACACACACACACACACACACACACACACAGCTCATCCTCATCACTGGAAGAACTCCACATCCACATGGAAAGGAAATATGGTCAAAAATCAAGTCTTTTTTGTGTGTCTGGAAGACTTCCTACGTTTCACTCCCTCTGCCTCGCCTTGGCGTCTTCCCACTTTCCCACTCCAGCTCTGTGTGTGATATTATGAAGAACAGATTTCCCAGCAAGGAAATAAAAGGGCTTGTTAGCAGAGGGAGAGATCAGAAGGACAGTGTTGAGGCTGACAACAGCCCAGTCTGCCCACAACATCAACCAACCCACCCAGCAGCTCGCCCAGGCATTTACAGGGCCACATAAATCCACATTCAGGTCACATTACTGCTCGCCTTCATCAGTGTTTACTGGCACGTTAGAGATTGTAATAACACTGGTCAGGGCAGAGATTTCTAATTTAGATGTTTTTTTAAAGGGGTTTTTGTAACCCAGCTGTGAGGCAAGAGGAGAAGCGGTCAGAGAGGGAGAGAGAGACAGATGCTGGCAACCGAGCGAGAAGAGAGGTGTGACCACATTTGGACCGAGATGAGAAAGAGACCTGCGAGGTCACGCTCTATAAACACGCTTCAAATCAGGACGCGAGAACTTTGTTGTACATACTTTCAGTCAACAATTTGTGCATGTCTTCATGTTTTCAGTGGTCATTTGAGGTGATATACAAGCGGGTGGATCATGACGGTAAACATTTCGGCTCCGGCAGTGAAATAAACCTCTAAAACAAAGGCTGTGCAGGGGCAAATCAGAAATTCCCTGGAGTTTTTTTTTGTTTTTTTGTATTTACTCTCTCTATATACGTGTTCTCCCTGTCTCATGCTTCAACTTCTGTGCAGATGCTTGAAGCTTGTGTAGTGTATTTTCTTTGGGGTAGCAGCGCACACCTCTACTCCAATTAGATAGAATTGAGTTCGATCAAATACTTGAAAAAGTTGCACAAAGAGTATGTCCTTATTTACACTTTATTCATTTCATTAAAGCCTTTTTGCTTTTAAAGCAACTGCTGTTGCAGCAACCCCTGACTGCACACATGATACCTGTTATTAAAGGTCCCATATTATACCTTATTTCTCCAAGTTAACCAAGTTCCCTGGTGTCCTAATGAACATGTCTGTGACATGCTTTGGTCAAGATACCATAAGGATGAAGCACCACAGCAGTTCAATAACCCTGACAAAACAGCTCTGTTCAGAACGCTCGTTTAGTAGTATCTCTTTAGGTCCACCTTAAAAAAAAGTAAAACGAAACTTAAGGGACATGAAATGACATCAGCCACAGAGGCTACTGGGAGCTAACAGCAGTTAGCATTTGGAAAAGTGATCATTTGCAGGCTCTAGCAGGCAGATTGTTGTTATATATAACATGTATCCACTGGACAGATAAATCCTCTGAGGCTGGAAGTTTGTGTAGACTCTGTGCTGCACTGTGGAGCCAAGAATAGAACATTTCGCAGACTTAGCGGACTTCCGGATACCGTTGCCCTCACCAGCACTCTCGCGTGTTTTACGGACAAAGCGAAGCTCCGCTAGACAACAATTCCAGCATCTTGGACGTCCCGAGGAGCAGGGAAGTCAACATCGTGTGTTTCATATCCTGTACTTAGACTGAGGAGGACCACAAAAACATGAGTGAGTCATCTTTTTTCACACTTTGTCGACTGATAGTCCCAAATATAAGGATTTAAATGATTTAAAAAGTTGATTTTACATAATATGTCCCCTGTATGAAGCGATATTATCTGTTGTTTGCTGCGTAAAGCTACAGAACTACTGACCAGAAATGCAAAACTAGAAGTCTCTCACAGAAGTAATAGCTACTTAAGCCTTCCCCATCGTAGAGGATTCTGGGCCTTCCGACAGTCGTAGGTGTCTTCCGATATTAGGTTGATTTGAACAGATTATCTGGCCAAATTATCCAGTAGTATGAGGGGTTAACAGACACGTCCGTCTTCCTGTATTCAAAATATTTGATATTTATGATTGAAAAGTGTCTAGTAATAGTTCATTTGCTCTCGCCAATGAGAGCGAGCTAACCAGGAAACAGATGTTTATAACCCTTTCATCTCCTCAGCTACAACTTTTTTTTTTGCATTTCTCTGCACAAAACGTCTGAAAAACAAACAGCTACTAACTGACAACGCTGAGGTTATGTTCTGTTCAGTTTCTCTGAAATCCCAAAACCCTGGAATCTCCGCCCTAAAATCGTTTGATTAAAACACCAAGTGTGTGTGGTCCCTGCGTCTTGCCTGGATCGTCTCCTTTGTGCTTTCTCAGGATTAAAACATCAGTTACGAAATCCGTTGTCTCTGTGGTCTCCCACCTTTTTAATAAAATCACATCAGATTTGAAAATCCTCTAGCGTGAGGCAGGCTTTCACATGTCTTCTGCTGAAAATGAGGTCTGTAGTTGCCACTGTTCTTTTCTACTGAGCTGTGTAACCGTAACATTTTAATGACACGCTACAGTATAATGGGCCCATCACACTTTGCTCATCATCTTAACACTACAACCACAACTGCTTCAGTCCAACACCAACAGTAGATCGTGTCAGATTCAGGCCTGAAACTTGCACAGACATTCTTTCTTCTTTTTTTTCATCGTCTTTCTTTCTATAAATCTTAAACACACAGTATGTTATTTCTACCGCGAGGTGTTCTCTCATTTAAAACAACAACAAAAGACCTAGTTTGAAGACATCGGGAAGCAGCGTGGGATCATGGGAATTGCTGTCTTGTTGTCTCGTTTGGTTCTCTGGTGCGTTTGAGAGCTTCGGCAGCAGCATGCAACAAACGGCAACAAGCTCTAGTGATCCATTCGTAATAAATACATCCATCCATCCATTATCTACAGCTTTATCCTCCACCGGAATATGCTGTGCCCATCTCAGCTGACATAGGGCGATAGGCGGGGTACACCCTGGACAGTTCGCCAGTCCATCACAGGGCACCACATACAGAGACAACCATTCACTCTCGCTCTCACGCCTACGGTCATTTAGAGTGACCAATTCACCTAATCCCCAAATCTGCATGTTTTTAGACTGTGGGAGGAAGCCGGAGAACCTGGAGAAAACCCACGCACACACGGGGAGAACATGCAAACTCTATGCAGAAAGGCCCTTATTCCAACCTGGGTCTTCTTGCTGCAAAGGCAAGAGTGCTAACCGCAACGCCAACCGTGTGGCCTTGTAATAAATATGTACAATAAAATTTAAAAAAATAAAAGAAACGCAGTCCTTCCTCATTCAGATCTTTCAGGGGAATTTTGCTCCCAAAGTTCCAGCAGAGACAGATGATTTTAAAAGGTGTCAGAAATGTTTTTCGCTAACTACATAACAGCATTATTCTTTATGTTAAATGTAGAGGCACTATTCCAAATATTCACATATATTGTTTTTCATGTTTATTTTTTACAGTAAATTGCAAAATAATGTCTATTTTATCTCATTTTGTGAAAGTCTAAGATGTAATGATGACTCATGATTTGTTCTGTCTCTGGCACACCGAGTACTCCTGAAACCATTGTGGTGTTAGAGAACTTTGAAACTATAATTCCCACTTGTTGTGGAACATTCGTATATTTTCCTATTGCTACTTTTACGTAAGTAGAGTAACCCAATACGTCTTCTTCTGCCTCTTCATCGCACACAGCACATCTCCTCTCAGCTCCATCATCAAAACAGCTAAATATTCCTTGTGTAGTCTGGTACGCAAACAAACAAAGCCAGCCTGACTTGTTTATTATGGTGCATTAAACCTGACCCTCAGATTTGGCCACAGCTACAAACCGACGCCAAGCCTCAGAGCAGAGCTAATCACTTGTGATTTATTTCATATTTCCTTGTGATTGGGGGCTGTTTGGGGGTAATCAGGGCCTGACAGTTTGCCCTGTGCTGTGGCTGCTCTGTTTACATAGCTCTGCTGGAGACATGTTGACACTGAGACAAGGAGCCCGACTGCTCTCAGGGTCTGGACAGTATTTACATCCCAGTTTGCTTGTTACAGGGAAGGACAGGTTGACCAGGGAGGGGGGGGTATATGATGCTGAGTGGACAAAAAACAAGAACAATGGTGAAATTAGACTGCATCAGTTGAATATTAATTTGTGTTAAAAGACAAAAAAAACCATCCTGAAATAACAGAAATGTTCTTAACCCCAAGGTACACACCAAGAAAAAAGCAAAGGAAAAATATTTTTTTTTTGCATTCTGTATTATTTTATTATTTTATTTACCGAGGATAACAATTACGACAATCAATATTTATTTATTTTTTGATTAGACCCTACAGTATTTCGGATACAGGGCTCTACCAAACGGTTGAGACGTCTGTTCATAATAAACCTGGTTTGCATAATATATTAAGTGTTAGTGAGTTCAGCTTGTTGCATTTTTCAATGAGATATAGTGACTTAAAGTGTGGTCGACCAAATGGTTGAGTAGTACCTTAAAGGGTTAATAATACATCATTTCACTACAGACGGGGCCTTCTTTAAACACCTTTAAAGGCGTTTTTCATGGAAATCATCTTGAAATCATCATAGACTTTTTGACCAGCATATTTCTGCACTTTATTTTAATTATGTCTTTCTTTTTACTCTCCTTTAATTACTTCCTTTTAGCTTTTATATTCTGTTGAAAATTGTTTGTGCTGTCATCTTGACCAGTACTGGAAGAGGATAGCAGCCCATAAACATAGGTAGTTTTAAAGAATTAATGAAAGTACCTTTTTTGACCAGGACTTTATCTCAATGGGACCTTCCAGGCTATATATGGGATAAATAAAAAAATTAATTAGCTGCTATTTTGTATTTGTGGGCTCCTTGTGTGATATGGTGGTGTCTACAAATTTGTTAAAAATATCAACATTACTCTTTAGAATTTGGCATCAACCACAGAAGAAAGAAGCAGAAATAAGACATTTAGAAGTTGATGTAGTTGATGTAGTTGGTCCACCTCAAACGGTTTATCCTACAATTAACTTTCAAATATAAAAATATCACTTTCTTCATGGGCTATTATTGGAATTTTGCACTGTTCTGACTTAAAAATATTATCGAATTTAACCAATTCTATTTGTTTTTGGTCTACTCTGCCTGCACATACAGTGTATTTGATCACAGCATGCTCTTACTCCATTACTGGATGCATTGCAGCGATTATTCTATTATTAATCAATTACTTGGTTTAAGAGTTTTTCAAATAATTAAAACAAGCTTTCCGAGTTTTCTGCTTCTTAAATTTGAATATTTTCTGGTTTCATTGCTCCATTTGACAAAGAAATCATTCAAACGGAAAAAGCATGTGTTGTGGACAAAACGAGACATTTGAGAGCATCATCATTTCAAGGTTTGAGTCACACTAATCAACATTTTTCAACATTTTCTGACATTATATGGACCAACAAATACTCAATTATCCAAGAAAGTAATGGATAATGAAATACTATTACTCCATTATTGGCTGCATTAAGAATAGAGTCAGGAAATAGTTTCAGACCACAATACAGGACCGGTTGAATGACAGCGAGTACAACAAAAGTTACTGTAAGTGAAGTAAAATATGGAGCTGCGAGAGTTTGAAATGGGCTTAACCAGAAAATGACTCTTGTACCTTATCCTGATCTTAGTTTGCAGGGAGTATTTCTGTCAGTGTCCTCACCTGCCAGAAAATGAGATGATGTCAAATGTACAAGCAGCACAACAAAACAAAAAAAGTTCTACTGCAGAGAAAGAGCATACAGCTGTCAAACAAACATCTCTGTTTCTCAAAAGGTAAAGAGTCATCAACCCCCAGTGCACCTGCAGCAGGCCTCAAGTCAGTGACGCCAGTAAAGATAGATCAAACACCTGTGTTTGTGATCTTTCCAGCTGGAGCAAGTGGAATATTTAACTTTTTTTTTTTTACGCTGCGCTGCACGGAAAACCTGAAAAGTTTGAAAAGACTAATCAATTTACTGAAAGGTTTTTGTTTGACTCCAGAGCAAGAGTCAAATCTCTGAAACGCATCCTTGGAAGAGAAAGAAGAAAAAAAAAAGAGGCATGCACTGAATTCATGCCTTTGTATTCTTTTGGTCTTTTGTTTGTAGAAGGTTCATACATGGAGGAGGAGGTAGTTGGCTCCAAGTATCAACCTCAAATAATATCACACACACACACACACATGTGTACAGTCTTTAAAAGAAATGTATAATGCTGTTAGATATTATTTTAAGTCGAGGTACTGATTTCAATGCCAAATGTCAAATCAGATGTGGATGACTAGGAGGGTTTTTTTATGCTAATGAGGTGGTTAATATTCTGATGATATGTCTACATGAAGCCTGAGTGTGTTTTAATATCCCAGAGAAGGTGTGTGTGTGTGTGTGTGTGTGTGTGTGTGTGTGTGTGTGTGTGTGTGTGTGTGTGTGTGTGTGTGTGTGTGTGTGTGTGTGTGTGTGTGTGTGTGTGTGTGTGTGTGTGTGTGTGTGTGTGCACCTTCACATAGAGATGGTGTGTGTACCCAGGGGCAAAGCAGCGCACTCGCTACAGTCTGTGTTGGCTCGAAATTTGCTGTTTTACCGCAGGAAGTGAACACAAAAGAGCAGCAGGAATGTTTATGAACACCTCCGATCCCCGAGGACCTGCGGGCTGACCTGATTATTGCCTGTCTGTAATTCCACAGTCGGGAAGGTGCTGCGCTGCTCCTGCAGGGGTTCGTGTATGCGTGTGTATTCTTGTATTTGTTGCTTTGCGAGGACCCCCAAAAAAGAAAACGTATAAAACAGTTTGTGAGTGAATGAGGACTTTTTGGGGGAAGTGAGGACATTTTGGCTGGTCCTCACATCTTTAAAGGCCTGGTTTTAGGGTTAATGTTAGGGTAAGGGGCTAGGGAATGAGGGTCCTCACTTCTAAGTAGGCCGTGTCCACACAACTTTAACAGGGCTTGGGCGTCTTGAAGTCATTACTTGGCGTGGCCGCCATGTTGGTTGCCTCCTTTACTGCGCTCTGTCATATGCTGAGGCCATCCAAACCAGTTGGACATGGGACTACTACATCCAACTAGAAAAAGTGCACTGGAATGCCTGTCGAAGTGGGACCTCCTACTCGAAGTCGGGGCTGATCGACCCACCCCGACTTCACCTAAACGAAGTCAGAGAATAATGGCGGCGCCCATGGAGTCACAAGAATAGGCTATAAACTTTACTTTTCTGCTTGTAGAGTTGTTTTAGACATAGCAATTTTATCACAACTTGTTTTTCATGTTATGGCGCGAAATGATGTTGTTATCTGTTAGAATGAAGAGATATGTAGGGCTACAGTAAAAGTATACTCATGACGTTTCATATCGATATGTATCACTTTTACATATACGGCTCGCTTGTGTGTGTAAGTAGACTGAATTGCTGACAGTCAAAATGCCTCTTCAAACATAAAGTGAAAGTGCCGCAATCGTCCATGTTTTCTAACATTCGACTTCAATTGCTGGAACGCTTTGAAGTAGGAGCTAGTACAATTCAGGTAGGATAAGTCCCACATCCCATTTGTTTGGATGGGCTCTGGGACGCAGCATTAGGGTATGTTTTAGGGTTAGGATTAGTGTAAGGGTTAAGGTTAAGCATTTAGTTGTGATGGTTAAGGCGCTAGGTAAAGGATTATGTCTATGAACAGGACATTTTTGTCTGGTCCACACAACTTTAAAAGCCTTTTTGGTGATTAAGACGTGATTTTAGGGTTTGTTTAAGGGTTAAGGTCAAAGGTGCCATATGTAAGAATGTGGCCAAAAACCGTTACTACATTCAAATTCAGAGGTATTTTTGGTTTCGTTTTCTGATGTAACTGGCAACCCGTGGTTGCTCATGAGCTGAGACTCTACTGACTGCAATGATGGGTAGACGGCGGTAGGTGGCGCCACATGCCAAAACATGATTTCAAAACATAAAAACATGATTTGCAGTCTGCAAAATATTTTTTTAATGCAAATATTTTGTCTGTACTGTTGTTGTTGGTGAGTTCAGTTTGTTATATGAACATTATTCCTGAGTCTCTGTGACATATTAGGAGGATTTTATGGCCAGTTGCTTTAGATTTATTACATAATGCACCTTTAAGGTTAGGCATTTAGTTGTGATAGAGTAGAGTAAGGGGCTAGGGAAAGCATTATGTCTATGAGTGTCCACGCAAAGAATGCAAAACCAGCATGAGTGTGTGTGTGTTTTCCATTACTGATAGGTATCATTAAACATCATTAGAGGGTTGAGTTTCAAGCTGCTTTGGTTTTGTGTGCAAGTCTGTTTCTGTCAGACGCACTCTAGGAAGATCACTAAGAGCACAGCCCTGAAGATACACACTCACATATTTAAACACACACACACACACACACTGAACTGAACTGAGGGTATTTATCAGCCGAGCTTGTTTTGTTATTGCATGCATTCTTTTGACATGAGCTCCGACTGTGGCCTTTGTAAAAGACGAAATCAAATAACAGGGCCAACGGGAGCAAAGTTACAACCCCCTCCAGCATATACAAACAAAAATAAACCTCGGCTGTTTATATCTAACAATAGGAAAACAACTTTTACTTCAAGGCTATTGCGAAGTTTGAGCAGTCACTTAAAAGGTTTATGTATATTTGTCTACTTGTGTATTCCGAGACGGCTGGCATCTTCTCGTTTATTTCCCCAGATAGCTATTTGTTAAGTTATGTTTAGTATTCACTGCCAGGATGTGTCATGAGCGATTTGGCTGATCAGCTGTTGATTTGCAGGCTGATCCAGGAACGCAGCGGTTAACTGGTTCAGCGCGTTTAAATGTAGAGAGCAGTGAAGAGGACCAGGCCCCCAATCAGCCAAGTGACCTACACAGTGTAGTGAACACAGCCATGAAACATCTCTATCCATCATTGGAAACAGCACAGTGGACACAGTGGAGATCAGAGGAGGCCAAACCATAGCTGGGTGCTGCCATCTTCTGGCCAGGCTTCTCTTAAGAAGACTACATTCATCTTACACAGTATTTTTTTTTTTTTTGTCAAACTGAACTTCATAGAATTTTTCATTTTATAACAAACCTACTCAATTAAAGTCAGAGGCTACAGAACCGTCAGCCACGTCGTAGCATTCATCAAATCTAATGTTTCTTGCGGCTTAAAAACTAATTGAAGACTTTTCCCCTTCCTGCTTCAAACAGAAAACACCTTCAGTGTTGCGCGCAAACTCGGACTCTTTAATCTTTGTGTAACAAGTGATTCCCGTTGAGCAACTTACAACACTTCAAAGCTTCAATAAGCTCCGTTTCTAACACTGCAGAATATGCTGTATCTCCTTAGGTGATTTTACCATACTACTGAGCAAGCTGGAAAAAGCTCCTGGCTACCTCTCTCCACCCCGGTTGAACGCATCAAGTTAATACATGGTGACACGTGGTGAGTTATTGCACCGAGCACCAGGCTGCTGGTTCTGCTCACAGGCCTAGTTTGATCTTTTATTTACATGCCTTTTTGCTCAGGATTTCAGGACAATTTTACCAGCTCTTTACAGTCAACAAACTACAAAGCAGAGCCCCCCCCCATCTCTGGGAGGCATGTTGAAGAGAGAAAAACACCACTGGTTTGGCTGCTCGCTTCAGAAACAAAACACACACACACGCAAAAACAACTACATCAGTTCAGCCACTTTGGACTTCATGTTGGCCTTGTAAATAGGTTGATCCGAGCATGACAGCTTGGGAGAGAAAACGGAGGGTGGACGGACGGACGGAGCTGTGAGGAAAAGTATGAATAGTGAAGAAGAGGCCAGCGGACAGACAGCGAGGCAAACGCATGCTGCTAAAAGAAAGCCAGACCATTACATAGTCAAGGTGGAGGACAAACCGTTTCGACTGCCAGTATGGTTGCATATTCACTCAAGTGGCTGTCTCCATCAGAGAAATAGAGCCAGTACCTAAAACTATTATTCTGCCATTAGTTTTCTGCAGGTCACGATTGTGGCATAATGCAATAGCATTCATCTATTTCATTCATTTTAGTTCTTAGAGAGCGACACACAATTAAATTACCCATCCTCCTTTTTGGCTGTTGGAGCGGGAGCATGCACCTCGCCCCCCTCCCTCCGCTCACTCACTTCTCGTAAAGGATCGAGGGTGCCGAAACAATGATGGATAGAGTCTGAAAAGTGCATTATTTCTGATGCATTTTTGATTATTTCTATCCTTTCCCTTTTTTTCCCAGGTAATGCAATAAGCCTGATACGCCCTGAGTTCTGTCAGAGACATGGATATTGCAACAGCTCAGGCATCACTTTCTATCAGCAGGAAAGTCATTGTTTCTGAAACAAGGAGTTTTCTAGGGGGCGGTTATAGCTCTTTTACTCTTTTTCTCCCTTTTTTCATTTGTCTGTAAGTCTGTCTCTCTCTTTCTTTCCTTTTTTTTCCCCCCCACAACCTCCGTGAGAGTTTGTTTGTCTGTCTTTCTGTCTCCAGCTTGGAGACATTCTCATTTGGACCGGTGCCTTAGACGCCCCAGTAGACTGCCACAACAGTTCCAACATCGAAACAATTTCAAGGACCTCTTCAAAGTGAGTGAATCAATAAGCGCTCATATGTGGGGTTAAAGCAGAGGTTACGCTGACATTGTTCAACTGCAGACACTCCCTTAGCCCCAAACATGCTACCCACAGCCAGTGACCTCTTGTTTGGTTAATAGAATTCATTCTGTAAATAGAGAATATCACTTTCTCCAAATATAACCCCGCTTTCACCCAAACAAAAAATACATATATATATATATATATATTTAAAAAACACAAAGCGCAGGGCCCACCTGAGGGCTAATACTCTTATGTCTAAACTTGGTTTATTCACAATCAAACAATGCAAATGTTTCTGATGTGTGAAATGTAGGTGCTGCCAGGCAGCATTGATCGCTCGGTCCTCAGAGCTTTTCTCCAACAAAACCAAATATGAGTGCAGTTTTTTCTTCTTCTTTTTTTTTTCTTTCTGCAGATTAGTCTAACAACATACTGTGATTGCACTTTACACACCGTGTGCTTCATTAGGGATGCTGTTTTTTTTTTATCCACGCAGTAATAAATGCCTGATTATCATTTATTAGAAAGTTTGCATAAAGAAAAGATCATTTATCAAACATTACTGTCTCAAAACACAAAGCACATTCTAGAGGCCAAGTAAAAAAATACTACAATATTCAAGACTTTTTTTCTTTGAATCAAAACATTTTTTCAGTCAAAAAAGTATGGATTTTTAAAGGTTCTTTGTCCCCAAAGCATTAACTGAGAGAGTGTAGGCTGGATATTATGGATATCCTATGAATGCACAACATTGAGATACTTTTTTTTTTATCTCTTTTTTCTCATTTTTATTATATTTGTTGTTCTTAAAGGTGCATTATGTAATAAATCTAAAGCAACTGGCCATAAAATCCTCCTAATATGTCACTATGAGACTCAGGAATAATGTTCATATAACAAACTGAACTCACCAACAACAACAGTGCAGACAAAATATTTGCATTAAAAAAATATTTTGCAGACTGCAAATCGTGTTTTGGTATGTGGCGCCACCTACCGCCGTCTACCAATCATTGCAGTCGGTAGAGTCTCGGCTGCCGAGCAACCATGGGTTGCCAGTTACGTCAGAAAACGAAACCTAAAACACCTTTGTATTTTGAATGTGAATGTAGTAACCGTTTTTGGCCACATTCTTACATATGGCACCTTTAATTGTGTATATGAATATATCTGATAAATTATTATAGCTCTGGTCGGAAAAAATAGTAATAACACTACATATCACCATTTATAAGGACTAAAAAGAGGTATCTACAACACACTCATAGTGCCAACACTGACTGACAGTGTATAAGTAGCTAGAGGAGCGTGGTTGGCTGAACCAAACACTTACCACAGTTGGCTCTGTTCTGTCATTCTGTGCGAGTGTGTACAACGCTGCACCGCACTGACCCTTTTCTTACACGCCGGTGTTTCACGCACCACTTCCCTTTGATTCAGCCCAGAGCTGTTTACACAGCCGCGCTGCACTGCACCGCTTGGTCACCAGCGCAGGTGAAGGAGTCCAGGTGAGCTTGGCAGGAGAATGCAGGCGGCTGTGTGTAGGACATGAGACTCACATGAGACTCCGAAGCCTCGTCTTGGCAGCCCACTTCACACAGACGGCACATGTAAGGTAAGCAATAATAATAATCTACAGCACACAGCGTTGGCCGGGCTCCATCACAGAGCCTATTCCGTTGGCCGCAGTCCCTTTCCGAGTATACAGAGAAGTAGGATGATGACTAATTGTTTAATCAGACTCTTGGAAGCATTATCGTGCAGGGTGAGACCCAGACTGAGGGGTGTAAATTGAGTTCACTTAATGACTTAATGAAAGCATATTACAGTTTTATTGTGCTGCTGCTGCTGATAGTGGACGACTCTGAACCAGCGTATCTACAACTACTGCCCCTTTTATTGAAGTGGGACATGATGGCAATAGACAAAGCTCAACTTTGTTGCCTCATAGTAGAAAAAGTTGCTCAAATACCAACTGGTAATAAGGCCACTCCATCATCCGGTGTTAAATGAGTCAAGCAGAATGTCACAAACTTTCCTCCGGTGAGTCAACACATAAATACAACTTGATTCACCTGCAAACAGCATCTTATAGATATCACTGGTTCTCAAACTTTTTTTTTACACGAGAAAATATTGAGCTCTCGAAGTGACAACGTTAAAATACAGTGGTGTAAATAGGCCGAGCAAAGTCAGCTATACGGACTTATAGAGGATTTATTCCCAAGAACTCTCAATCTACTCTCTCATAACCTACTTCACGGAGGTAATTAGAGTCACCTTATCTCTTCACGATACCAGTGTGTGAAGCATATGAGGAAGAGGAGGATGATGTTTTTTTGCCGGCGTTAGCTGTCCGTTAGCAACAAAACTCGAAAAAGTCACCGATGGATTTGGATGACATTTTGGATGGCGGAAAATGTCCGCAATGGGACGAGGAACAAGTGATTACGTTTTGGGCGTGATCCGTAGACGCTATAACTGGTTACAACTAGTGCTGTCAAACGCGCGTGACATCATGTTTACGTGACTCCCGATTGTTAAAATTAGTCTCTAAGTTAGAGCTAAACTTTAAAAACAGAGGCACACATACGCAGTAAACAGGTACTCTGGTTATTTGCAGCGCTGCTCTTTTCCTTTAATAAACAGACCGCTCCAGTTCCACTGTAGGCGTGCTAACCGGCGCTAAAAGGAGCTAATGCAGCTAACGGCGCGAACTGGTAAACGGTGCCTGGACTCGGGTGTCACGGCACGTAAACATGACGTCATTCGCTTCTTTTTCCGGTCAGTCGTCATGGAAACGTGCCGTGCGTTGACCTTTTGCACAGCACTAGTTACAACACACGCTGTCTGACCAGCATTTTCCCCCTAAATTATTATTTTATACCATTTTATTTTATGCCAAAATATCAATGCTAAGAGTAGATGTTCAAAGTCCAAGGGGCTGGGGGGCTGAGCTGCCTTGGGCGGAGGTCTGCGCTCTCCAAGTGCTTTTCTAGTTATTATTATTTAATTAATGACATTTATTTTCTACACAATTTCTGATTTTCCTCCAGGGACCACCAAAGGGAGCCCTTGCGTACCATTGATAGTGCACGTACCACAGCTTGAGAACCATGGTTTGACAGCTTCAGTTTGATCTCCATCGCTCTCTCTTTCTAATATCTGACAATCTCAGTGTCACTGTCCAGCGAGTGCCTCAAAGTTTTCAAGTAAAAGTACAAATATCAAACCTCCTCCTCCTTCTCTCTCTCTCTCTCTCTCTCTCTCTCTCTCCCTCTCTCCTCGTCTTGCATCATAACGGTCTTTCCTCTTCGGTTCATACCGATGAATTTTCTTTTCTTTGTTCGTTTCTTTCCTTCCCTCCCTCTTTCCAGCCGTCTTTCATCACCTGCTGGTGTGTTTTCTGCAGGACGTTTCCTATCATTGTCCTTCACTTCGCAGCACTGTGCCTCTTACGTTTCCTGCTCCGTCTCAGTCTGTGCCCGCGCCCATTCGTCTTGTGGACACCCGGCAGAGTGGCCTGCTTCTCCACGTTTCCTCATCCGAGGCTGTGCACTGTGGAGTACTCGGGGGGGGGGCTTCTCACTTGTTCGGCCCCATGTGCTTGAGGAACCTTCTCGGCTAATTAAAGGAAAACAAACGCTGCGCTTTCCACCCATTCTCTGCAAAACACAGTGTATTAAAGGGGTAAAAGTCAAACTTCATGATTCATTAAGAAGAGGAAGTCTGAGCAGGCCGGACAGATCAGTGAGGCTAAAGAACAGCGGAGAGACTGCGAGGTGGAGGAAATGGGGGATGTGTGTCGACTTCATTTAACAGTGTCAGACGTGGTTTGTTTGAGTGTAAGAAGACAAGTCTTGTAATAATCTTCTCTTATTGTTGCAGACATGCTGTACTTTACTTTGTGATTTGTATTTCTAGCAACTTTTACTCCACTACATTTCCTCTAACTGTCTTTGTTACTCGTTACTACCAAATAAAATCAGAAGAAAAAGAAGAGTTGGTAATTGGTCTGTATTTATACAGAGCTTTTCTCATCTTGCTGGGCTGCTTTACAATATAGTTTGTCTTGCTCAAGGACACATATAGACAAGCAGAGTCAGGAATTGAACCCACAACCTTCCAGTTGAAAGACAACTCTCTCTACCACTGAGCTTCCATGACTCAATCAACAAGTCCTTTAAGACTTTAGTAATATTATAAAAAGTGACTTTCCCCACACATTCTCCTTTGAAACATGTTTTATGTTTAAAATAATTATATGAATTGTCCCTTATTAGTCCATAATCATATGGTATCTGTGTACAGCTTTTGTACATTCAACCAGCAATATCAAGATTGGCAATGATGCATAATGCACGACCTATAAGTATCCTGTATAAATACACCTGACTTGAGAATTGGTTACAAATTCTGCAAGAATATCAAACTCAAAGCTATAACAATACAGCTGCAACATCATCGTTATAATAGTCTAAATAGATATATTTATCAATCTGGATCGTAATATGTCACAAGACAAATGTAATAACTAAAATGAATCATTTGTGTTCACAGTGTCCCACTGCATTGACCTCTCTGTGGTATATTTCAAAATACAAACTCTTCAGTTTTGTTTATTCAAGTATTTACTCTTTGATTCAGTCCAGAAGCTTTTAGAGATAATAAAGAATAATATGAAGATGGGTGTTCAGACTGGTTATAATAAGGTGTCCTGTGTATCTTATAAAATGGATGCTTATCATACTGTATCTAAGATAAACACATGAAATTGATTTTGTCTATTATGTATGAATGCTCTTGCATGTACGTTCCATTACAGTATATGAAACCCCATCTTTGAAGACCAAAGTCATGGTTGTGTTGCAGCTCACGAGTCCTTCACTCAATACTGTATACGTGTGTGTGTGTGTGTGTGTGTGTGTGTGTGTGTGTGTGTGTGTGTGTGTGTGTGTGTGTGTGTGTCTCCCTCCCCATCAGCTCTCCTCACTGCGATGTTTTCCTTTGGCTCTAATGAGTTCTAAGTGGCCAATACTTTCTTCTGCAGGAAACTCGTGTCAAACTAATTAACTTTTAATGAGAGGAAATCCACTGATTAGAGTGTTTTTCTTGGCAAACGAGCCTATTAATTCTGTTGGTTTGAGCAGCAGGGACTAGGAGTTGGGCGAGAAGAAGTCTGCTTCACTCCTCCTCCTCCTCCTCCTCTTCTTCTTCTCTCTCCTGCCACACACACACACACACACACTTACAAACAGCTCCACTTGAACCCCAGCTCAGTCTGTTTTGCCAGCTGCTGAAGCCTTTTTGAGCCCACAAGTACAGTATATACTCTCTCAAACTCACACACACACACACACTTGCATTCTCCAGCTGCACAATACTGCTCTCTAGTGACAAACAGATATGATGACATGATGGCACCTGTGCTGCAGTTTGTCTAATAGCCATGTATAATGAATACACACTCATCATAAACAACTGCTTTTGCACACAGGGGTATGCAATATACTGTATGTGGTCTCATGTGGTTCATATTTTAAACCAGTGTAAACCAGACTTCACCTCGACCGAACATAGCACTAACCTAAAGTACTAATAGGTTCCTACCTTCAGCACTTGTATCATAGCACTTATGGAAAGTTCCTTTCTTTTGACAAATGTACTTATTGTAAGTCGCTTTGGACAAAAGCGTCTGCCAAATGCCCTAAATGTAAATGTAAATGTAAACAACAACAACATGGAGGACAGAGAGAACATAGCACATAATGAGATGAAGACTTCAATCAGCTAAGACAAAACGAGCACCTCGCTTATCTCAGAAGAAGGTCTGCTTCTGTTGAATTGAATGTTTTGGGCTAAGAACAGTCGGACAAGGATCCGAATACACAAAACTTTGTAGGCTTGTCCCCATAAATGACTCAAACACCACTAACCTCTTAAACTACCTATTCACTCTCACTCGTCTTCTACTGCTTTATCCTCCAGGGTCACAGGGGTCACAGGTGCCAATCTCAGGTGATATAGGGCGAAAGGTGGGATACACCCTGGACAGGTCACCAGTCAACCACAGGGCCATTCACACCTATGGTCAATTTAGAGTGTCCAATTTAACTAATCCCCAAATCTGCCTGTTTTTGGACTGTGGGAGAAAACTGGAGAACGTGGAGAAAACTCACAGACGGAGAAAACATGCAAAGTCCATGCAGAAGGACCCTTGTTCCAACTGGGCATGAACTGTGTAGTGCTAACCACTACACCCACCGTGTGGCCCAGTCGTGTCAAACATAATAATCTGAGGGCAGTCAGGTGATCAAACACTGGCATCTGCAGTGTAACTGCTCCCCTAAGATCATTTTACTGAGTGACAGCCACCGAAAACCATGTAAGGCTGTATCAAGGAAATAATACATCAAAAAAAAAAAAGATTTGACACAGATGTCATGTACTCCCTTTAAAAGGCAGCATGTGTCTGAATTAGCGTTCCATTATTCATCTGTACGAGAGAGGTAACCACACAGGCTGGACATTACGGAGGCGATATTTCAGTGTAACTGTGGTCGTAGAGTAGGTACGTTTTTTTTAAATGGGTATATTTGACTTCTCAGAGTGCGTTAAACTGCCGGTGGACCGAATTTGACACGACTAACTGGTTATTATGGCAGCATTTAGATCCAGCGGGAGTGGAACTCCACTCACTGCCATTCCCTGGAAATCCCGAGTGGGAGCGTTTGATGTGCCAATCGAAGCAGGCCTCTCAGAACCTGCGAAAATGTGTCTGTTTCATCTCTCAATTACTGTCAGGGTTTGAAGTGCTGACGCTCTACCTTTATCTGTCACAATATGGCTCAAATTTGTTGAAGTATGTGCAAAAAAAAAAAAGGGGGGAAACCAAACGAGTCCAAAAGAGAAACGAAAGCGAGACAAGCAGGCCCAGCAGCTGGTGCCGTTTTCAAAGCCTGCCCAAGCCCTTAAAGATGAAATCCATTTTGTTTCAAGTTCCGCACACAAGCTCGCCTGATGAGGGCTCTGGAGGTGAAGAGGGAGGGAGAGAGAGTGAGAAAAAAATCTGTTTGATTTGTCAGAAGTTCTTTAATTTAATCTACAGCTGTCAGGATGCTGAGAATCCCGACCTCATCACTGCCTTTTATCTGCCTGATTTCACCCCAGGCACCAGACACTCATCTCTTACACATACACACATACAGAGAGAGGGAGACAATGATGAAAACTATTAATTTATTAAAGAGCACAAAGAAAACCCTGAAAGTGCATGTGTGAAATAAATAAAGAAGGGCATGTCATCCAGTATCTGGGAGTCTCGGCGACACACTGCTCATATACAGTATCTGGCTGACGTGGCTGTAAAACTTTAAAGAACAAGAAGAAAACTATAAAAGGAGCCTGGTTACAGATGTGGAGGTGATAAGAGCATGTAGCACTGACCACTACATCAACAGTAGTGTCCACTTTTCCACTATACAATACCAAATAGATGTATTATACTGATATAATTGTTTTACGAGGATCAATAATCTCAAAGGGCGTTTCCATTCCTAATTAAACGGAATGGAAATGTTGCAACAGGAAAAATCACTTATTTTAGTTCAGTAGTTTAGTTTTGTTCAGGGCCTTTCTGCATGTTCTCCCCATGTGTGCGTAAGTTTTCTCCGGGTTCTCCGGTTTCATCCCACAGCCCAAAATAATTCAGATTTGGGGGATTAGGCAAATTAGACACTCTAAATTGACCATAGGTGTGAGAGTGGATGTCTCTGTGTGTCCCTGTGATGGACTGGTGACCTGTCCAGGATGCACCCCACCTCTGTACCTTTGTCAGCAAAGATTATTTTTGACTTTATTGTATCAGGGACAGTGTACCAGATTCAGCAACAGGTTCATTTCCATCTGTAATCCCTGGTAGAGCATGTAATCCTCCACCAAGGCTGCTCAGGTTCCCAGAGGCGCAACTTGTGAACAGGCAAGGCAGGCAACTGCTTGGGGCCCCGAGCCGATAGTGGCCCTGAGTCGATGGCGCGTTATGCTGCTCACAAACATAGTGAGAATGAAATATCTAATGAGGTAATAAAAACGTGAAAACATTTGGATGAAAGATGTTAAACAGCAGCTCCCGGCTCACACACCTGTTCACCCATATGTTCAATGATATTTACAAACATTCTGATTTATTTTTATTTCACTTATTTTTAATATCAGTGATTGGTGTTGTATTCCCTCTCTCTCTTGCCGTGGTTGTAAACCGTATCCACCATCAGCGTGTGCTCTCCTGTCTCTCCTTCATTTGGGAAACTTGTTGCAGATGATCACACGATCCATTTGCGTCACCCTGTGAAAAGAGTCATCTGCAGGAGTATGATGTCGTTATTGTCTTTTTCTTCCCTTTCTCCACATCGAGGGAAAAGTGCCATCTTGTTATTGAATCTGATGACTTGACAAGGAGAATAGACTCCTTTCCTGACAAGCTCCAGCATTTCACCAAAGCTCTCCACTCTCTTTGTTCGGTTTTGGCTGCTCCATTTTCCTCATTTCCATATCTTGCATTTAGCGTTCACCTCTCATTTAACCTTCACCGTCAGCCACAGCGAGCTGGGATTAGGGAAGGGCTCACAGTGCATTCCTAACTGTCTGGCAACCACATTATGAGATTAATTTATCATCTATGAATACAACAGCGGATACTTCACCATCCTCTTTATTTCTGCTCTATTCCCTCTTCTATGTCCACCCCCTGCACATCTGGCTGCCTCGGTTTGCAGCTCAGAGGTGAGTCATAAATCCCTGCCAGGCTGCACAGGAGTTTCTAATGTGTCCATATGCTATTACTTCATTCTGTGGACACATTTGTTGCACCTTGCATGTACAATGAATGCAGCTTACATGATAATTGCAATTAAATGCAAGATGACGCTGGTGATGATGGCTGCCGTCACATAGCCTGACCACCTTGGTTTATAAGTTAAATACTGAAAAATAATCACAATCATTTAGAAACTATTCTTAGTGAAAAATGTGCTCCCTTGTTGTTTAGGTTTATGTTAAATTATGGTTTGTCACTGCAGAGATGAGTCAATGTTGAGGTTATTCACTCATTAAAATTGTAATCCTTCCTTGACCCTATATGCACTAAAAAATAACTATTCCACTGTAGTGCATTGAAAATCCTTTATTTGTAAGTGAGGCTAATCTTGTAGTGTCACGTTTCATAGTTATGAACGCTAGTTGGCGCTGTGGTGACACTGATGGGAGACGTAGAAAGGAAAGAGTGAGAGTGTGGCGATGTAAACAAGACAAGAGTGTGTCGGCGGTAGTTTTGTGCGGGTGTCTTTCCGCCGTCCGGGTCTTTCACAGCGGATTATGTTTTCCTCCAGAGTGTCTTCAGTGACACAGGAGCAGGTGACAACAGCGTTGAAACGAGGTATGAAAAGCCAAAACCTCGATTATCTAATTGTGAAAGTGGTGTAAAAGTAGATAAAGTTCACTGGGAGTCTACTTTATAACGGACATGACCGCGTACTGCTCCGCGTCACACATTAGCATGATAGCATATAGCTAACTTTTTTGTTACGACGGTTTGCTAAAAAACTGACACGAAGTTGATTCCGAGTGAGTTTGTATTTGTGCGAGTCTACTTATAAATAAACAAAACGCCAGAAATGATCTTTAAAAAATGTGAATTAAACGCATTTTTTGATTAATGTTGGGACTCAACGGTCGCAAGGGCCATATGTGTACATCCGATGACGTTTCATATTTTCAGCCAATGAGAAGCGTGCGCACACATTAAAGACATCAAAGGCAATCTAACGTTAGCCAGGACATATATAATTAGCGGCTAGCTCTCTGTGTGTGTAGTCATCATACGAACATCAAGCTAATATAGCAGTTATAACAGCAGGAGAAAACAACCAGAGAGGAAATACTGCAGAAAACGAGTCCACCATGGACTTTTATGATGAACTCATTGAGCTGGAGAAAGCCATGATACATGGATCTGACCCTCTCCAAGAGATGATCGAGGCGCTGCTGAAGGAGACAGAGGAGCCTCATCCTGTCCCTGCTGTGGAGTGTGGTTTCCACGAAGCAGACCCTGTCACAGAGCTCGTGAAAATGCTGCAGGGAGAAATGACTGACCAGCCACCTGTGTATGATCTGAAGTGTGGACACCGTGAACGGGATCCTCTCCCGACGACGACTTTGGAGCAGCTGGTGGGAGATGAGGCTGAACAAGTCCCTGTCGCTAATGAGTGGTGTGACCCCTATGGACTAGACCCTCTTCAGGACATTGTAAAGGTGCTGTTGGGAGAGACAACCCATCCTCTACCTGTTCCACAGTGTGACTCCCAGCCTCTCTCTTTTCCTTCACTTTCTCCCACTGGCCCTGCAGAGACGTTTGTTGACCTCCAGCCTCAGGCCTGCACTGTTCACCTGTGCAGCCAACAGGATCAGGAACAGAACAGCAATATGCATCCAGTGATGTTTCCTCACATCATGTTGGAGAACTTCTTTCCTGTTACAGCGGTGAATGGAGAGGTGGTTTATCCTTTTCCACTTGAGGCCTTCGCTCCAGCTTTCCTTCCCAATGCTCCTTTGCTGAACATGTCCACCGTAAAAACTTCCAGACAGCAGCAGCATGACAGAGAGCAGCAACCCTACATAAAGAAGCCGCCCAACGCTTTCATGCTCTTCAGACAGGAGCAGAGGCCAATCATCACTGCTGAGCTCAACGTCACAAACTGTGCAGTCGTGAACACCGAGCTGGGAAAGAGGTGGAGGCGTCTGTCTGAGCAGAAAAGACTCACATATTTCATAGAGGCAGACAGACTTCGACAGCACCACGAGCAGATGTACCCTAAGTGGTCGACCAGTGACAATTATGGTAAAAAGAGGAAGAGGGTTCGGAGAAAATGTCCGACACCAATGGCAATATGATTGGACCCCACTGCCTAACCTCTCCACTATGAAATGCTGTAAATAAACTGTCAAATCTGTTGTACATACATTATGTCAGCCATTTTAATACGATATAAATATATTTATTAATTAATATGAAATAAATGTATTTACTCTATATGCACTATATATTTTTGACGAGAACCTTTTTGTTTGAACAGTGTCACATATAATGTTGCACACAGAGGTTGGTGTAAAATAGAGCTGTATTTAATGGGTTAATGAGGAGACGACTGTATGACTAGACTTCATCTTAAATCAATTGATTTATTTGTGTGTATTTCCAAAAATAAAAGTATTATGAACGGAGAAAAAACACAATTTGTTTGTTTGTGTTCTCATTTAAAAGTTCATACAAATGTCATGTAGAATTGTCCTATTATTATTATTGCCGATTATTGTCTGTCAGTCTTTGGTTCACTCTGTCCGCAACACTTGCCTTTTAAAGGAAGTCCTTTGATGGGAATTGAGCAAACAAAAAGTAGTAGTGAAAGATGACATGAATTACTGAAATAGATTCAAATTCTTGTAAGGCCAACATATGTAACATTTTTAATTTTTCTGAATCTGTTCACATTATTATAATATTATTATTACAAGTACACTAATAATAACCATGGAGGTCAAATAGGTCTTTAAAACCGTTCATTACTCTTCTTTTTTTTTACCCATAACCATTAAATTATTTATCAGGCAAGATATGTGAGCAGTATACAAGTCAGCCACAAGGTGGTGACAAAATACTTTGAAACAATTTAACACCGTCGTCAGTGCCAGTCACAAGGGGAAAAAGATTTCAGCCACTTACCAAAACGCTGTTTATTTTATGCATTTGTTTGAAATCCTTTGTTGTGATTCACCAAAGTGTCACAAAGCTAACAAACGAGGCAACGGCAGATAGTAAGTTTCAGTTGTCATTCCTTGATTTGTTGTTTGTGTTACGACAGTCAACGGCAATATTAATTTAGGATCGTCTTCAGAAAGTTACTACTGTAAAACAGTGGAAATTGTGTTCGGAAGTTTAAAGGTTGTTTCTGTTTTGTTTTTTCAGTCGGACACCTGGAGCTCCTACTGGACCTCAGTGGCCTCGACAAGCAACGGCTGATACTGCAGAGGAACCAGCCAGCACCACCAACATGTTCCTTTAACTTCAGTCCTTCTCAAATAGTGGTGACCCCGGGGAAAATGCCGTTTTTGCCATACTAGAATAAAGTGTAATCAATCAATGTGTTAATTTGTCCCCAAGGGGGCGATTCGTTTTGCAGCAGTAAGGGAACACAAAGCACATATCACAAATTATACACGCATGAAACACGTAAATTACAATAACTTACAAATAGTAATAAAAAACCAAATTTTTGATTTTTTGATGATTAGAAGGTAAGGCCATTTCACCATGGCTACCTTTTCCTCCTGGCATTTAAAACACGAACGGCAGAAGGTACAAAGGAATGTTTAAGTCTGTTAGACTTTGCAAATGGGAGTCCAAGCAGTGAACCACCTGATGGTAAGAACTGAAACTGGTCATGTAAGGGGTGAGAGCAATCGGACAAGATGGAGCTTGCTTTCTTGATCAGCTGTTTGTTGTAAAGTTCTTCTAGAGTTTGTTGTACGGACCCAATGATTTTACTGCTAACACTGACAACCTTATTCAGAAGGTTTCTGTCTTTAACTTTCAGAGATTGATACCAACAAATCGAGGAGAATGTGATGACAGATTCGATAAAAGAATGATAAAACATAGTCATGAGGGAAGAATCAACCTGGAATTTAGAGAGTTTTCGAAGACAGAAAATTGCACAACCACATCCACAAATTGATGCACTTTAAATCTTTTCTGTTACAGACTAAAAAAACAATGTTAATAAAGTTATTCTTTGTTGTAAGTTGAGCTATATTTTGTTTCCTTTTATGTTAATAAGCATACAATGTTATGCAGAGGTGTACTTATAGCAATGTTATGGGGGGGTGTACTAAAATGTTTTCTTCATTCTAAGGGGGGCATAACAGAAAATAATTGAGAAGCGCTGCTTTAACTGTAATTACGGAGCCATTTGGGAGTGCATCACTCAAGCAGTACAGTATTCTGTTGTTGTGGCTGTATGATAATGTTGGTGCGTTCACTGTAATGTTATCCTCTCTGTTGGATGAAACACAATATTTGAATAAATATGTCATTACACAACAATGTACCTTGCATGAAAGTCGCAGTTAAACACATAAATGGGTCAATGACGTGACGCCTAAATATACTGTCCAACTGCATTTTTTCTTGTTGAAAAATGTTTTCTACAAAACTAAAATATGCCATATATATTTACTTCCTGTCCTCTATGTGTAACCACTTAAATTTTTCAAAAAATGATTAGGCATTTCATTTGTTTTGCTACTGAAAGGGTAAAAATATCATGCGGTGTGACCGTCCGGGCATGCATCCAGTTTTGGATATTTGTTAAAAATGAATCTAAATCTATTCAAATTTATGTTCTGCCTGATCTGGCATAAATTCTAAAGTGTGTTGTAACCTCATGTGGAATTACAATGATCTTGTAGTGATATTTCCCCCTTATTTACGCAAGTAAACTTTGCCCGAGTATGTCCATTTTATGAAATATCAAGTGGTGCCACCATGAAGAAATCCCCATACTGGAGCTTTAATTGTGAAAGCCACCCCAAGACAGGAAGTTATATCACCAACAGTTTTGCAAAGGACCCACAGAAGCAGTTAGCAGGTTTGTAACTCTCATCTTTTTAAAAAAACTGCTTTTATAATGGCTGGTACATAGTTTCCAAATCTGAATGTCATGTGGTATGACCTCAAAAAAAAAGATAAATATTGATTTATTTGAACAAATTCATTATTTGATCATAAATGTCATTGTGACCTATTGTGAGAAAAAAGCTGGTTTTGTTTGTGTCCAACGCTATGCCTGTAAATTTTGAATGAATATGAAAATATCATGTGGTGCGACCATTGCAGCTAGCTTTCAATGAGTTCTATAGTTATTAAAAGGAAGCTTTTGTGTTTTAATATCATTTTGATGGTTTATATATAATAAAGGTAGTAAATTGTTATTATTTAAAAGATAAAATTGCACTTTTTCTTAATTTTTTTCATGAATTGCAGAAACAATGCTTTATGTTAAATCCTTATTGATAATATTGAAAAAAAAAATAAAGAAAAAGTATTTGGAGCATGTCATTTTGCCATTATGTCCTCATTTCTAAAGTTTTTGTTTTGTTTTGTTTTTTTAAATCTATTTCATCAGATGCCACTCTCAAGCAAAGAGAAGACTTTCAGCAGAGAGAAAGCAGTGAGTTAAGTGTTTGGAGAAGTTTGTCATCAGTCAGACATCAAAGTCAGACATCAAAGCACAGTTTTGATGACAATGACTCTGTTATAGAAGTTTTTATAACATAGTTATTAGTGCTGTCAAACGATATTATTAAATATTTAATCGCGATTAATCGCATTAATGTCATAGTTAACTCGCAATTAATCGCAATTAATCTCACATTTTTATCTATTCTAAATGTTCCTTGATTTCTTTTTGTACCATTATTTTTCCTCATTTTAATACTCTTATCAACGTAGAAAAGTGGATTGGCTTGCTTTGTGTAAATGTTATTTGCCTATTTTGGCATATACTGTAGTGTAGGGCTGAACAATTAATCGAAATTTATCTAAATTGCAATACAAGTTACTGCAATTTCAAGACACAATATTTATAATATAATATTTGTTCAAGCCAAAATATAATTTTAGATTTGTTATACAAACCAATAAAGCATACAGGTTCTGATGATCGTACAAGAGAGCATCAAAACAAGGTGATACAAACTTCATAACAGATAGTACCATGATGACATCATATGTGCTTTGATGTCTGACTGATGACAAACTGTTATCCTGCTGAAAAGTTCTACAGTATGAACAGTTTGACGTCTTCAAGTTTGATGTGTCTGAATTTGTCTTGTTTCTTACTGATTAGTGAAATGTTGACATAAATATACATGAATGTACCTTTCAAAAGAATTTCAATGAAAGTTAATGTGTTGTGAATGAAATTTGAAATTAGATAAAATGTTTTCAAATTTTAAATGAATAAAATCTGTTTGTCTGCTTGTCTATTATATTCCATGCACATGATTGTCTCTTATTCTATTGATTTGTAAGAGATTTAAGCTGGTTTCATCATTTGGTGCGACCAACCATCATGTGGTGCGACCATGAATTGCAATAACTGTAGCAAAATAAAAAAAAAGCGATGCCTTCTTTCTGTGGCAGAAACTTAATCACCGATTGGGTAAGCTGAAGTTAGTGGCATTTTGTTTACATTTGCATAATTTTTATGCATTTTACAGGAAAATAAGCGTGCAAACTACATACAAAACGGTGAACGTGACTTTATCTGAATGAGGATTATATCAGTATGTATGACAATTCAACAGAAATCCAAATAATTAGTTTCTAGACACATCATATTACTAAGAACTTGTGAAAAAAGGTTACATATGTCGATTAAATTAATAAAATGTTAAGATTATTGACGGTCGCACCACATGACATTTTGGAGGGTAATGACCAATTCATTTACGTAAAAAAAAACACCAAAATGTCGTAATTCCTGATTTCAACATGTATGCATGTACACATGACATTGTTAAGCTTTGACCAATTGCAATAGAAATTAATAATTATCATATTTTTAAATTTACCTATCAAAAAACCTTATATGTCATTGACCCAAACGCAAGATGGTGCTGGTGAGGACGGCTGCCGTCACACGTCAGCCTGATCTCCCCCACCTTGGTTGAGTAAAATACTGAAAAGTAATCACAATCATTTAGAAATTATATTTGTTGTAAAGAGAGCTCTTTACTGAAATATTGTTTTTGACCATGAAATGCCCAATCCCAAAGCCTGCACTCATCCCCACTAAAAGATGCAATGTGCCAAAAGATCTGCATCACTCAGATCTTATGATCTGAGATCTTCTCTGCTACGAATTGGTCATGGAATATGATCCTTTGTCTTAAGGTTTATGTTTAGTTATGGTTTGACACGGCAGAGATGAGTCAATGTAGAGGCCATTCATTCATTAATTCATTAAAATTGTAATCCTTCCTTGATCCTTTGCACTATTAAAAAAAATGAACTATTCCACTGTAGTGCATTGAAAAATCCTATATTTGTACCCGTTTGTTGTGTGAGGCCAGTGAGGCTAATCTTGTAGTGTATCATTTCAATTCATATTCATCGCCTTATTCTACAGTTGATCATGTTCACAGTTATTAACGCCAGTTGGCGCTGTGGCGATACTGATGGGAGACATAGAAAAGGGAAGAGTGAGAGTGTGGCGATGTAAACAATAGTCACGGTGTGTGTCGGCGGTAGTTTTGTGCGGGTGTCTCTCCGCCTTCTGGGTCTTTCACAGCGGATTATTTTTCCTCCAAATCAGCGGAGTGTCTTCAGTGACGCAGGAGCAGGTGCCACAGCTTTGAGACGAGGTATGAAAAGCCAAAAACCTCGATTATCTAATCGTGATTAATAATTCTCATGTAAGATTACACAATTGTTTGTGAAAGTGGTGTAAAAGTAGATAAAGTTCACTTGGAGTCTACTTTATAACGGACATGACCGCGTACTGCTCCGCGTCACACATTAGCATGATAGCATATAGCTAACTTTTGTGTTACGACAGTTTGCTGAAAAGCGGACACGAAGTTGATTCCGAGTGAGTTTGTATTTGTGTGAGTCTACTTATCAATAAACAAAACGCCAGAAATGATCTTTAAAAAATGTGAAATAAATGCATTTTTTGATTAACGTTTGGACTCAACGGTCGCCAGGGCCATATGTGTACATCCGATGACGTTTCATATTTTCAGCCAATGAGAAGCGTGCGCACACATTAAAGACATCAAAGGCAATCTAACGTTAGCCAGGACATATATAATTAGCGGCTAGCTCTCTGTGTATGTAGTCATCGTACGAACAACAAGCTAATATCGCAGTTACAACAGCAGGAGAAAACAACCCGAGAGGAAATACTGCAGAAAACGAGTCCACCATGGACTTTTATGATGAACTCATTGAGTTGGAGAAAGCCATGATACATGGATCTGACCCTCTCCAAGAGATGATCGAGGCGCTGCTGAAGGAGACAGAGGAGCCTCATCCTGTCCCTGCTGTGGAGTGTGGTTTCCACGAAGCAGACCCTGTCACAGAGCTCGTGAAAATGCTGCAGGGAGAAATGACTGACCAGCCACCTGTGTATGATCTGAAGTGTGGACACCGTGAACGGGATCCTCTCCCGACGACGACTTTGGAGCAGCTGGTGGGAGACGAGGCTGAACAAGTCCCTGTCGCTAATGAGTGGTGTGACCCCTATGGACTAGACCCTCTTCAGGACATTGTAAAGGTGCTGTTGGGAGAGACAACCCATCCTCTACCTGTTCCACAGTGTGACTCCCAGCCTCTCTCTTCTCCTTCACTTTCTCCCACTGGCCCTGCAGAGACGTTTTTTGACCTCCAGCCTCAGGCCTGCACTGTTCACCTGTGCAGCCAACAGGATCCGGAACAGAACAGCAATATGCATCCAGTGATGTTTCCTCACATCATGTTGGAGAACTTCATTCCTGTTACAGCGGTGAATGGAGAGGTGGTTTATCCTTTTCCACTTGAGGCCTTCGCTCCAGCTTTCCTTCCCACTGCTCCTTTGCTGAACATGTCCACCGTAAAAATGTCCAGACAGCAGCAGCATGACAGAGAGCAGCAACCCTACATAAAGAAGCCGCCCAACGCTTTCATGCTCTTCAGACAGGAGCAGAGGCCAATCATCACTGCTGAGCTCAACGTCACAAACTGTGCAGTCGTGAACACCGAGCTGGGAAAGAGGTGGAGGCGTCTGTCTGAGCAGAAAAGACTCACATATTTCATAGAGGCAGACAGACTTCGACAGCACCACGAGCAGATGTACCCTAAGTGGTCGACCAGTGACAATTATGGTAAAAAGAGGAAGAGGGTTCGGAGAAAATGTCCGACACCAATGGCAATATGATTGGACCCCACTGCCTAACCTCTCCACTATGAAATGCTGTAAATACATTGTCAAATCTGTTGTTCATACATTATGTCAGCCATTTTAATATGATATAAACAATATAAATATATTTATTAATTAATGAATAAGAAATAAATATATTTACACTATATTTTTGACGAGAACCTTTTTGTTTGAACAGTGTCACATATAATGTTGCACACAGAGGTTGGTGTAAAATAGAGCTGTATTTAACGGGTTCATCAATGAGGAGACGACTGAATGTCTAGACTCCATCTTAATTGATTTGTTTGTGTGCATTTCCAAAAATAAAAGTATTACGAAGAAAACACAATTTGTATTCTCATTTAAAAGTTCACATAGATTTCATGTAGAATTGTCTTGCCATTATTATTATTATTATTGCCTGTCAGTCTGTGGTTCCATCTGTACTTCAAAGTCCTTTGATGGGAATTGAAGGAACAAAAAATAGTAGTAGAAAGATGACATAAATAACCTGTGGCCTTACAAGAATTTATGTAACATTACATTTTGTGAATTTGTTATAAAAAGTACAGTAATAACCATGGAGCTCAAGTAAGTCTTTAAAACCATTTAACACTGCTCTCAGTGTCAGACAATGAGCAGTATGACTCAAAAAAAAAATAGTGTATGACTGATATAAGAATAGCAAGTACAGTGAGCACTACTAGCAACATTATTCACATTATACCTACATTAGTTTTTTCTTTGATTTTTATGATACAAAGGGAATAAAAGTGTAAGTTTCAGTTGGCATGCCCTAATTTGTCATTTGTGTTACGACAGTCGACAACAATATCAATTCAGGATCGTCTTCAGAAAGTTGCTACTGTAAAACAGTGGCTGGTGTGTTCGGAAGTTTAAAAGGTCGTGTTTGTGTTTTTCAGTCGTACACCTGGAGCTCCGACTGGACCTCAGTGACCTCTGATGATACTGCAGAGGAACCAGCCAGCACCACCAACAATGTCCCTTTAACTGCAACTATTGAGGCATGCAGTACAGTACTGTATTCTATTGTTGTTGTTGTCCTCTGATCCGTATTTTATTGCATCTAATTGCTTTTTATTTTATTTCTTGTGTATTTTGTAAATATGTTATATTTTATCTGGAATTTATTTTAAATTTAAATTTTATTTTATTGCTTCACAGTTGCACAGAGGGGCTTGTTTTGCAAAGTCATTTCACTGGGGTGTACTTGTACATCCACATGTGACAAATAAAAATCTTGAATCTCTCTGTTGGATGAAACACAATATTTGAATAAATATGCCATTACACAACAATTATCATTATTATCAAGCCATACGTTTGTTTTTGTTTTGTTTTTTAGAACTGTACCATAATGCGAAAACCAATTTTTTTTTGGGGGGGGGGGGTGTACCAATCTCAGCTGACAAGGTGGGGTACACCATGGACAAGTTGCATCATCACAGGACCACATAGAGTGACATGCATTTACAAATTAATTATTATCAAAGTTTAACAAGGAAATCTCATGGTACATTTGAAACAACACAGTATTCGTCTAGTTCCCAGCAGGCTGTACACTGACAAGTGCAGTGATGCTCAGACCTTCACAGTTCAAAGTTTCTTTGATGACATCACATTAAATGAAAAGACTTGTAACCCCATTATACCTGCTTGCAAGAGTTTTCGTTATTATTTGGTTGTATTTTTAAGCGCTGTATTGCAATATAGACGCGTGGCAATAACACAATCCAGGCTGAGGGGGGCATCAATCCGCAGTCGAGGCGTCCGGGCTGCCATACCACACAACACGTAGAAGAAACGCCTGTCAGACAAAATGGCTGTGGGACGAAGCTAGCCGTTTGTTTCATGTAAACATTCACCACCAGTGGACTGAAGCAGGATAACGTTACGCGACAGAGTTTTGCTTTGTTTTTCCACACCGCGTATATATGAATGTACGTTGACATATAATTCACAACCCATCGCATTTTCATGAACTCAGCGACAAACTAGCTAGTTACCTAGCTTAGCTTTCTAATTAGCTTAGGCAAACATTAGTTGGCGAGCTGTAGATTCGCGTTGTGGGTGTGACTCAGACGTAGCAGTCACATAACAGTGTTCCCGTTTGTCAATAATGACACGGGATTACCTCGAGATTTGATTTGTTTTTAAATTGTATTATTCGAAATAGTTGGCGTTATTCCGTGTCAGATCAATACTGGGAGAGTCTAGCTGGCTATAAGCTAGCGAATGCTAACCATCAGAAAACAAAGTGGCGATGTTGTTTTCGCGGTCACCCGAAGTAAGATATAACCCCAAGACATAAATCATATCAGAGCAGCTGTGAATTCACGGGTCGTGTGCTTTTACGACATAACTATGCACTTTTGACACTTCAATGCGAACCGTGCCTGCTGCTGGTTTTATAAAACTCATCTGACCTCTGGTTCTGCCTGCAGTCCTCTTGAGTTCTGGTGAAGGATGATGAGCCAGCGGCGTGGGATCCATGTGGACCAGTCGGAGCTGCTTTGCAAGAAAGGATGTGGTTTTTATGGCAACAATGCCTGGCACGGCTTTTGCTCTAAGTGCTGGCGAGAGGAGTATCAGCGAGAGAAGCAAAAACAGATTCAAGAAGACTGGGCACTTGCAGAAAGGTATGTCCGTCTATTGCAGTGTTTCTCAAATTCTGGTCCTCAGGGACCACTGCCCTGCACGTTTTAGATGTTGCCCTGCTCTTACACACCTGCTTCAGCAGGTCAGCTCTTCATCAAGCTCTGCAAAAGCCCTACCCATTCATTTAAATCAGGTGTGTTGGAGCAGGCAGTGGTCCCAGAGGACCAGGATTGAAAATACAACTATTGAACGACAAGTATTCTGTAGTCTGACATTGATTTGTTCTCTTGCCTTGGTCTGCTGTTAGCTTGCTGTTTATTTGACAACTAATATAGCTTTATTGTTATTTCCCTCTTAGGCTTCAGAGAGAGGAGGAGGAAGCATATGCAAGCAGACATCAGAAGGTCCAGCCAGGGCCAACAATCACTCCTTTCAATAAGTTTGAAGAAAGAAAAACGAAAGAAAAGTCCAGCAAAGTTCACACAGTCACAAAGTTTTTTATTCCTTCCACAAAAACACCACCAAGAAAAGGTATATAAGACACATGGATGTGTATGAAATGTTAGTATTTGATCATTGTATCTTTTCAGTCATGATTTCTACCTAAATGTGTTATTTTCTTTTCAGAAAGAGTTGTTTTATTACTTAAAAAATTTGGATAACAACAGGATCATTAATTTGACTCGATATCAACCTGTAAAGTCTATGTAGCTTTAATTAAGTCAATATTAAATTTCCTCCTCAAGATGCTGCTTCCTTAGACACACAGTCCAGCCCAAGCCCGAGCTCCTCTGCAAGTCGACATTCCTCTGTGGACAGCGATCACGCAACGCGAGAGTTCATCGATTTTCTCAAGCCTCTGAAGTCCGGTAGAGAGATCTTCAAACAGTGCCGGGCCTTCACAGAGACCATGGTCTACAAGCGAGTGAGTTGAAGTTGATTACTCATTATGATTTGAGGCTTTACTGTGTGAAATTAGCTTATAGCAAGGATTCCTGGGTAGGAATAGTTGTGAAATCTCTTGTGAAAATGTTGTGATTATCTGTGAAAATTTTGAGTTCAAAGAATGGTGCAAATCAAGTTTTTCTACATACATTCTGTCGGTGCTTCTGTTGTAGTGTCATCACCACCTGTCTTTATTAAGACTTTCCTTCAATAGATTAGAGGTGAATAGGAGAGTATGAATTTGTGTATAGATGAAAATGTGGTTGGACATGTATAAAGTTATAAGTTGGTGAAGTGCCTTGAAGGTGAGAGATGGAGAACTTTCTAGTTATTTGCTTGGAATCCAGTGTAGATTTTTGAGTACTGTCAATCCTTTCATTCTTTAATGAAGGACATGGCTGCTGATGAGCTGTCGGAGTGTGTGCAAGACTTCTATCAGAACCTCTCAGATCGTCTCCATACCCAGTTCAAAGGTACGGCCCGATCGCTGTAACACTGTCTTCTTAATGAAAAATGATTTGATGATCGATGGTTTCTGATTCTGTTTCATTTTCTTCTTGTCATAGGTTCCTCAGATCATGTAGAGAGCATTATGGATGAAGTAGAGAAGTACATGATGACCCGTCTTTATAAGGAAGTGTTCTGTCCTGAGACCACAGATGACGAGAACAAAGACCTGGCCATTCAGAAGAGAATCAGGTTAGCAATTCAGACTCTATATAAAAAGTGGACTTAGCCTGTAGCTACTCCATATAATGCCAATGTGGAAGTAAAAATAATAGTCCCCAACGGGGGTAACATCAGTTTATGTTTTGTAAATTATCTTCCCATTTAGTGGAGTAATAAATATATTATAGAAGGTAAAGCACAGCACATATGAGTGAAAATCAATGTCACTGACAATTGGTATCATCGAGTAGTAGCCTGGTTGTAGGTGACATTTTCAGTTTCAAAAACAGTTCATATTTTATGGGTAATATCATGACTGCTTGTCACTTGGTTAGCAAATAAATACTGCTTAAAATAATGTTTGAGTTGTCGTTAATTTCCTGCAGCTGCAAATAAAATGACTACACTTGAGAGTTACTTAAATGTGAACTGTTATCGTTTTGTGTTTCAGAGACTTGCACTGGGTCACTATTGAGATGCTGTGTGTTCCTGTGGATGAGGAGATCCCAGAGGTTTCTGACAGCGTCGTCAAAGCCATCACAGGTATGAGCACTAATGTTTGCGCACGTTAGAACGTGTCCACATCGTCTTGGATTTTCTACAATTTATGTATGAACACTTATGTCATTGCCTCAAATGTTCTGCATCACAACAGATGTCATTGAAATGGATTCAAAGCGCGTGCCCAAGGACAAACTGGCTTGCATCACTCGCTGCAGCAAGCACATCTTCAACGCCATCAGAGTCAGCACGAAAGAGGCCGCGTCTGCTGACGACTTCCTCCCCACGCTCATCTACATCGTGTTGAAAGCAAACCCTCCACGACTGCACTCCAACATTCAGTACATCACACGCTTCTGCAACCCCAGCAGAATCATGACGGGAGAGGATGGTTACTACTTCACTAATTTGGTGAGGGGATGCTTGCATGTATTGACTCAAGTCTCAAGTTTAGTTCTGTTTGGAAATAGAATTTTTGCCTGTTTTTCACACAAGAAGCACACGTCTCGCAGCAAAATGGACAGCAAGAACTATCTTTCACCACAGTTTCAGCATCTTTCTGTCACGCAGCTGCATCACAACCCGTTCAGCTATATTTTAGTTCAGTGACTGTGTACTGAACTACTGAACAAACCTTTTTCATTAACTGATTCTAAAGATTCAGTACTAGTTTGTGTGTTTGTGTCATGTATAAAACATCACAGCAGTTGCGTGCAGCTGCGTAATGAGGACCCTGTCCACACTGAGGAGGTACTAATGGAAAACGACATGCCTGAAACCAAACCGATTAGAGTCAGGTCGAGTAGAGCTAGAACTGTATAATGGAAAAGCACCAATATATAGACAACAGAAAACAGCATACAGAGTGCGTATGAAATGTCACAGAAATGAAAAAATTATATTGATCAAATATTTTTCATCAAATATGTAATTGAATAACATTAAATAATAATTTTAACGACACTAACCCTTTTTTTCCTAATTTTACCAACATTAGCTAGCTTCTCTACCTTTACCATAAAAACAAAATTCAACCGTTTGAAAAAATGATTTGACCCTTATAAGATTTATTTTTGTTGAGTTAAGTTACATAATTCTTTATAACAACTCCTCTGAAACGATATGTTAACAAAATAGTCTTACCTTCGAAAGTCCCGCCGATATGCGTCATCAAAGGACAAGTGAATTTTCAGTCACTTTCTGTTTGAAGGAACACTGAAAAGGCATACTGCTCACAGACACAGTGCCATCTAGTGGATTTTTTTTAGCATTGCACATCTACACCAAACAGAGTTAAGCTTGATGCATTTTTCGATGAGATATAGTGACTTTAAGTGCGATCGACCAAATGGTTGAGTAGTACCTTAAGGGGTTAATGTCTTACCTCATTGTAGAATGATCTAAGTGAACCTGATGCCACAAGCTGATGACTTCATCCTCTTTCCCCAGTGTTGTGCAGTGGCCTTCATTGAGAAGCTAGACGGTCAGTCCCTGAACCTGAGCACTGAGGAGTTTGATCTCTATATGTCGGGCCAAGCATCCCCTCACTGGACACAGACCAGCGGAGCTTCCTCCTCCTCCTCCCCAGGTGGCACTGCTCTCAGTCAAGTCCACAAACGGCTGGACCTGCTCACAGGGCTCGGAGAAAGGCAGGACAGAGTCATCGAGAAGGCCCGGCAGCTTGAGAGTGACCTGATCGACTGGACAGATGAGGTGGAACAGAAGGTGCAGAGTGTTCTGGAAAGCTTTTCGCCGGAGGAACAAACCCCCGCTGCCGCCGCCGCCACCACTGCAACCGCAGCTAGTGGGACGGCGTCTGCGGCCTCGTCTGCTATTGACTCTGATAATGTGGAGAACGAGCTCCTGCCTCCGCCACTGCAACCACAAGTGTTTGCTGGTTGATGAGAAGAGCTCTGCTCTGAAGAAATCTAGAGGCTTTACTCCATCCTTCCCCCTTTTCCTCATTGTTAAACTTTGCTGTGTGTATGCACAAACAGCAGCTGTGATATGAATCCTATTTCCATGACAGTCATCCCAGTTCCTTAAGTCTTTTGCCTAGAGGCCCTGAAAATACACTTTAAAGTAAAGGAACAAATAATTCAACAGAATAGTTTAGTGTTTGGGAAAGTGCACTTTAGCTTTGTTTTTTTGCAGGGTAGGTGATAGATTCCACTCATGTCTGTAAAAAGTCACAAAATCTGCCCGCGTAAACCTTAAATATGGCAATCATTCATAAGTCATACAAAATAAAATGAACCAAGGACTGTTCACATGCAGCATTTTCACTGGAGACACGTTTCAGACATGCGTGCGTCCGCGTCACTCTGATTTGAAAATACCTCAGATCTTTAGAACGCAGCTGGTGCTTTCACAGCGTCAGGCCAAAGAAGTAGGTCACACTGGTCGTTGTCGACCGTGAAATAAGTTGGTGAAAGAGAGGATTAACACACCAAGTTTTTTTTTTTTTCTTCATTTTTTTTCTCTGCACTTATGTTGAGTGGTATGTGTGGGAAAAGTGGCACTGGCATTGACTTTGTTGAGATGATCTTATATGGCTTAATTCGTTCATCGAAGCTGCAGCAACTTCAGTCATCTCAGCAGCTCCCAGGTATTAGTTGCTTAGTAACAATGGACACTGTGGCTCCTTCCATGCGTTTTTAGATGCTGCAAGAGTATGGCTCTGAAGACTGTCGACAGAATGTAAAGAAGTAGCAGCTGTGATGTTATGATTCAGGGTTATTAGGGGTGCAGAGATACAGTATTTACTACCTTTGACTGATCAGACAGCTTGTGTGTGTGTGTGTGTTCTCGAATGCAAATTGGTTTTAGCAAATATACTGAAGTTAGTCTATGGACTAACTAGCCCCGGTCCATCCCCAGATAGGTGTCTCAATCAAATGAAAGTCTTGTGCAGTCAGTCAGTGTGTTAACATGCATGTTAAAAGTCTGATTTTAGTCAGACTAAGACAATAATTTGGTTTTCTTAATGTCAAGAAAACACATTAGTCCTAAACCAAAAAAAATCGAGCTAGTCTTAGTCGGACTAACATAATGGATAATGCGAGTCATAGTCTGATTACTCCTGCATGTGTACGCTTGTGTACTGGAGTTGGACTTCTGCGCATGCACCAAATTAATGTCTTCCCCAGACTTTGACCCAGAAGTAGAACATCAGCAACAACAACAACAGGAGCCATGCTCGATCTAATTTCTATCACGATTTACATGTACAGCATCCTCTCACCGTCCATCTCTTAAACAGCATGTTAAGGTACAGACTGTCCTGTGATATGGTAGGGAATTGTATGAGCGCCCTCTGCTGGATCCTAAGGGGTACTACTTCAAAATTGCCATTTTTCAGTTTTGCGTTATGTTTGAAATAAGAAAGTGACAGCTCTATCCTCAAATGACAAGAGGCAATAACAAATCACTCCAACATGAGAAGATGAAGAGAAGGCTGTGTTTCTACCAATGTGTCCTGGAGGGTCTGAAAAGTCAATTTCCTTTATTATAATAGAGGTGCATTATGAATTAAACAGGCACTTTTTCACGCATCACTCCTTTACAACAGGTCATGTGAGGCAGATTTACACTCCATGTGTTTTGTCCTGGATTACCTGCAAAGCCCTGATGTTTGATCTCCGTTAAGTTCAGGCAAAGAAGACTTTTTTTCTTCCTTTTGTCCATCCTTAACTCCCTCAAAGTGTCCTCCAGTGTCCCCCTCAGTTCAGGGAACCTTTGTACAGACTCCATCTAATCCAGGAGATGTCCTGTTAAAATATCCACACCCATCGTCATCCTCCTCCTGACTGAATACACTCCAACCATGCGAGTTAGTCATCTCCTTACCTCCTCCTCATCATCATCATCATCATTATTACTTGTGCATTGTAAGAGTTTAAACGTTCCTGTCGTCATCCTCAACTTTGCAGATGAGAGGTGGACTGATTAGGGTTTTTCCGACGGCCGATAGTTGGTGCCAATTTTCTGTTTCTTTTTTGAACCCGCCGTCTGATAAATAACACAAATGTCAATTATTGAAAACATTGATAC